>NW_006443570.1:3365193-3387079 GCF_000325575.1 Pteropus alecto | reverse complement strand
ATTGTTTTCTTCAAATCAAACTCCTAGGGATAAGCACCTCATTCCAACTTTTCTTTTCCCCTTTCTACTCTAGGGCTCTCTACTGCAAACAATGAACTCAGTCCCTTGAGGCACTTATCACACTGTAGGTAACTGGCAGTTGAAATGCTTATCTTCACTTTTAAGAAATGTGATTTATTTATGTCCTACCCTTAACCCCAGCATAATGCCTGGCCCATTGTTGGGACTCAGTCAACTTTTGTTGATTAGAATTTGACTAAATTAGCCTCAGGCACCTCCTGAATTTCACAGTGTGCTGCATTCTAAGGAAAATTAGACTACTAAGCCAACTGCTCCCTTCCTGTCTGGGGAGACCCACCCAAAGACCAGAACATGGAGGCCACACCTCTGCAGAAAGAGAGGGCTTGACTGATGTCCCCCTCTGCCTGCAATCCCACCCACACTTTCTCCTCTGCCACTAAGTGAAGCAATCCTCAAACTTGTTTTTTCCAGACACTTTCATGGGGGCAGAGCTGCTAACAAAATAGGCTGTGGGCCAGGTTGGGATCAGGGGAGAAGTCAGAGCCTGAACTATACATTACAGGAATCACCAAGAAAGAAGTCAGAATCTGATAGGGACCTAAGTACTAGACTAATCTCCCAAGAAAGGTGTCTGTCTGTAGGGGTGCTGCCTAGGTTCAGATAGTATTTGTGCAATTTTTAAACCTCGGACAAGCTACTTAATCTCTCTGTACCCTGATTTCCTCATCCATGAAGTAGGGATAATAATGGTAACTGTCATAAGGTTATTGAATATTAACTAGGTTAATACATGTTAGTGCTCAGTATTGTTATTACTAAGGAGAATGGCTTTGGATGGCAGCAAGTTTACTATGTTGAGGTTTGTATATGAAAATGCAGGGCTGAGGCAGAGTTAAGTAGTAGGATCTGGAGACAGCAGAATTACTTTGTATAAATGAGTGCAAAGAATTTGGAGTTCAGAGTAGGGGACTAAACAGAGAATTGGATAAGGAAGAGAAATAGGGAGAAGGAAAAAATTAAAAACAATTTCAAATTTCCAATAGTATAATAGCAGGATATATTTTAAGAACAGGTATATTTAATTAAAAATTGCTTATGTTGCTGAGATCTAACCCACCACTAAATTAAAATGGTACAACTCCTGGGAGAGCAATTGGGCACTATCTATCAAAATTAAGATGAACATGTTTTTGACCCTTCCATTCTAGTTCCAGGAATTTATCCTACCTTGATACTTGCAAACCAATTCATGGCCTCTTTGTTTATAAAACCAGAAGTTTGGGAACCAACTAAGTGTCCATCAATATTGTATATCTATGCAGTAGAATACTACGTGGCCATTAAAAAGACTGAGGAAAGGTTATACATATTATTTGTGGAATAATAGCCAAGCTAAAAAAGAGAATTTTATCCTAGGCAGAAGGAGAACACCAAGTGTCAATGGGAGGAGCCATGCCAAAGTCTAAGCCTGATTCTAAACACCTAGAAGAATATAGAGACATCATGTTTGGAGTGGCTGGTGGGGGTAATAAGGGTTAGGAATCACAAAGCCTCCCACAGAGTTACATAGAGGGAAGATCAGCATGACAGCAATTGGGGAATTAGCAAGAGAGAAAGTCCTTGATAATTCCTTTAAAAACAGCTATTTGCAGGTTCTATACAGAAATGTGTGGTTGTGTGGTGCCTAGGTGGGTCTGGTTTGCTTAATGGGCCATGGGGAAGATCAGAGAAAGGTAGTAAAAAAGCAGAAAGAGGAGGCTAGCAAAATGGGTGTGAGGAGCTGTGGGCGAATAATCACAGTTATGTGGATTTTAAATTAGCTTTTCAACTGAACTTGATAAAAAGATTGATACCAACAAACAGAGGGGCCTTATTGTTCTAGTAAACATCTTTAAAACGTCAATAACTTAGATGATGATCTAGCTGGGAAAGATAATTGATAGAATGAATGATAGAAGCAAGATTTAAAATCATCTTGACAGATTAGAACAAAATGCCAAACCAATAAGAAATATGATAGGGATAAAGTGAAGACCTACCTTTAGTTTTTTCAAAAAATCAGTTGTATGAGAAGGAGTGGGACTGGCTTGACAGCATTTTATATGAAAAAGGTTTGGGTCTCACTAAACCCAATGTAGTCACTGTTTCATGAAAAGACACAATGTCAGATCAAAAGAGATAACAGTCTCACTATGTTTTGAACTGACCAGTTCTGGATGCCCCATATTAAAAAAGATATTGATAAACTAGTATCCCAGTGAGAGACTAGGTTGAAAAAGGATCCAGTAGCTTTACCAGGTGAAGAAGAACAGATGGAATTTAGAGATGTTAAATATGGGGAATAGAAGACTAAGGTGGATAAATAATAGCTATCTTCAAATAGCTGATTTTTTCCAATATAAGGCTAACTCTACGAATTTGCCAATATTCAACTATTTTGATGTCTAACACGGCAATTTCATTTGGTTCAACCTAATAGAAGAGGATGCAGACTTGTTCTGTAATGCTGCAGAAGACAAATGAGAATCACTGGGTGAAAGGGGGAAGAAGCAAAGATTACATCACTATAGCAAGGAATTTGTCACAATCAGATGCTCAAGAACAGAATGAGCTGACTTACAAAGTTCTAGGTTCCCTGTCACAGAGAAAGCCCGAGCGGAGCTGGGTGACTGTCTGCTGAGGATATGTACAGTTTTCTGCATTTAGTGGGAGACTGTCCATTATCCAGCCTGAGTTTCCAACCTCTCCAGCTAGGCCCCCTCAGTATAGGGACAAAAACTTCCTGTGTTGTCTAACACTGCTGTGTCTTTGTATACATCAATCCTCTTGCCTAGAATTTCAGGTCTCCTTACTATGCACCTCAAATTCCTATATTTCTCTCTAGACTCAACCTATGTGTGGGCCCATCTGAACTCCCCAAATGGTCTATCATACTCTCTCCTTTACATCTTGTACCTGTGCTTACTTCTGTAGTGGCATTTATCCTTCTTTTGTAGTTTTTTGTGGACTTGTCTCTTTTCTACTAAACGTGAGGTGTTTATGGGCCAGAAACATGTCTCTTCCATCTTTATATCCCCAGTGATTAGAGCAGTATCTGTAGCTTCATTTAATATTCATTCATTTTGTGTTTATTAAACATTAAATGAATGATGTTGGATGTTTTGATTATATATGTAAAATTTAAAAATTATACATGCATTTTAATCAAATATCAATTAATCAAAAAGAATGTACTTACTATGTATGATACATATTGATATTTTCTATTCTATTTTGTTCATTTTTTAAAGAGGTAAAGCAATAGGATTTATTGAAAGCGTAGAGTTACAGCTATCCTGTGAGAAGGGGTACCCGAAAGTGGGCTACCCCTCATTTTTAAAAATGGAAATCATGATCTGGGTTCCAAAGGTAATGTAAGTTTCCAGCTTTATTCTGAAAAACACTGAACCGCATGGTCAAGAGCAGAGATTTGAATGAAAGGTATGAGAACCCATTAGAAGCTGTAGGTCTTCCTGCCAGAAAGGGATGGAGAGATATATATATATAAATTGACATTCAATTTCAGAGGCTACCTGGACCTATTAAAGTCTTTCTGTACATCATAGGTTATGAGAAAGTTCCTTCTAACTTTCAATGCTATTTTAATGCTATTTTTCTGAGAAGCATTAAGAAGTAGTCTTGGGGCAACTAAAAGTCACCCATAGAGAAAGCACACAAAGAATAGAGTGAAAATTCTGAGGTGGAACAGGCAGGACAGATAAGTACAAGTGAAAGATAAAGGAATGGGGAGCAAAGTAAATCCTGGCTAAGGGTTAGAGGTAAGGGAAAGGTGTAGCAATGCTGGGCCAAGATTTTAGGCCTGCTAATCTGATATTCTTTTCAGACTACGGAGCTTAGGGTTCCAGTCTTGTAGCTTTCTTCTTCCCTCCTAGTGGCTCACTCTCCCTTCTTCTCCTTTAGGCAGCCCTTATGGAAACTTTGAAACTCTTTTTCTCTTTTCTTCCAGATGGGGAGCTCTGGCAGAAAGAATGTTCTGGCTTGTATGCAATGACGCTGTTCTCTCTGCCAAGGGATAAAGCTAACTAAAATCTGCTTTCCTGGAAACCAGCTAATGTCTTTAGGAAGCATGACCCTAGTTAGGGAGAGATTGGGACCTTTGGATAAAGAAGAGATAGGAAAATAATTTTCAGCATCCACTGATACAATGACTCACAAGGATAGGATGTGAATACCGACAAATGATTTAAAAAAGGAATCTCCTGTCTCTGAGATCTAACTGCAGGATCACAGACTACTCCATTGGTCTTCCTCGAATCTTAGGTAACTCTACAGTGTTTTCAACAACTTGCAGTGGAGGCAACAAACATATATCTCACGTTTCCATAGGACATATAGTGAAAGGGACACATAAGAAGCCCATAAGCATAATAGATTGATTTTTTATCGAGCCCCCAGGAATTTGGGAGTTATAAGAACTTTCCAGAAAGCCCAGAACATTATCATAGTTCATAAGTAACATGGCCAAGGGAAAGAGAATGGAATTTGGGGTGGGGTTAGGAACCTGAATTATGTGCCTAGATAGGCCCTGACTCACTATGTGATAATGGCCAGTCACTTCCTGGCTCAGTGTTCCAGTCCCAGGTCCCTCTCTCCCCAGCCCCCTCCTCTGCCCAGGTAAAATAAAATGATTTTATTCTTTCTTGAGAAAGTTAAACCTGATTGTTTCTATAAATCAATCTGGAAAATAGCCAATCTCTGAGTGTAGCAATGTGAGATAATTTTGTTTATTTTATAACTAATGTCCTGGGTGGTACCTAAAACCATGAGGACTAGAAACTTATCTGTTGTTGGAATCCTCAGATCAGGAGGAAATAAGTAGGTGGTCTGCTCTCTTCTTCTCTTTCCTCTCTTCTGTCTTCTTGGATGACACTGTTGTGTTGCTAACAAAGGCCCGTGGAAAGATATTTGGAAGATAACTGGGTAACACCCAACTAGGTCAGGGAATGAGTCAGGGCTCAAGGACTCGATACCAACCTCTCCCACTCTTGCCAGGAAATCTCTGGGGTGAGACAGAGATGAGAAAGGAGCCAAGAGGCGGGCCTCACAGCTGCCTGCCCTGGGGCCTCTGGCTTGCGGTTTCACCCTGGTTTGCCCTGCAGCTGTAACGTGTCTGCTGACATGCAAGCCCTGACACGTTCTCCCTCCCTCTCTCCCAAACTTCTGTTCAGTCTCAGAAACAGATGGCACATTTTACTCCAGAAGTGACTGTAGCAGACATGAGAGGAAAAAAGAAGAACAGAACCAGGTGGAGAGGTGTTGCTTCAGAAAACACAGGGCAAAATACGAGATGTTTTGTCTAGGAGGTAAGTAGGAAGTAGAAACTAAACTCACCTCCAAGGAAACCAGGACAAGTAAAGGGCAGAAGAGCACCATGGCTAGGCTGACACAGATGCTAGAACAGGACTGAGGACTAAGGCTATGAAGGACAAAGTAGCATTAGCCTGGGAACCCGCAAGATTCAAGAGCAAAATGGCAAAAAGTCACATTTCTTGTTTGGAGGTCCTCAGCTCTTGCAAATCGATCTCTCTTTCCTTAGCACCATTTCCAGTTTCTTAGAACTTTCCCCCTACACACACACACACACACGCACACACACACATACACGCACACGCACATACACACACCAGTTTTAGGCACCTAATGTCTGCCAACCACATGTTTCCACACATGATAGTGCTCACAGCAGCCCTACAAGGTTTTATTATCTGCATTTCACAGAGGAGTACACTGAGACTCAGAGGATTTAAGTAATTTGCTCGTCGTTTGGAAGAAGTGGAGTCTCTATCAGTTGCCAGGGGCCCCATAGATTCCACTCTACCAAGCTGCCTTCGATTCGAAGTCCAATCAAATCATAATGAAGTCAAAAAGTAGAGACTTCTTAAGCCTTCCAAGGAGCAGTAAGGAACAGACCAGATAAAGAACAATGAGCAGAGATCTCTAAATCTCTAAATGTAGGTGTTGAAACTCCTGGAATTGCTGGATTTGCTTAGGCTTCCTCCAGGCTGAGATCCCAGTGCAGCCTTGGTACCCTCTAGTGGAAGTTTTCTGCATTCACACAGTTTCCCTTCAGCCCCAAAGAGCTGGGAAGGAAGCCCTCACCCAACCACTGGAAAGCATCCCAAAGGAATGGTCAGCTGGAACATAATGTTTGTATACCCAGGTCCATGACTGGTAGAGGAAGGATAACGGACTAGAGGGAAGGTGTGCTGAGCACTTGGTTCGCCAGGGGCCCCAAAGGGTGTCCTTGTCAGTGTATAAATGAGCTCGGGCCTTTGTGTATTATTAGTAAGAGCTCAATACACATCACATGGGACTGTAGACTTTTAGGGCTCTACAGAGTGACTTTTTTAAATGAGGAAAATTAGCGATCAGGGATGCAAAGTGACTTGCCTAAAGTCACAGGATAAGTCAGTGTCAGCAATGGTGGGACTAGAACCTGTATCTCCTGCCTCCCAACCCAGAGCACTTCCCACTATATCACACTTCTCTATTTGTTGGTTGATTGATTTTAGCTGTCAGTTGGTATGTATATAAGGACATGAGGTTGTAGGTATAATCAGGAAATTGTTTTTGCCTTCGCGTGCTCACAATCTATGCACTTTTCATTCTTTCGTTTGACACATTTATAGAGCGCCTATTATTGCCAAACACTTCTCTAGGCATTGCTTTTCGAGTTTGTGGACCCTTTCACAGGGTACCCCAGTATATGAGAATAGACTCCGAGGCTCCTGAACCCCATAGCCCTGCTGGCACTCCTGGAGCTTCTTCCTCAAGTTCCCAGTGCTAAGGTGTCAGCTTTCTTTCTGTCTCCCTCCTCCTGCAGAGGTAATCCCTGGGAACGGAAGTGGGTTAGAAACAGATTACTCTGATCCAGGGGCTTTGCTCTCTCCTCTCTAAATGTGGTACAGGGGTGGGGGTTGGGTCAGAAGGGAAGTCACAAATAGCCTGAAATTCCCTTTTAGGATTATTGCTTGATTTAGCCAGCTGCTGTGAAAGTGGAGCAAGAAGAGGCGAGGGATTAATTCTAGACCTAGCTTGAACAGCAGGCTGCGTGAGCTGCTTTTCTGGCCAGGATGAGTAATACCTCTTCCTAAGTCATAACTTTAGAGATAAGGAGTCTGAGGCAGGCAGAAAACAGTAAAGGAAAAGGGCTTTGTCCTCTGCAGCAGGGATGAGTGGAAGGATGGATGAGAAAGAGGAGTAGCTAGGAGAAGAAAGTCGTGCAGCACAGAAATAAGAGATCACTTTTGGACTTGGAAACAAACCTGCCTTTCAGTGGTCTTAGTTTCTACAGAGGTGAGAACTGCTCCCTAGAGGAAGAGAACTAACACACAGGGCTTCTTGAGGTTTTCCAGTTCATATCCAGGTTAGAAGCTTTTTCTTTAGGGGCACTGAACTGGGGTAGACTCTGGGGACAGGAATGGTATCTGTATCCAGCACAAACAGCAGTTACCAGGACTCTGCTAGGGTCTGTATATCCCTTCCAGGGTTATCATGGGGCTTGGGAGAAGTGGCCATAACTAACCAGAGTGGGAACATGTATTAATTCTAAGTTAATAACAATTCTATGAGTTAGGTACTTAATTTCCCCCTTTCTATAGGTGAGAAAAAGAGATGGAGCCAAGATATAAACTTAGGCACTATAGCATTCTTAACCACTATGTGACAGTCATAGTCAACTCTCGGGGTCACAAAGCAGCTCTGCTGACATCATTAGCTAAAAATCACTTGAGAACATTTCTTCGCAAATCTCTGTTTCGTCTATGTCACAATCTTATCTTGAACAATTCACTTCTTTTGCTCTTCATGTAAGGGAGGGAAGTACAACATAAACACATGGTGAGCCTATTACTTGCTTCAGTCCAAGTATCATATTGTTTTTTGTGATCGATAGACATTGTCATCAGATGCTTCCAAATCTCCAGAAGGATTTTCCTTCTTCAAATCAACTGTGCTTCTCCTAGAATGTAGGTTACCTGGCAGAATTTCAGTAATTGCAAGTCTTAGATGTCATCTGACACTGGGAGGAAAAAAAGTGCAAGTACATACCCCCACTGTTCACATGATATCTCATTCTCTTTCTCTCCATTTAGAAAATTTCAACAGGATAACAGATGATTCTAGGAATCCCCTGTATTTGGAGAAACAGGAAATCAACTTTGCCCTCTGCTTCATCATATTTCATCTGAAATTCTACTCATCCTTGTACCGAACAAATAAATACTTGAGCGTCTACTATGTGCAAGACTGTCCTTTGCGAGGCTGAGCCCCTAACTACCTTATTACTTCCTCTGATTGTACAATGAGTTCCTTTCTCTTGCTCTTATCTTGCTTTTTTCTGAAATGTGAATTACTGGGGTTGTAGGATTAAGAAATATCCTTTTGGTGTTATTTCTCCAGCAGACAACTCCCAATTTTCCCAGTGGAATTAATGAGGATACGAAGATAATATGAATTTTCCAAAAGAGCAGCTAATAAAGCCCACTTATAATTTATCTCAGAATTAAGTGATATTGACTCCCCTTATTATTTTATTCAGGTCGATATGAAACAAATTTGCATTCTCTGAGAAACTGATCAGAGGGCAGGCAGAGGATGATCTGGGATGTGTTGGCTACCATGTGAGGCCAACATAAAACTCAACAGTGGAGCAGATAATCCCAGATAGACTATATCAGTGTTCTGTGTTAATCAATAACCACTCGTCATGGAGTTAGGTTTTCTAACTTCAGTGGGGAGACCAGCAAAAAAAAATCATGTTTTATTTTCTGGGGCATAGAGTAGATTAACAGGACTCTTGTTATCTCTCACTTAAATGCTTAATAATATATATTCTATAATTAACATGTACATATAGCACCTAATTTCATGTCACTATTAATGTGTCGTGCTATAGGTTCAGTACTGTGGCTAGGACTTGTGGGAATTTACAGTATAGATAAGAAGTCAAGATTTAAGACAATACATTTGATCCCCAGATCCCAAAGTAATCGCTTTCCTTTGATAGTCCCTAATATTTTACCTGGAACTTTGTAGCAAATCTATTCTAGCCTGTAAGCTCTTGTATAGCTCCTACCTCATTGCAAAATGCTATAGGTAAGTCTTCAATAAACACTAATTGATAGAATAGCATAAGAACCTATGAGTAAGTATGGAAAGTGTTTGCCATTTAGCAATGATTACAGCACTGGATTTTTCTGCGATGATCTCAACATCATGAATCCTTTAACAACTGAATGTGAAGCAGTATGGCTTAGTAGTTAGTGCATTGGTTCTAGAGTTAGACTGGTTGGCTATGGCCATGACCCCTGAACATGCCTGATCTCCAAAGCTAAGCAGGGTTGAGCCTCGTTAGTATTTGGCTCACCTAGAAATACCAGATGCTGCAGGCGTTTTAAAGAAAAAAGTTAGACTGGTTGGATTTGAATCCTAGTTCTGCCAATTATTAGCCGTGTGACCTTAAATAAAATTTGTACTTGATTTCTCTGCAACCTAACCTCATATGTAAACGGAGCCCAGTACTCATGTTTGTGGTGAGGAGTAATTAATATATGTAAACGCATAGAAAATTGCCTGGCACCCAGTAAACATTTCTAAGTGTAAACTATTATTTGTTACTATTAATCTTGTGCCTCTTTCCCCGAAATGACAAATGAGAAATGTTTTTGTCAGTCTACACGTCTTTTGCTTCAGTAACACAGTAGTCATTATCTGTTGAATCAATATAGCAGTCATTCAATCCCTTAATTTGACATTAAGAAATAATTTTCTTCACACAGCACAGACTGGGAAAACTAGGGCTCAAGTTTATGGTTACATACCATATTAAGGTCAGATACAGACCCAGACACTCTTTGTTACTGCCCTTTCTGGGAACAAAATAGGCATTGAAGAAAAACACTTGTCTCAGAAAAGCCACACCTTTTCATTATCCTCCTTATTGAAACAAGGTGCCACAATGTCCCAACCTTATAGGAATGCAAAACCTCCTGGGCGCCAGAAAGCCTCATGCGCAAGCGCAGCTCGCGCTCCAATGCGCTCGGTTTGGCGCGTGACAGCCGTGCGTTCCACCCTACCCCCACAGCCTTCCTAGCGCGCACGCGCAGTCCGTACTCCACGCGCACGTGCGCGTTCGCGCCTCTCACACTTCGACGGAGGGCGCGCACCCTGAAAAATTCCACACCCGGGTAAGCTCCGCCCTTTGCGCCTTCTCTCCTGCCCCAGGCTCTTCGTAGTCCCCATCCCAGCAGCCTTTGCGTGAACAAAATGGCAGCTCCCATGCTGCGGGGGTTGTCTTGCTTATCCAGGGCTTTAGGATCGTGGTCTCGGCAGGTGGGTACGGACGGGGCGGGTAGGACCCTAGGGGCTGGAGGAGGAGGACAGTATAGAGGGAAATACTCCCTTCGCAGTCGTCCTTAGTGAGCTTCAAAGATACGAATCATATCAAGATTAGGGAAGAGTGTTATAGACGGGACCTAGCTACTGAGTTGTGGCCGAGTAGAGTTCCTAACCTAGGCTCCTGGGTTAGGGCTATTGGGGGCGAGCAAATTCTCAGGGATTAAGTTTCTCTCTTTTGGTCTGGGTCTCTCTGGCGGGACAGAGTTAAAGGGGGAAAGAACGATTTGAAAGGCGGGACCTCTTCCCCTTGATTCTTATAAATGTTCTAAATGGAACAGTGGCTGGAAAGGAGGGAGTCCTGTATTGTCACTATACCTGCCTGAGCAAACCTCATGGTCAGAGATTAAAGAGACCTGGCCTTTATTGATCAGTTGGGAGCTAGACCGACAGAATGATGTTTACAGTGAGGCTCCCAATAGAATGAGCAGAATGTAATCTCAGTAAATATAGAGGAGATACCAAGAAAAGGACTTTTTTTATACTTTAATAATAGCATTTCACCCATTTCAGTATTGGGCTGGTGTTTAAGTTCCCCATCAGACTGAAGGTTCTTTCAAAGCAGAAGCCTTGCGTTAATCAACGCTGTATCCCTAGGAGTTGGCATAGTCCTGTACTATGGAGCATACTAAAGGAAAGACTTCAGTAAATGTCGAGTGCCATTAGTAAAGTTGCTTACTAGCTTCTAGTAAAAAACAGGCATAAGTGATAAGGAAGTAATGCATTTTTTTCTCTTGATACGTGGCTTTTTGATTGTTCCTAAGTCATTCTTTGGGTGTACCTTTTCTATCTTTGCCTAGAATTTGTTTAAGATAGTAGATTTATTTCCAGGTTACCTATATCCTAACCTTTCCTGCTTCCAGTCAGTCCTGGTGACTCAGTCCATAGCTGTAGTTCCAGTGAGAACTAAAAAACGTTTCACACCTCCTCTTTATGAACCCAAATACAAATCAGAAAAGGAGTTTATAGAACAATCCCGAAAAGCAGGAGTGGTCATTCCTCCGGAACGTTTGGAGCGTCCCATACATCTGGCTTGTACAGGTGAGGCATGGTATTTCTGAGACCCAGTCTCCTGTCAGAGCTAATCTGAAATGTGGAATAATTTGGACTATGATTGACTATATTTAATTAACCACAAAATCAATCGAGCCTCAATAGTGATTTACTTTGCATACACTGTATTTCCTGAGGTCATCTTTGATCTTTGTATTTCTACAAGGCAAGGGTGAAATTTCCCCATTTTGTGTAAGAAGAAACTGAAGCTCTGAGAGAAGACTTAAATTATCTTATTCTATTTTTTCTAATGCAAATAATTCCCTCTACACAGAAGTCTAGTTCATTAGTCTACTTTAAATCTAGGATCTCTCCTAATTTTATGTGACCTCAAGATGACTTTTTCTCAGTCTTTCAATGCTCTCTTACTTTTCTCCTTCTTTCATTACAGCTGGTATTTTTGATGCCTATGTTCCTCCAGAGGGTGATGCTCGGGTCTCATCTCTTTCAAAGGAAGGACTAGCACAGAAAACTGAGCGACTGAAGAAAAACGTGGCATCACAATTGTCGTAGGTGTCTGAAACAACTGGGAGTCAGTATTAGAATAAAAATTTCTTGTTACTACTTTACTCTGGAGAGACCATCTTGGGTTAATCGGATCGTATATATCTCCCATAACAACTTCACAGTATTTTCTTTCTCAGTTAATGTAGAATCATATGGGCATTCTAAGTCTTAGCATCTCAGCCTTCATTGGTTGCTTTTGCTACATTAGGGAGTGACTTAGAAGTTTGTAGGATACTTGATTACATATTTTAAAGTTTAAAGTAAAAGAATATATGAGAAGTGTATATTAGAATTTAAACTTCAGAAAATAAGTAAAGCCAAAAAGGGTCAAGTAGATGGACCTGTTCTCGGGAACTAACTAAGCCTTAGTTAAGGAGCTGAAGCCAAAACCTTCTTCTAAGTCTCTCTTTTAGTTGAAAAGACAGATACATTTAGTATTTGTCACTTTAAGGTTCTTTAGGGTCATAGATTTCTATGCACAAGTGTATCGAGTCGATGTTAATTTTTCATGTGGCCATAACATTTCTCTAATTACAGATTTTATCACATCACCTTTTTTCCTTAAAATTTTTGTGGCTCCCTATTACCTGATGAATAAAATCTGGATTTCTTCAGTGGTATTTAAGGCTTTTTATAATATAGCTCTTAACTTTCTCGCCATCGTCATCTCCTTATTCCATTTTTCTCATCCTAAACTTCAGCATGTCCAAACTAATTGCCAATTCCTTATTACAGTATTATAATGCTATAATATAATATATATTTATTACTATAGTCCTAATACTGTTATTCTATAGTATTATGCTATGCCTCTTTGTCTTTGTACATCCTTTCCTTTACCTGAAAATGTCTTTTTTCTCCTTTTTTCACCCGGTAACTTCAGTTTATTCCTCAAGAACCAGTTGAGTGTTATATCTGCTTTTAAGCCTTCCCTGACTTTCTTGGAGCTGCCTTTGCTGTAATTGTAACTGTACACTTATACATACAACTTCTAAAAACCCTATACTGTGATGATTTCCATTCATGTATTTCTTTCCTGAGCTCTTTGATGGTTGGGTCCATGATAATGATGAACATAACACATGGTTTTATCATGGAGTTATCATCTAGGATAAGAAAACAGCCATTAAATACCGATTATACACAATTAAATAATTAGAGGTATGGTGAAGTGTGAGTGCTATGGGAACATGACAGGAACGATAACTTGGTCTAGATGTTCAGGGAAGGCTTCCCTGGGGACATGACATTAAAGCTGGGACCTAAAGAATTACTTGGAGTTAGGTGGGTAGAGGGGAATAGTGAGAAATAGTATTTTAGGGAGACAAAACAGTACAAACAAGGCTCTGGGTGAAAAAAGTGTGAAGGGCTGTGTTGGATTTTGTCAAATGCTTTTTCAGCATTTTTGAGATGATCATGTGATATTTGTCTTTTGTTGATATGTTGTTGTATTACATTAATTGATTTTCGAATGTTAAGTCAACCTTGCATTCTTGGCATAAATTCCACTTGGTTATGGTGTTTCTCATCCTCTTAATATACTTATATTAACATTTTAATTAGATTGGAACTTCCTGTTTATGTTATTATAACTAAGAGAATGGTGTTGATAGTTGAGTCATGCAGTGCATTATCATGATTTTTCCTTATATATTTTTTCTAGAGTTAAGTGCCTTTTTTTTTTATTTGCTTATAGAACCCCTGGTTGTGTAAATTTCCTCTTAGTACATTGAAGTATTTTATTAATTTCATTAAGTTTTTTATCAATTTCATTTTCAAGAAGAAATCCCTCTGGAGCCTTCTTACCTGTTTTAATCTGTACTCATTGCTGTTCAGGTCCACTGTGCATCTTGTGATCTACTTTTGTGATCATCCTAATATTCCTTTTGCCTTACTTTTGTGTTGTATTCCCTGGTATCTGGATTTTATGTCTTTCTCTTTAATGGTTTATCCTGAGAAAGGGTACATGGTAGGTAAAATGAAATCTTGCAAGCCTAAGAAAAAGTCTTTCTTTTACTCTGCCACTTCATTTATACTTTACTCAGGTATAGAATTCTAGGCTAGAAATTCTTTTTTCCCTCAATTAAAAGCACTGCTGCATTGTCTTTCCAACTTATAATGTTGTGATTTAGAAGTCTGATGTCATTCTGACTCTTGAGCCTTTGTATGAAACCTATGTTTTCTTTCTTAATGCTTATAGGGTGTTTTCTTTGATGCCAGAATTCTGAAATTTTATTATGAAAAACCTTGATCTTTCTTTAGAATAATGAAGTGCAAGTTAGAAGGTTGAATTTACAGGTCTTGGCACATTCAAAAAACAGTTATCAAATAAGTGGATAGACATTAATGGAAGTTAATATTAAGTTGTGAGTTATGAAAATTGTACTAAGTCTTTAGAAATTATTCTCATGCTTAATCTTACAGAATACGGAAGATAAGAGAATATGATGCTAATTTTAAAATAAAGGACTTCCCTGAAAAAGCTAAGGATATCTTCATTGAAGCTCACCTTTGTCTAAACAAGTAAGTGAACTCCCTATCTTGTACCCATTATGTTCTCAGCGCCTGTTATTCTAGGCACATATTTTTATTCGCTTCAGGTAAGAGGAGTGGAAGAACTTTCTATCTGGGCAATAATTGGAGGCTATAGCTGTCACTGACACTTCTCCCTGCTGTTGGGAGTTTTCACCATTTGGTCTAGCTCGGCTCCACCTGCAAGTGTTTGTTTATTTTGTTCTTTAGCTTCCACATATACATAGAATCATCTGGCTTTTATCTTCCTCTATCTGACTTAACTCCACTCAGCATACTACCTTCTTGGTCCATCGTGCAACATCTTTTCCCATCCCCTTCCTTTTAGTCTGTGAGTGTCTTTTAATCTGAAGTGAGTCTCTTGTAGGCAGCATATGTAAGGGTCTTGTTTTCGTATCTATTTAGCCACCCTATCTTTTGATTGGAACATTTAATTCTTTTTCATTTGAGGTATTTATTGGTATGTAGTTATTACCATTTTTTATTTATATTTTTGATATATATTTTTTTCTTCTTAAAGAAGTCCCTCTAACATTTCCTTGGCTTGGTGATGATGAACTCCTTTAGCTTTTTCTTGTCTGGGAAGCTCTTTATCTGTCGTCTAATTCCAAATGATAGCTTTGTTGGATAAAATAACCTTGATTTTATGTCCTGGGTTTTCATCACTGAATATTTTGTGCCAAACCTTTCTGGTCTGTAAAGTTTCTGTTGAGAAATTGGCTGACAGTCTTATGCAAACACCCTCGTAGGTAACTAATTGCTTTTCTCTTGCTGCTTTTAGTATTCTTTCTTTGGATTTAACCTTTGGAATTTTAATTATGGCGTGTCTTGGTGTAGGCCTTTTTGGGTTCATCTTGTTTTGGACTCTCAAATTCCTGGGGTTATATGTCTATTCCCTTCACCAAGTTAGGGAAATTTTCCATCATTATTTCTTCAAATAAGTTTTCAATTTGTTGCTCTCTTCTCCTGATAGCCCCTATGATATGAATATTGTTATGCTTGATGTTGTCCCAGAGGAGTCTTTAAACTATCTTCATTTTTTTGGACTCTTTTTTGTTGTTGCTGTTCTGATTGGGTGTCCTCCACTACTCCATCCTCTAAATTGCTGATTCAATCCTCTGCTTCATCACTCTGTTGATTCTCTCTAAACCACTCTTCATCTCAGATGTTGTAGTCTTCGTTTCTGACTGGCTCCCTATTATCTTTTCCATCTCCATTTTTGTTTTCTATCTCTTTGTTAAAGTTCTCACTGAGTTCATCTACTCTTCCCCTAAGTTCCTTGAGCATCCTCCATTGCCAGTGTTCTGAACTCTGCATCTGGTGTATTGCTCGTTTCCATTCTGGTGAACTCTTTTTCTGGAGCTTTGTTCTGTTCTTTCATGTAGGACATGCTTCTTTGTCTCCCCATTTTGGCTGCCTCCCTGTGTCTGTTTCTATGTATTAGGTAGGGCTCTTAAGTCTCCCAGTCTTAGTAGAGTGGCTTTATGTAGTAGGTGTGCTGTGGGGCCCAGTGGCATAGTCCTGAGGGGGAGGAGGTCCAGCTGCAGGCCAAGTTCAGCTGCAGCTTGTGCACTTCCGGGGCCACCTGGTAAGAGTCACCAAGCAATCTACATATGGCTGCTACCCGTGCTGGGCTTTTAGGCCTCGAGAGGCCACATCTGAAACCAAGGCCAGCTGCCACATGCAGTTGTGGGACCGGTCCGTTTCGTGTCTCCACCCCTCCTGCTGTTTTGAGGTGACCTCTTATATTTTGTCCCTAGTTTTAGGGCTTCTGTTCAGCCAGACCTCAGGTGACTCCGTTTGCTGGTTGCTGTGTAGTTTTGTTATAATTTTGGTGCGGTTGCTAGAAGTGGTTGCCACTACCTTCTATGCCATCTTGCCTTCTCTCTAGCACGTTATTTTGTTCATTCTATTTGCCGTGATTTTTCTTTGCTTCTTTTTCTTTCATTTATTGGATTGATATAATTTTCTTCTTCCTTTTTTATTCCTTTCACTTGTTTGAAAGTATGACATTCTACTTCTGTTCTTTTAACGTCTGTTATTATTAAAATGTTTAACATGTATTCTTGAGTTGCTATTACAAGAACCTTAGAATATTTTAATTCCAGTCACCACCTCATTCATCTTCCACATTATTGTCATTTAGTTTTTTTAGTTCTAACTTTTTAAAATTTCACCTTCACCTTCATTTTTTGCTTATGGGGCTTTTTTTCCCACTTCATTTTTAGAGGGTGCTTTCTTTGGGTAGAGAATTCCAGGTTAGTAGTTATTTTCTCTCAACATTTTGAAGATGTCATCTTTTGGTTTCTGTTGTTTCTATTTTTCCTTGTTCCTTTGGAGTTAAAGTTTCTTTTTTTCCTCTGTCTGCTTTTAAGATTTTTTCCTCTGCCTTTAGTATTTAGCAATTTACAATGGGTGTGTGTGTGTGTGTGTGTTTGTGTGTGCGCGCGCGTGCGGTGTTGCGGTGTTGCTCCTGCTCTGGGTTCCTATTGCTTCTTAAATCTTTGGGTGCTTTTCTCCTTAGTGTTGGAAAATTCTTAGAACATCTCTTCAGATGTTGCTTCTGCTCCACTTTCTTGTCTCCTTTTATGGCTCTATACATGTGTGTGTGTGTGTGTGCGCGCGCGCGTGCGGTGTTGCAGTGTTGCTCCTGCTCTGGGTTCCTATTGCTTCTTAAATCTTTGGGTGCTTTTCTCCTTAGTGTTGGAAAATTCTTAGAACATCTCTTCAGATGTTGCTTCTGCTCCACTTTCTTGTCTCCTTTTATGGCTCTATACACGTATGTTAGATGTTTTCACTACTTTCACTTGTGCCAAATATCTCTTAGGCTTTTTTCTATATTTTCCAATCTCTTTTTTGCCCCCTCCAGCTTTAGTCTGGATATTTTCTGATCTACCGGTTTTCTTTTCAGTTGTATCTAATCTGCTGTTAAACTTGTCTATTGAGTTCTTAATTTTATACTTGTTTACTATTTTTTACCTTTAGAATTTTCTGTTGATTTTTTTGTGATGTTCTTTGCTAAAATTCTCCATTCTGTGATCTAATTTCTTGAATATACTAATCTCACTTATTTTAACGTCTGTGTTAAAATTTTTTTTTTTTAACAAATAGCTATTTTTTAAAAATCAAAGATATAATTATTTGTTTAAAAATTATCAGTTTAATAAGGGCTTTTATTTATTGTGGTAAAATACACATAAAATTAAAATTTACCATTTGAACCATTTTAAAATGTGTAATTCAGTGTCCTTAAGTACATTCATGATGTTGCATAACCATCACTGCTATCTATTGACAGAATTTGTTCCATATCCCAAACAGAAACTCTGTACTCATTAAGCAATAGTTTTCCATTGCTTTCTCCTCCCAGCACCTGGTAACCTATGTTTTACTTCATCTCTATGTATTTGCCTGTTTTAAGTACCTCATGTAAGTGGAATCTTACAGTATTTGTCTTTTTGTGACTGGCTTATTTCACTTGGCTTAATGTGTTGAGAGTTATCCATGTTACAGCATTTTTCAGAATTTTCCTTTTTAAGGCTGAATGTTATTCCATTGTATGTATATACCAACTTTTGTTTATCCATTCATCTGTTGGGGTACATTTGGATTGTTTCCACCTTTCGGCTATGGTAATACTTTTATGAACATTGGTGTACATGTATCTGTTCGAGTTCCTGCTTTCAATTCTTTTGGGTATATCTGGGTATACCTGAGTATATACCCAGGAGTGGAATTGCTGGATCATGTGGTAATTCTGTCTAATTTTTTGAGGAGCCACTATACTGTTTTTCACAGCAGCTTCACCATTTTACATTCCCACCAGCAATGCACTAGGCTTCCAGTTTCTGTATCCTTACCAACACTTGTTATTTTCCATTTTTTAAAATAATAGCCATATTAGTGGATATGAAGTGGTATCTCATTGTGGTTTTGCTTTGCATTTCCCTAATGGCTGGTGATATTAAGTATCTTTTCATGTGCCTGTCGATCGTTAGTATACTTTTTTAAAGAAAGGTCTACTCAAGCTTTGCCCATTTTTGAATTGTGTTCCTATTTTGTTGTTGAGTTTTAGCAGGTCTATGTGTTCTGGGTATTAATCCTTTTCAGATAAATATGTGCTTTACAGATATTTTCTCTCATTCCGTGGGTTGTCTTTTCACTCTCTTGATAGCCCTTTGATACATGAAAATTTTTAATTTTGATGAAGTCCAATTTATATGTTTTTTGTTGTTGTTGCCTGTGCTTTTGGTGTCGTCCTAGAGATCGTTGCCAAATGTAATGTCATGAAGTTTTTTCCCCTATGTTTTTTCTAAGGGTTTTATAGTTTTAGCTCTCACATTTAGTCTTTGACCCATTTTAAGTTAATTTTTGTATATGGTGTAAAGTAAGGGTCCAACTTCATTCCTCTGCGTGTGGATATCCAGTTTTCTCAGCACCATTTGTTGAAGAGACTGTTCTTTCCCATTGAATGGTCTTGGCAACCTTGTTAAAAATCAGTTGATCATATTTTTGAGGGTTTATTTCTGTGCTCTCCATTCTGTTCCATGGGTCTCTATGTCTGTTTTTGTGCCAGTAATACACTGTAAAGAAATTGTTTTTTTAGTTTTCTTTTCTGGTTGTTCATTACTGTTATATAGAAATACACATGAGTTTTGTATATTGCTTTTGTATTCTGAAACTGCTGGATTTGTTTATTAGCGCTAACACTTTTCATGGAATCTCTACGATTTTCTACATATATGATCATGTTGTCTGTGAACAGAGATAATTTTTACTTCTTTTCTGATTTGGACGCCTTTTATTTGTTTTTCTTGCCTAATTGCTCTGGCTAGAACTACGTAGTATTATATTGACTGAAAGTGATAAAAGCCAAATCCTTGTCTTGTTTCTGATCTTAGGGGGAAAGTTTTCAGTCATTGACCACAATGTTAGCTGTGAGGTTTTTCTCATAAAGTCTTTATCATGTTGAAGAAATTTCTTTCAAGTATTCCTAGTTTACTGAGCATTTTTATTATGAAAGGGTGTTGGATTTTGTCAGATGCTTTTTTTGCGTCAATTGAGACAATCATGTTAGGTTTTTCCCCCTTCATTTTATTAATATGGTGTATTACATTGATTTTCTTATGTTAAGTCATTTTTGCATTTTAGGGATAAATCCCACTTAGTCGTAGTTTGTAATCCTTTTAGTACGATGCTGAATTTGATTTGCTCATATTCTGCTGAAGATTTTTGTGTTTTATTGCTCCTCAGACTGGATAATTTCAGTTGTCTTATTATCAAGTCTGCGATCCTTTTTTCCTGCCCACTCAGATCTGCTGTTCAACCCTTATTGTGAATTTTTTATTACAATTATTGTACTTCTCAACTCCAGTGTTTGGTTTCTTTTCATAATTTCTATTTCTTTATTGGTGTTCTTATTTTGTTAACACACTTTCCTAATTTCCTTTAGTTCTTTGTCCATGGTTTCCTTTAGCACATTGAGCATATTTAGGACAGTTGATTTGTCATCTTTGACTAATAATTCCAGTGTCTGAACTTCCTCAGGGATGGTTTCTGTCAAGTTTTTTTTTTTTTTCTATGAATGGGCCATACTTTTATGTTTCTTTGTATACTTCATAATTTTTTGTTGAGAGCCAGACATTCTGAGTATTATAATGTGATAACTCTGGAAATCAGATTCTTTTATTCCCAGGAATTGCTGACTTTGCTTATCATTGCTGCCACCATTCATTTGTGACTTCTCCAAACAAATATTGTTAAGTGTATATTTATTGTATGTATCGTATGTATATTAGTATGAGGTTTCCGTTCCATTATCCCAGCAGGCAGCCAGTGACCTGATAAAGATTTCCTTAAATGTCTGGCTGAATAAAAACAAAACAGGTGTTCTTGTTCCTTTGTGCCTTTAAATCTTCTGATTGATGTTGGTGGGAGAAGCTGCTGCAGCCAATAGGGCTAAAACCATGGCCTCATTTGCTCTGGGCTCTGTGATTCACCAGACTGACCAAAATGTGCAACCCCAAGTTTTTGGAGGGCATCCCCTCTGCCTGCCTTAGCACCAGGCATCCACCCAAAGAACACAGGCCATTGCCCTCACAGTCACGGCAGGGCTGAGGGAAGGGGCATGGTAGGTAGTTTGTACATGTTGTTTTTCTACCCAAGATCATTAGCCTCTCTGTCAGACACTCCCCTGGTTGTTATCAGTATCCAATCAGAATCCAGAGTTCTGAAATAGTGGTTCTGATCTTTTTTTTTAATTTACTAGTTGTTTTGATGGATAGATTCCAGGTGCGTTTTGTAATGTTTAGTTGTAAGCTCATCTTCAGTGGAAAGTGTTTCTTCTGAGGGAATTCTAAACAACCTAAGTTATGAACATGCTCCCAAAGAGATTTTGTGTGTGTTTCTGCCAGATATCCTAGGGATATCACTAGTCAGATGTCAGTTTTTATGTTAATTTCTTAGCTTAGGAATCCTTTTATCATACAACCATCATAGTTCTGTGTCCACATTTGAGTACAATGTGGGCTTAGGGCTTTAAATTTTCAATGTTTTTATTTTAACTTTTTTTTTCTCAGAGCCCTCGACAGAGAGAAGTTTTCTCTCTAGAGTGGTGGACTGTTTTTCTAGTCTCCCTTTCCTGCAGGTGCAGGACTCTTGACAGTCTAGCTTCATGCAGGGATCTCAGTTCCAACTCCTTATCTTTCAAGGGTCCAAAGTTTTATGAAGCGTCAGACCCCTAGCCATCAGGTCCTATTCTAGATCCTTTCCTCATCCCTATGTTGTTGTGGTAGCACGTTGTATTCTTTCCATTTTGGTTTTAGTTCCCTCTTCCTTTTTTGGCGTCTAGGGATTTACCTTTCTTGTGAACCAGGCTAGATTATTTTAAAATGTCCGTGTGTCTGTGTTACATTTTTTTTTAACATTTCTAGATGTGTATAGTTGGAGTAGTTTCACATTAGCTCAGTCCATTATGTTGCTAGAAACAGATGTCTTCCATTTATTTTTCAGTGTAAATTCTTTGCAAAATAGTAAGTAAACTCAGAAAAGGAGATTTATTTCTACCAAAGATTTCTAGGCCAGGCTAGTGAGGAGGAAGAGTTCACTCAGAGGTGCCAGGCATGGTGGTCATGGTAGCTGTTACCACAACTCAGTCTAGTCTAGTCTAGAGCTACAGTGGGAGAAATGAGTTGGACTCTTTTATATTAGGAATAGAGGTGGAAGGGAAGCAAATGGAACTAATCCCTTACCCACTCTGGGATTAGAGACAAGGTTTTTCAAAGGAACAAAGACTCAAACCATCTAGGATATTAAAATG
>NW_006443570.1:3326706-3365173 GCF_000325575.1 Pteropus alecto | reverse complement strand
AGGGAAAGTCATGAATGTGTATCTGAAAGAAACTAATCTGTGCTTCTGGGTTTATTTGAAACCCCTCAGTTAGGAATACTCCTAAAATCTTGTATGTACAGGAGCTGGGGTTTGCCATCTGTTTTCTTTTATTGCACAGAATCAGCATGACTAGGTCACTATGGCAGTAGCAAAGATGGGCGTGGTGGAGGGAAAGACGGGCCAGAAAAGATAGATGATTATCTTTTGTCTAGGTTCAACAAGGCCAAGCTAGTTGGTACTGGTGATGTGTCTGAGGTAAGAGAAGAGAAGATGAGCTTTTGATTGTTACTTGTGTTGGAATTTGCTTCCCGTTGCAGCTTAGAACAAAGTCCAGTCCCCATGTCCCATTAAAGGTCTCTTGCTCATCTAAGGGATATAATTTCAGAAATTTCTTTCTATTCCTGAGATTCAAACCTAACTTTGCTATGGAGCTCAGGATTTTCTGGTAAATCATATTATAGTTCATCTTTGTGTCCCCAGGACTTAGCATAGTACCTGGCTTATAGTAGGAGTGCAGAAAATGTTTGTAAAAATGAATTAAATTGTTTTCCATTTTCAAAGCCATTTCACCTTTCACATGAGATATCATAAAAGCAAGAGTCAATGATATATATCTCTTTCTTTTTTAGCTCAGACCATGACCGACTTCATACCTTAGCAACTGAAAACTGTTTTCCGGTAGGTTCTCATCCTTAGAACTGTGGGATGCTGAATACGTATATTCTAGATATCACCTCTGGTTTTCCTATGAAGAATCAGTTTTGAAAGTCCAGGAAGTTTAAGACAAAAGCTGAAGTTCCATCATTTTTGGCTGAATGATAATGACGTGAACCCTGGTAAAGCCCGTGCAAATGAGGAAAAAGGGAAGTCTGTCAGTAAGCAGTACTGAAACCTCGGGGTATGGATCCTGAGATCAGGGTATTAGACCGGCCTACACATGCTTACACAATAATAAAGGATTTAACAAGCATTCATGAGGCTTACGTTGTACGGTAATGGGTGCTAGGTACTTTGGGAGACCCCCAAGAATGGGGACTTTGTGGTTCAAGAATGAGAACTTCAGTTTCTATAAATTCATCCTCATCTCCCTAGAGACAAGTATAGCTAACCTAGTCTTAGCAGTTTAGCTATAAAATCCCACCGTTCTCTGCTAAAAGATGAAGAGGTAGGCAACATATAAGCAGTCAGCAGAAACACACGCAATAATTAGCAGATTATGAACGTGTATGGGAGGATAATGGTGTATTAGGTAAGCTGGCAGTCTGGAGTGAGGTTTTCATTGATTTGAAGAAGGATCCTCAAGGAGGTAGATTTGTCTTGAGTTGTGTTAGGTGAAAAGGGAGTTGTTGTGAGGTGGGCTTGAAGCATAGTTTAATAAAACTTGGGAAGGTGAAAAAGAAAGCACAGGAAAGCATTTGGTGGGAAATGTTGCACGTTGGCTGTAGTATTGCAAGAAGTGAGCAGATGTAAAAGGAAACAAGCTTCCCTAAAGGGAGAGGAAAACTCAGAACTTATTCTCTTCTGCCCACAGGACATGGTTGAGGATCTCAAGTATAAGACTGTTCGCTGGAGCTTTGTAGAATCTTTAGAGCCACCCCAAGTGGTTCAGGTTCGCTGTTCAAGTATGCTGAACCAGAGCAACCTGTATGGCCAGGTCACCGTCCGCATGCATACCCGGCAGGTAGAGGCACCAGTCTGCTTTCCTCCTAGCTTTTCTTCCCTCTCAGGTTGGGCACCTACCTCTGGAGTCCTGGCTACAGCTGCCAGGACTGTGAGTTCTAAGGAAAGGTTCACTGTGGTGGTCCTTGCTCTGTCAATGCACCCTTTCCTCTTCTCAAAGTTAACTCTACTAAGACAGTTGCAAGGATGTTCTTTCCTACTCTTATTGGTCTTCACTTCCTTCCCTCTCTAGTCAAAAAAATCTCTTAAGATTAAAGTGTCAGGGGGTGGCTCCATAGTGTAGTGGTTAGCATGTCTGCTTTACACGCGAAGGTCCTGGGTTTATGCCCCAGGTGAAGCCATGGACCATACCCCGGTGCACCAGCCCCCTCAGGTGTGCCAGGCCCCCCGAGTGCACTGGGGGCATCATGCCCCGGGGGCACCTGGCACCAGGTGCACACAGCGACCATGTGGGAGGAGACGCCCCACCCTCAGAGATCCAGTTCTTAAGGGGAGACGGCAACATCCATAGGTCAGGGGTGGAAGTGGGGGGAGGAGTGGAATTAAAGAGGAGAAAGAAAAAAAAAGACTAAAGTGTCTGTAGCTGATCAGTTAGTCTGCATTCAGAATTCTGAGATCTTTTGATTCTAATAATTATTTTCTAACCATTAAATGTTTTGTTATGGTTGTTTCAATAATGGTTGTATGGCAAAAACAAAAATGCCCATAAAACAAAACACAAAACAAAAGCAAAACAGAACAACTCTGAAAACTAACAGGCCAGCTTTGCTTTTATCCTTGCAGACTTTGGCCATCTATGACCGGTTTGGCAGATTGATGTATGGACAAGAAGATGTGCCCAAGGATGTCCTGGAGTATGTGGTCTTTGAAAAGCACCTGACAAACCCCTATGGGAGCTGGAGAATGCATGGCAAGATCATCCCCTCATGGGCTCCCCCTAAGGAGCCCATCCTTAAGGTAAGATAGCTTGTGTGGTGATTTGAGCTGAAACAGTATTGATGGCATCCTAAGCCACCAGGTGGATGGGCTCCACCTTGTGGAGAGAGGAGGTGATGCAGCACCAGGGAAAGGAAATTCTGTTGGGGGTAGGCATGGAGGTGGGTGAGCAAGCCATGGGCTTGGGTGGTAGATAACTCAGCTTCCTGCTCTTGTAGACGGTGATGATCCCTGGCCCCCAGCTGAAACCCTGGGAAGACTATGAAGAGCCACAAGGAGAGGCCCAGAAGCTAGTCTGATGGCAAAAATAATTCCTGGAGTAAAGCAGGGGTCATGAGGTGGCTGGGAGCCATGACGTCTGGGAGTCTGGGAACTGTAAAGTCACCCATCTCTATCATGCAGTAGAAAGAACTACCTGTGTTCTCTCTTGTTGAGTCTTTTTAGCAGTATCATCTTCAGCAACCATGACTGATGGCTAATCCCAGATAAGTTGCTGCTGTGCATAGCTATGGACCCATTTCTTCTTTTTTAGGTTTTATATCTAGCTTCTGGGTCGAGATGAAAGACAGTATGTTTCAGAGAACATCTGATACCAATTACTTCTGCAGAAGGGACTGTCAGGAGCAAACCAGCAGAATTTTCTTATCACAGGATAGGGGGCAGAGTTTGAAATAAAACACTGTCAAAATGTTGAATAAATGTGGTGAGTTCTGTCCATTTCCCCTGGTTTAGGCTAGAAGTAGACCAGCTTTCAAATGGCAGAAATGGAAGACAGGTTTAATGGTGAGTGGTGTGACTTCCAGGAAATCCAGACTTGGAAAAAATAATTAGTGTTTATAAAAGATGGTGTCATTTAAGAGAGTCTTTTCTCAAACACTGACTCAGTTAGCATTTATATGTCAAAGAAGAATGTAAATCCAAAGAAATCATTTATCCCTCAGCCTTTGGATTGTGTTCTTAATTATCGGCTGCATCCCGGTGTGATCCAAGGAAACATGGGAGGAGACGGGCCATGGAGGAGTTGATACATATGGGAGATCATCTGTAAGACCTGGTTCCTTGATTTCTATCACCTTTTGGAGATAGTGACTATTCTTTCCAGCGCAGCACTGGGAAGGCAAAGGCACCAGGGTATGGACTTGTGTAGAATGAAACAGCCCAGCCTTTCCTTGTTCCTTAACTCCATCTGGGCTGTCAGAAGGAGGAAGTGGGGCTTCACATGCCCATGTATCCTGGGTCATCAGAGGTATGACAAGGAAAATCACTCTGTACCAGTAATAGACTTGGCTTATTGCTTTTGTCAGCCTAGTGTGGGCTCCCCTTAAAAAACAGGACCTGAATTCTTACACTATT
Source organism: Pteropus alecto (assembly GCF_000325575.1). Classification (NCBI taxonomy): domain Eukaryota; kingdom Metazoa; phylum Chordata; class Mammalia; order Chiroptera; family Pteropodidae; genus Pteropus; species Pteropus alecto. The sequence goes on along the minus strand of NW_006443570.1, from coordinate 3,361,183 downwards.
TTTCAAGCTTAGGATTTTTTAAGGAGTCTGTCACTTAGGGTTAAGGATTAATCTGTTCTGACCTTGTCCTGAGAGTAGAGTCCAAAGAAACTGGAATCAGGTTGAGGATAACTTAACTGCCCTATCTCTAAAGCTACCATCTCAGCAAAGCAGCAAACAGACCAGGCCTCACTGGGAAAAATGGATGTCTTTACAACAGCTGCTGAGTGCTGACTGTGGAGACAAGATGTGTATGCCTAGGGAAGAGGCAGCACCGGTGGGTTAATCCAAAGCAGCCACTCTCATCATCCTACTTAGTTTCAACGCTTTTGGCTTAAAATGTACATCAGTTTGAAGCCCAAGTGAGGTTTGGTCATATCCTATTTGTGTGAGCCCCAGATTAAGGCAAAATGAGATGGGAAGTGCTTTGAACAGGATCTACAGCCATAAGGAGTAAAGGGAGATTATCCAAGTTGAGTAGGAAAGCAGAGAAAAAAAGCACACTTACTGGGCAAATGACACATTGATTTCTCTGAATATATAAAAACAGTGCTTCAAATAAGCTACTTCACCCCACTCCCCTAGATTTGTCTCTGGGATCTTTAGATAATCCCAAATAGCGGCTAAGCAATAGCTGCCACCAGGGAGCCAGAGGATAAGTGCAATTTTCATTTCCCCTTGGGATCAAATCCAGCTGAGCAAATGGCCCAGATGTAAGGGACTGGCTAGAAGGACCAGGCAGAGGCCATCTGCACTGCCAGCCACTGGCTGAGAATCAGACCACCGAATTCCTGAAGGCTGCAATGTAGTTACCTTGGGCTCTAGCGCCGTCATTGTTTTTCTTTCCTGTTCTTGTTTAAAAACGAAAAAAAAATCACCGTAATAAGCTAGAACCAACTGCCACAGTCAGAAAAAAGCATTAGTATTCTTTATTTTTTTTTCCCCATGGTTTATTTCCCAACAGTGGATACAGGGACAACATTTTTGTTCCCAACTAGACCAGACTTGATGGGATTGTTCTGAGGTGTGCAGTTAGCAAAATTCGCATTGGCTCAGAAACTATGGGGTTAACTAGCCAGAGCCCAGAGCAAAAACACACTTTAGTTACTTCTCTGAAAGGCCGGGGAAAGGGAACTGGGTAAGTGGCAGGGCTAGATGTGGGAATAAGGGCATTGGTCCCTAAAAAGTGGGTTACTCCATTCCTCCTCCTTTCTGGAAATGGAGCACTTGCTACTTTTTCTGTGACATCCTGTGGCTGCCCAGAGTGTTCACATGCAGACGCATTTTCCCAATGGGTATTTGAGCCCATTGTTTTGTCTTTTTCCTCCCCGTGAATGACATCACTATCTGTCCAGTTAGTAAGTAGGCTTACTCCCATCTGCAGTGCCCCCGCCCAGTTCTGCCATGTGTAGCCTGCCTGCTTCCACTCCCACTCAACTCCTGCTGATCCTGGGACTTCTTTGACCAATGTTTTCCTCCTTCCTCATTTTCCTCTGGTACGATTCATCTAACTCCAGTACTCTGTTATCTAGGATTGCTTAAGTAAGTGTAGCCTGGACTGACTTAAGAGAATAGAGTTGAACTAAGTGAGAGCTAAGAATGAGAGTAAACTCCCTAAGAAAGAAGTCTTTGTACTTACATGATGCCTTTTCCTTGGCCCTTAGGCCTCTAACTTGCCCTGTAGCTCTACTCCTTCTGAGGGTAGTTATACTGTAAACAGGGTCTCCTTTCTTAGGCTTCTTGGGAAGGAGACTGATGTGGGCCTCTTGTTACTGAGCAAGTGATTTGGTCTGGTTCTCGCTTGAGAACTAGAGATTCCTCTGGCTCCAATTGTATTGACAACAGAGATGGACCCTTTGATGTCAGCACTGAAAGGCCAGGAGAAAAACGAGCCAGTGAGATGAACTCAGGAGACTGGCAAAAGATAGGGCAGAAAGAAGGGGAGGCTATCTGAAAAAGCTAGAAAGAGGCATACTTCTTAAAGTAGGAGACAGGATGTCTGGGAGAGAGAACTTGACCTTGGCCAGCAGAGGGAAGATCTAGAGTTATTGCCTTTTCTTCTCTGCTCTGTCTCTGTCTAATGTTACTTTGGATGCCAGATGACATGGATGTAAGAGTGCTTGATTGGCTCTGCTTCAATAGTCAAGCAGGTCAGGTATGAGGATCGATAAACCAGAGATCCAAAGTCAAAATGACAAGGTCTTTAAGGCATTTCAGGTACCTCTTTTGAGCCATTTAAGTTTTTTTCGTGATTTATATTTGAACTTGAATTAAGTGGCTTTTTAAGCTTCCTATGGTGACCTTTATAGCCTTGTATGATCCTCAGTCCATATGTGCCAGTGGCCTGTATCGTTAGTTTCTTCTTGAAAAAAATAGTCCTTTGTTGACTTCAGAAAAGAATAGGGTCTCCCTGTGAGAAAATATGGGTGGGGTGCTACTGACTTCATTTCATCCCTAACGTTGGCTTTTCACGTGTCCAGACAGATGGCTTGTGTTGAGTACTCTTGCTGGATGGGAGAATACGTTTGAAGCAGAGGGCCTGGCCTTCGTTCCCTGAAGCAGGAAGAATTGGAAGTAAAGAGAACATAGGATTTCCTGTTGGGGTCTGAGCTGCATCCTTCTTGTACAATCTGTCTTTGAGTGAATTGACTTCTGGCCTTCTTAGAGAGAAAGGGGACAAGTGTCTTTGACTCAGCTCTTTGGGAACACCTAGGACATGGAAAGGACCTTGGCTCCTGAAAGCCAGCCACCTGATGTTTGACCTAACCCAAGTTCAAACTGGGAGTTATTATTCCCAGTCCCAAGGATAGACAGTTGGAGAGGCGAGTTCTTCATGTGGAACTTTGGAAGTAACTTCTCCTTGGTCTTCGGTTAGGGAAGAAGACTTCTGAGCCTCAGCTTCTTGGAGACTTGGCCCTGGGGCTAAGCTGGTCCTTGGCCCAAGTCCTGAAAGTCCTTGTAATTCTCTGACACCTTCCAGAGTAGAAGTACTGGCTGGCTTGCTCACTTTGGGGCGGGGACTTTTGCTTTCTGGAAGGGAGCCACCCAAAGGTCTCTGGACTGAAAGGCATGGTGGGTTCTCAGGGGCTGTGGAGAAAAATACTTCTGTCCGAGTTGCTGTTAAAGCCAGGAGGCCAGATTCCTCAGATGGGTCTCCAGTTCCCTCCCAAGGACAGATGTCTGCCATAGTACCCTTTATTTTATTTCCTTCTGGATCTGTGATTTCCCATTGACACAGCTCTGCCATTCTGTTCCCCACACTGCTTGCTCCGTGGGGACTGACTCTGGGTTGGTCAGTGTCTGCAGCCTCTGGCTGGGAGAAGAGCCTTCCCGACCCCGTGCCTTCCCAGGGGCAGACCATCTCCTGCTCTCTGCTGCCTTTTGCTGCTGCTTTTGAAAAGTGTTCTTCAGTCCATCCAGACCCTGCATTTTGAAGGAACAGCTCTCCTTGCCCTTGGAGTTCTCTCTCCACCTGCTCTGGGCCCCCTTCTTCTGCTACTGCTTGACTCACTTCCCAAGGGCAAATTTCTGCTTTCTTGGCAGAAGGCACTTCTGCTTCCCACGGACACACTTCTGCCACGCTGGCCCCTGTACTGCCTGCTGCCTCAGGACTGCCTTTGCTTCTGTCAGAAGCTTGTGGGGCTGTTTGTGGAGACAGACCTCCACTATCTTGACTCTCCCAGGGACACACAGCCTCCTGCTTCCTTTCTGCTCTCTCTGGCTTTTCCGGAACTGCCATGACTTTGGGCTCTGGTTTTTCTGGGGCTTTCCTCTCCTCTTCTTGACGTTCCCCTTTTTCATCCTGTCTTGACACCCCTTTTTCGGGGATTCTTGTAGTCATCTCCCAGGGACAGATTTCTGCTTTGGCACTGCTGTCAGATGGATGAGCATCTGGGGCAGGAGTGTCCCATGGGCACACCTCAGCATGCCTGTCCCCAACACTGGCCGGTTTCTGAGAGCTAGCTTTTAGTTGGTCAGGGCACTGACTGTCAGGGTTGGAGGAAGAGCTTGCCGGGGCCGTGTTCTCCCATGGACAGATAGATTGTAGCTGATTGCTTGCTTTTCCCCCATCTTCAGTAGTGACTTCTGCCTTAGAAGATGGAGCTTTTTCCTGGGTTATGTGTTCTTGGACAGAGCCGGTTTGGGGGTCTCGTGTCAGGTCCCCTTTCTCTGCTGCCTCATCACTGACCTCCGAAGAATGCCTCTCTGCTGCTTTGCTTCTTATGCTGCTGGACAAGTCTGAGACCTCAGGGGCCTGAGCATCGGGTTCCCTCAAGTCCTTCTCCCAAGGACAAATAGCTTCTTGCTCTTGACTCAGCTTTGTCTCCCCTTTTGATATGTCTTTTTCCAGGTTGGTGAGTCTCCCCTTTTCTAGAGTTTTCTCCTTCTGCCCTGCTGAATCATCCCCCATCTCTTGTTCCATTCCCTTCCCAGTAGGTCCTTCATTCACCTTCCAGGGACAGATCTTGGCTTTTTCACTGGTAGACGATTTCTCCATTTCCCAGGGACACACTTCAGCTGGCCTGCACCCCACATGGTCTATTTCCTGTAATCCAGCTTTTGGCCTGTCAGTGTCCACAGTGTCAGGAGGCTGAGAGGAGGCTCCTGGATCCATACCCTCCCAGGGACAGGCCACCTCCCACTCCCGGGCTGGCCTCTCCAAATTCTTTGGAGCAGTAACAGCTATCTCACCAGGTCCAGAATCTGCAGAAGCCTTTCCTGTAACAACTGGCAATTTCCTAATGGCCTCAACTCCCAAATCCCGTTCTTCCCCTGTGCCAGGACTCACCTCCCAGGGACAAATCTCTGCCTTTGCAGCAGGCAGGGTGTCCTCCATGTCCCATGGACAGATTGCGGCAGTTATGCTACCCACACTGCCTGACACCTGGAAACTGGCTTTGGGTCTGTCCGTGTCTTGAGGACCTGGTTGTAGGGGGAAGCTGCCAGGGTCCACACTCTCCCAAGGACAGATTGCTTCCTGCTTTTGGATCTGTCCCTCAGGTTTTTCCCAAGATGTGACGCCTTTTATTCCTGATGTTTCAGGCATTTTCTCTTCATCCTTTTGAGAGTCTCCTCCTTGGTGTGCCTGTTCTGATGTCTGGTCCTCTGTTGTTCTTTCATTTATCTCCCAGGGACAGATTTCTGCCTTTACTTCTGGCCTTATGTCTTCCCGTGGACACACTTGAGTGGCTCTGCTCCCTCCGTCGCTGAGGAGCTGGCCACTAGGTCTGGATGAGGAATCGTCTACACATGGGCTAGGGTGCCCAGAGGCTGTGCTCTCCCAGGGACACACTGGTTCCTGCCGTAGACTGGGTGTTTGCCCTGCTTTCTCAGTCTGTTCCCCCATCGCTTTTCTGGAAGCTTGCCCTTCTTCCTGGAGAGGTTCTCCACCTGTCTCCTGACACAGTATTTCCTTTCCCACTACCTCATCACCCAGCTCCCAGGGGCAGATCTCTGCTTTCTGGATAGCAGGAGCCTCTCCTGCCTCCCACGGACACACCTCCGCGAGGCTCCTGCTCAAACTCCCCGAGCACTCGGGGCTTCCTGGGGCCTCAGTAGAGATTGCCAAGGGGCCACGGAAATCAGTGCTCTCCCATGAACAAAGAGACTCCAAGTCTCCTCCCAGTTTTTGTTCTTTCCAGAAAGTTGCTTTCTTGGGGATTTTCTGCTTCTCCTGGGGGAGCTTCTTTACCCGTTCCTGGGACAGTTTCTCATTCTCTCCTTCACTTGCCTCCCAGGGACACAGCTCTGCCTTGGCCATGGCAGGTGTACAAGCTTCTGGGCCTGTGACTTCTCGCTGACACTTCACCTCCCTGGCCTCCACACTGCTCCCTGCCTCAGACTTGCTCTTGGTTCTGTCAGAGTCCTGATGGGCTGACTGAGGGGACAGACTCCCAGAATCAGCATTCTCCCAGGGACACACTGCCTCCTGCCCTCTGAGCAGCCTCTCTGACTTTTTCTGAGTAATGGCAACCACATCTTTGGGCTCTGATTCTTCCGGGGCTTTCCCCCTCTCTTCTTGGGAGCCATCTATATCTTGTCCTAATGCCCCCCTCTCAGTGGCTCCTTCACTCACCTCCCAGGGACAGATTTCAGCCTTGTTGCTACTGTCAGGCTGACACGTTTCTGACTCGGCGACTTCCCAGGGGCATACCTCTGCCACCTTGCAGTCAACACTGCCCAGGGGCTGGAGGCCAGCTTTGAGCAATTCCTGCCTCCTTACAGGGGCTTCTTTTGCTCGGTCAGCATTTTTGTCCCCAACTGTGCCTTGCCTGACTTGCCTCAGTGTGATAGGCCCTGTTTTACTTGCTCTCTCAATTTTCCCATTCCCTTGACCTTGGGATGTCCTCCTGCCTCTGTCTTCTTGTTCCCTATTGCCCACCTGGAGCATCCTGCTGGTGTGAGCATTCTGTTGGTTCTGGAGGGACTCCTCATCTTCGCAGGGGGCAAGGGCAGCCTGCTTACTCATCACCTTGCGCCCACCTACCCTGGGGGATCTGGGGCATGCCCCCACACCCTCTCCTGAAACTCTGCCCTTCTCCTTCTCAGAACTTTCTTCCCCGCTCTCCTTCTCTCTGTGTGTGCTCCGAGAACGGGTCAAAGCTTTGATAGCCAGTCCCAGGCTACGCACAGAACTCTGCTGAACAGGGGTCTTGAGGCTATGAGATTTAGAGAAGGCCTTGGGCTTGTCCTCATCCACATTATCAGCTTCCCCCTGGAGACACTTGTCCTCTGCGTTCATCTCATTCTCTCCAGCACCCTTTTTCTCTACTGCAACAGAGAGGGCCCTCCAAAGCCTAGCCCGAGCTGGGGCAGGGGAATGGTTGCCTTGCTCTGGCCCTGAAGGGCCTTCTTGAACCACATTTTCTTTCTTGACTGGCAGTTCTGCATTCTCCCATGGGCAGATAAAGGTGAGTAAGCTAGGGTTTTGGGGGTGTATTGGGATTGGTGCTAGGGTAGGAGCTGGGGCCAGGGGTGGAGCTGGTATGAGAGCTGGAGTCAAGGTGGAGGTAGGAGACAGCATCCTTGGCTCTCCTAGGCAGGCCGCAGACAGGGTCATGATGGGTGTGGAGATCTGGTGCTGGATGGGAGGGTGAGGCAGCTTTCTCACAGCCTCCGCCTGAAGCTTCCCAGAGCTGTCCACGCTGCTGCTTTTGGCAGGGGAAGGCGGGGCTGACAGAGGGGCCCCCCGACCTCGCTCAAGCCTCCGGGACGATAGCCTCCGAACTGGGCTTGCTAGGGCTGCCTCTGCTTTCTTCCTCTCCTCTCGCTCCTTTGCCTGCCTATAGGTCTCCTCCAGGTAGGCCTGGCTGGCCACAAGCAGAGCCTTTTCCCTGGAGCCGGCCATGACGCTGAGCGACTTCTGCAGGGAAGTGCTCCGGGCTCTGGGGAGCCTCTCTCCCACCGTCAGGTTGTGGGCGCTGGCTGACCTGAAGCCCAGGGCAGGGGGCCCCTCTAATGACTCACGGCTCTCTCCCCGCGGGGCCTTCTTGGCCAGTTTCCTCTTCAGCAGTGAGTCATGGAGAGGCGGCTCTTGCTCCCTGTGGTGGTCGCGGTCATAGGTGCTACGGGACTTGCGCAGGGCCGGTGGCCCCTCCGGTTCCTGGAGGCTGAAGCTGAGGAGCCGGCGGCGAGAGGAGCCGGGCAGGCTGCTGCGGCCCTGGGAACTGGAGTCCCGGGAGTGCTGCCGGGCCAGGGCCTCAGGGAACTCAGCCAGGTACCTCATGAAGGAGCGGCCCAAGCCCTGGCGCAAGCCGCTCCGCTTCTTAGGCAGGTGGGGGTTGTTAGCAGCCATTTCCTTGGTCTTGTGGACCTCTAGCTGGGCGTAGAGCTTCTTTAATTCATCCTAGGTGGAGGGAAGGGCAGGGAAAGCAAAGCTGACATTGAGATGGATGGGCTAAGTTTCTCCATCCCCTGGCTCCACTGTTCTCCCCCTCAGCCCTTATTTAGATCGTTTTCTCTGGGGGATCTCTTTCCCACCAAGCTGTGTCCCTTTCTTGCTTTTAAATCAAAACCTGGTCTTGGAGGAATGGAGAGGTGAATTCCTCCTCTCCATTCCCCCAAGACCAGCGCCAACCTGGTTCCCACTCGGACCCACTCAACCTTGAGGAGGCAGCGTGCAGTCCCTTCTCTGGAGCACTGTGGTCAGGTGGGGAAATCACCAGTTTGGGGGACAAGAAATGGGTTCGAGGCTGCAGACCCATCGTGTGCCTTGAGGCTATTTTCTTGACCTTCTAGGTCTCTGCTTCTCTAAAATAATGATATCCGGCTGCCTAGTATTAGCTTCCTTAAGAGGATTATATGAGATTGATGGGACTAGTGAACACGAAAAGTGCCATATTCAGGCGTAAATAATGGAATGATTTATGTGTTGGAGTTCTCCCAGAGCAGCATAGAGAGAGACTGGCTGCTACTCTACAAAGTGGAGGGCCAGGGGTGATGTGGCTGTGGCAGTGGCCTTCACAGTCTCTGGCCCCCCTGCTGGATTGGGGTCTCAGTTCAGCCTATATCCAGGGGGCAGGAGGCAGGGCAGGCAGAGCTCAGAGGGTGAGGAGGACACCAGGGGGAAAAAGAGGCAGAGGTAGTTGGGACAAGGAAGGAACTGGGAGATGTAAACGAGTCAGGTGTGGAAATAGGCCCCAGTGCAAGGGGAGGGGATGGACAAAATGGCTTCCTGGGGTTGTTCCTACACTGCGAGTTTTATGAAACTGGGTTTAGACTGCCAGGTCTCCTAATTTACTACCCACTGAGCCTCTCATTAGGGTTCCTGAGAAAGGGGATCCTGGTGTGGAAACCCCTGGTAGCCACTCACTGCCTTAACTGCTGAGCCCCAACTGGTCCTGGTGTCACCAACTGTCCCAGTATGCTGGGGACTCAGGGGCTTCTTAGTCCGCCCCTTGTGATGCCCCTGCTGTGTAGAAGCGAAGAACATGGTGGGGATTAGAGCTCTATTCATGGCTCTGCCTCTAACTTGCCAAGTGCCCTGGGCCTCAGGGCTCTGGGTTCTGGGACTTTTGGGGTCTGGGTTCTGGGACTTTTGGTGGTGAGTGGCCTCCTTTGAATAGCTTAGGGCAGTGATGGAGAAGGGAGGGAGGCAAGAAGAGAGGGAAAGCCAGGGGCAGGGCATCAGTGCTCCCTGCCCAGGTCCAGAAAGCTAGCGCCAGAAGGAGGCGGGGAGGGCATCACATACCCGAATGTCTCCAGTGTCCAGGCTGCGCTCGCTCCAGGCTGAAGCGATGCTGCTGTCGAAGTAGGAGCCTGAGCGCTGCAGGTCCAGCTCGTCCTCGTACACTTCATCTACCATCTCCTCTCGAGGAGGAGCCCCCGGCTTCCAGAACTGGCCAGGAAAATGGGTATTATTGGGAAAAAGACTCACCTTGGCTCACTATTCATACCTCTTCCACCTGCCCCATGGAATATGTTTTTACTTCATTAACGTTCACCCCCTCTTATGATTCAGAATTCAGGGGTCTGAAGAGTTTTGCTTGTTTTCATCCTTCCTGACCTTCTCTAGCTCAGAGACCACTGGGTCTCAACCTCCTGCTCCCACAATTCTTAGCTATGTTCTTCAGCTCCCCCACCTCTCCCGCTGTAACTGCTTCTGTATTGATTTTCAGAGTTCGCCAACCCTCAAACTGTGTTACAAGGACCCTTCCAGCCCTAGTTCTTACTTCCCTTGTCCAGGGATTGGAGGCAGAGAGATAGTAGCTTCCTTGAGTAGGGCCCTGATGATCAGCACCCACTCACCCCCGAGGTATCATCCTCACCCCGACTCAGAGGGGGCGTTACAGCAGCAGCAGCAGCAGATCCACAGTGCTCCTTACAAAGGAGCGGGGGGCGGGGGGCAGGGGGCGCTGCCTTACATCCAGGACAGGGAAGATCTCACCTTAGGGATGAAGATCAGAGCCAGGGTGGTGCTGACTGTGCTGTGAGTGTGGAAGAAGAAGAGGAGGAGGGTCCAGTCTGGGTGCAGAGAAGGAACCAGCAAAAACCTGAGAGTGTGGCGGGAGGGGGTCCTTAGCTGTGGGCAGCCGTGGCCTCTTCCCTCTCACATGTCTCACTAGCTCTCTTCCCTAGCCCCAGCCCTGACCTCCATGGAGGTGCTGGGTGGGGTGAAGAGGGTATTCTTTTTCCTTCCTGCCCTCTCTAAGATGTAGGTACTACCTCAGGGCTCAGGTTAACTTCCACCTCTGAGAAGCCCTCCCAGACTACTCCAGCTTGCCTTCTCTGGCTGCCTATAGCACAGACTCATGCTTCACGGCTCTGTTATGGACTGTCCTGTGGATGGATTCTGTGTCCGCCACAGGGCCAGGTCCTCATGGACACATAGCAGGCATGCTGCTGGGATAGCTGAGGTGTGAGGAGGAATAAGTCAGGGAGAGCCGAGCATGGATGGGATGGAGCTTCCTCTCCTTGTGCGTTGGGTGAGATATGGGGTACAGAAAGGTATCTGTGGGAGTAGTGAGAGAGCCACAGGTGGGCGGCCTTCCTCACCTCACTGAGGCACAGCAGTGTTGTAAGAATGGCTGTGGGATGGAGGTTCCCTCATCTGGGAGAGGTGAGGAGCAGTGTTAGGGGGGAATGAGTGGTGGGTGGGCGGGCCCATCCTCACCTGGCTGCGTGGAAGGCAGCGGAGAGCAGCAGCTCATTGTGCAGGGCGATGCCCATGTAGCGCGGCTCGTGGAAAGCCGAGGGCACAGCTCGGGTGGCGTAGCAGAGGAAGCTGCCCCAGAACAGGAGCAGCATCTCCGCTGTGGGGAAGCAGGAAGGGACAGAGCCGGCACCACCTCAGCAGCCAGGCCGCCCCTTTCTCAGTAGAGCTTGCTGTGGGGAGCACGGGCCAGGGGTCTGGGTACAAGGTAGGAGGAACAGGACCAGGGGACCATGGTGGGGCAGAGCCCGGGGCCAAGATGAGACGGCTCAGGCAGAAGCAACTCACCCACAACCATGATATAGTCCCAGCGGTCATGGTGGCAGAGGTAGAAGTGGCGGCCCGTGGGAGTGTGGCCTCGGATCACCAGGGGCGTGTGTAGGATGCCTCGCTCCAGGACCCCCACCGTCCACACAGCCAGGAAGCCCAGCACTACCAGCAGGAGCATCCCCAGACGCCGCAGCAGCCGCCCACTGCTCAGGTGGGGGCCCCGCTGCGCCGTTCGAGACAGAAACAGCTGGAGCACTCTGCAGGAGTGAGGATGGTGGGTCGGGGGTGAGGGGGAGATCCAAGGAGAGGGAGCCAGTGCTCTGTCCTCTGTCCATCACTCCCCCTCCTCCACACATACCTGTCCTCCCGTCCCTTCCATGGTTCGCTACCTCCTCACTCCCAGAAAAGTTATGTTTGGAGGAGAAGACTATAGTGATGGGGCAGGCCTTGGGGGCACAGGGGAGTGGAGCTGTAAGAATCTGACTGTGAAGAACTCCATTCCACCAATCAGTTGGGGTGCCTGGGAGTGAACAACGTGACAGCAAGGTCTGCCCCAGCCCCTACCTATAAAGCTTGAGTATAATGGTGCCATAGACAATAGCAAAACCCATCAGCCGGACCCAGCGGAGAGCGATGCAGCGGAATATGCTGGGCTTGAAGTACAGGATGAAGACCTGGTGGAGAGGAGGCAAAAATAGCTGTTCTCCACTGTACTTCCACTATGCACCAGGCCTATGCTAAGCACATTGCCGATCCTCCTAACAGTCTCGCAATAGAGGCATCATCACCTCCATTCTGCAAAGGAGCAGCTTAAGTACCAGAGAAGTTAAGTAACTTATCCTAAGTAACACGGTGGGTCATAGAGCTCCTGGACTGTTTGGCTCCAGACCTCACTAGGTAAGCCTGCCATTTGTGGATCTCAGTAGGGGGATTCAGAGGTCTCTGAATCCCCACAAGAGGGCAGAGAGGAAGAAGCATTCTGGGGTTTGGAGGGTGTTAGGTTGGGACTGTGGGGATCCTGGGAGGTGGGGAATCAGCCTCTGGCCACAAACTCACAGGGAAGTAGAGCAGAAGGGATCCAAAAAGGATGGTTTCTAGCAGAACAACTCCAGACGCCCGGATCCTCTGTGAACCCAGGAATGAGAGAGGTGTGTTAGTAGGGTGGTGGGAAGACAGAGCATGGACAATGATGTGGAAGGGTCTCAGGCCTGTTTTAGGGGTCACTCGATGGTCCTGGGCTAAGGCTATACCCCTCCCCACCAAAGGCTCTTAGCTCCGCTGGCACTAAGCCCAGCTAAGGCCCAGGTTTCACACAGCCCCTGCCACCCTAGCCCCATTCCCCTCTCAACTCCAGCCTGGGCCTTGCTGCAGACCTAGGCTCAGATCAGAGGCTGCTGGAGCTAGAAAGGACCTCATGTGTTCTTCCAAGCTTTGGATCAGACTGCTGCCTGGTCTAGATATCCCCTTCTCTGCTTGGTAACTACCCAGTTGAACTTCAGCCTCACTCAAAATTCATAGAAAGTCTTTCCCATGCCAGCCCAGGGAGGACAAGTGGGTCCTTTTCCTGAACTGCCACAGAAACTGACATATACCTCCATCCTTGCCCCTGTCTTGCCATACTGTCATTTTCTTTACATGTCTGCTTCTTCCATTCTCCTGGGAATCCAGATCAGTTCCCCTAGTACCTACTTATTGTTTTGAATCAAGTCCAATACCTTTATTTTACAGATGAGGAAACAGGTCTAAGGTGGTGAGGCCACTTGCCTAATGTCACATAGCAAGTTAGGTTAAGAATCAAGACCAGAACCTATTTCTCTCAAATTCTAGTCTTAGGTAGCCTTGGTCTCCAGTTGATGCTAGGGACCCAAAATGGATAGGACATGTGTACAGGAGGGAGATGTGGGGCCTTCTTTGCCTTGCTCTGGCGGCAGCGGTAGGAGACCAGCATGCTCAGGAAGACGGCCAACATGCAGCAGGCCTGGCAGGCCATCACTGCTGCCCGCAGTGCTGGGGCCTCCTCTACCAGGCAGGGTGTGGCATCCATGCAGCTGGTACAGCCCTCAGCACATGGTTGGCACCGCAGAAGTCTCCCAGAGCTCCCTTGTGGGGATCCAAATTGCCTGGTAGGCTGGGCAGCACTCTCCTCCAACCCTATAAAGAACAAGATGGGTAAAGGGAGAGAGGGATGGCTGGGGCATCCTGAGATCCCAGCCTTCTCTCACCATAGCCTTCTCCCTGCCCTCTTTTGATGGCCCCTAGGATAGGGTCAGGAGGGGAGGAATGCGGAAATAGGTACTCCCAGGGGAGGCCAGGTAACAGGAAGAGGAGATGCCAGGCCAGGGCTCATTGCAAGGTCAACTTATAGCAGATTGGCATGTTATGGGCTCGAAAGGCACAGACACACCCAAACAAGATTCTGCCTGCCTTTTCTACTTCTCTCAACCTTCTGCCCATGCTGACAAGTTTCTTCTCAATATCTCACCCCAGCCTGCCTTCCCCAGATACTCCCTCCAACCAGCCCAACCTGTAAAAAGCCTGCCTGGCCCTCACCACAGTTACATACATCCAGAGCGGCTTTCCCCGTAGAAGCCAGGTCGGCAGTGACAGAGGTAGCGGCCAAGGACAAAGCCCTGACTCTCCAGAGGGACGCACTGTGGGAATGACAAACACAATAGGTATTTATATGGGCTTTCCCTCCCGGAAGGAGATGGCGGGTCCATCTATCTTCCTATCCTCGGCATCTGGGTCCAAACTAGGGAACCTCACCAGAAGTCCTCCCTAATCCTAGGGAAGCTTTCTTTCCATAGAAACCCTATTCTACCCCCACCCCACTGCCTCTCTTCTCAAAGAGACCCCCAAAGAAAGAGTATAGGGATAGATCGCCCTTTTATTCAGACCGTCAGTGATAGGTGCCTCAGGTCCCCTTTCCTAGTGCCCAGCTGTTGCCAGAGCGAGGTGCTGGGGGGCGGGAGGTGGGGGGATGGAAGTAGAGAGAACTTTGAGTCCAGCCACACCTTCTCAGAGGTCTGTATCTTGCCTCAAAGGGTCCTCATTGGCCTCCCTCTTTGGCACAAAAGTGGTGGAAAGGGCTCCAATGAAGGAGCGGCTTCCTCTGTCAGAGGCCATCTGACTTCAGCATAGGACTGCTTTCTCCAGCCCTAATGCCAGGCTAATGCCAGGCTGATGGGATGCCAAGGCCAGCTCTTTATTCCATCTCCACCCATTAATGTTTACCCAGCAGGGGACAGAGCAGATCTCAGAGCCAGGTGGGGAAGATGAGCACGTGGATGAGCTGTAAGAAGTGGCTAAGAACAGACAGCATGGGGCAAAGGAATGGTTGAACTGTAGGAGGTTTCATATCCAGCCCGATTTCACCTAGAAAGGTTAGAGGGTGGTGCCTCTGAAATCATAGCCCAGCTTCCTCTTTTGTCCAGACCACTGGAGGAACATGCTCTGCTTCTGCCATAATCTGCACAATCAGACAAATGCCTGCCTAGAGATGTGAATATGGCTGGGTTTTGAAGTGCACTAGCAATGAGAGCCCATCTCCATCCCTGGACTTGTAGCTCCAAATACATGTTCCCTGAAGAGCAGCAAATGCCCAAACCCACCCGCTACAGGGCTCTCTTTGGCTTTGGTTCAGCTCAGGAACAATCATGAAGCCAGTGTAACCGTGGAGCAGATTAGTTCACTGGCCAGTCCTGGGCTTGCTGGATTACCAGCCATTGCTTTCCATTACCCATATTCTTTGTGTCCGTGGCTTTGATTCCTCCAGCCTCTGGCCTGGGTTCCATCACCTATACCAGTCCCAGAGTTCTTCAAGATCCTAGAGTGCTCCCATACCCCAACCAGCAATTCTACTTATTTCAAAAGACAATAACTGAGCATTCTTTGTGGGCCAGAAGGAGCCTGGAGCTCTGTTGATATGACATGACAATGAGGTCCAGGAGAAGGGAAGGGGATGATTAATAGAGGGTCAGGAGATGGTCCGGAGGAGGGATCCTAGAGCACCAAGTACCAGAGGGAGAGCAGATAGGGAGGCACACTGAGCTTTCAAAAAATCAAGGTTGATCCCATCTGATCTTGGAAGCTAAGCAGGGTTGGGCCTGGTTAGTGGATGGGAGACCACCTTGGTGCTGTAGGCGTAAAAAATAAAAAAATAAGAGATTGTAAGCTGACAAGGTCCTTGCAATCTGTGAGGTCAACCAAGGGTTGCCTCGCCTAAAATATAAAATAAAACAAAAAAACAAGGGTGGCTGTCTTGGGCACGGGGTAGGGGTAGGCTGTAAGTGTCCTCACTTTTAGAAAGCCTGGTAGCTCATCTTTATCTCATCACTAGGAACTCCCTTGAATCCCTGAGAGGCTGGTGTGCCTTTGTCAGCTTCTCCTGGGAGCTGGGTGGTGGCAGTGATGGGAAAGAGGAAGGGAGGCAGGACCATATGCCCTGCTTCTTATCCTTACCTGGGTGCTGTTGAGATCACACAGGTGCGTGTTAGAGTACCAGCCTGGGCCACTGGCACACTGATTGATGTCCACGCTCTGAAGATCTACATCCATCCGCACCTGCCCCCTAGGGCAGTGAATTGGCAGTTAGGGGCTCAGAGAAGGATGCCAAGGTGAATAGTGTCCTTGGGCCCCAGACTATGGGCAATGCCAGCTATGCAAACTTTAGCACAGTGGCTGCAGTATGTGGAGAGAGGGCACACATGCATTCCATTTCACCAGTGCTACTAACCTTCACTGTCTCCGTGGGCAATAACCCCTCTCCCCCTAGGTTGATGCCCCCCACTCCACCCTCAGCTTTTCAACATCCTAGCATTTCCTGGTTTCTGTCAATGAGTAGAGGGAGGGGGAGTGTCAAGACATGTGGGAGCTGGGGCTCTGATGATCTGTCTGAAAGGGATTTTCACACTTCCCCACTGCATACACACATACACACATGCACAGAGCTCAACTATTAACCACACCTCGCTTGGCCCAAATCAAGTCTGAATTGATCATAGCAAAGGAGATATGGAATGGAGGAGCCCAGAATTAGGTCTACCTGGCCCAAGGGCTCCCAATCCCTCCCTGCTCTGACTGAGTGCGAGAGAGCTGGAAGGGAGCTGGGCTTTTGCGTGAGCTCAGGAACCCTGCTGGGGACAATGAAAGGAGACAGTAGCTGAAAAAACAATGTTGATTGTTGAATGTCTTTGAAGTACTACGCCCATTTTCTGCCTCTTCCCACCACACTCCCAGTCACCTCTTTACTTGGGTTGAGGGGGCTCAGTTATTTGAGGAGTATTATAGGATCCTGGATCAGAACAGGCAGGACAGTGGAATCTGCTTGATGTAAGAATATAGCCATTGGGAGTGACCCTGAGGACCTGGCCAACTCCTAGATAGGAAGGACAATGGTTCTTAGCAACCCCCCACCCCAAAGAATTTTCCTTCCCTTGAAGAAGCCTCCTTTTACACATCTGGGTTGCTAGAGAGCTGTGGGTTTAAGTCCTGGAATGCCCACCTGGCTCCTCCCAGGCGCCTGGTGCATGGATTGTCACTGTCATCCACACCAACTCCTCTCCTGCCTTTTCTACCCACTACTCAGAGCTGGGGGCCAAGACCTATGCCTGGATATACCCACACATCTGTACACACACATATGTGTATACCTACGTATAAATGGACTGATTCATACACAGTTTGTACACTCACATTTGTATGTGTTAACACATAGTTACAGATTCCCAGAGTCAACTGCAAATACACACATCTGAGCCCCCCAGACATACATGTGCATGCCAAATGGCCCATGCACAGCTAGCTAGACTTAGGCTCCTCACCCCCACATACCCACAAATGCATCCAATCCTGCACCAACCCACTTACCTGACCTCTGGGCTGAGGTCTGGCTTGAGTCCATAGAAAGTGGCCGAGAGTGTGATAAGCCAGCCAGGACGGAGCCGTCCCTCCTGGCATTCCAGGAAGGGAGAAGACAGTCTCACATGCTGCATGTCCCCCACATATCCATCCCCCCGTGGCCACTTGGGGCTTCCAAGGCTTCCTAGGTCATTGGTCAGCACCCTTTTCTTCAGTGCAGGGGTGTCAAGGGTCCCAGCTGGGCTGTCATCCTGCACCCTATTCCCAGACAAGTCCTGAAGGATGGTCTCCTTCCCCATCCGGGTAGCCTGTAGGGCCAGCTGCAGGTGGCTGGCTCCTGGTGGAGGGTTAAAGGTCAGCAAAGCCCGGTGTGCCCGTGGGTCCCCCTCAGCCACGCTTCGGACCAGCGCCTGGTACCACTCCACATCCTCCTCCACACTGGACTCACGGATGTCGTTGGCTTGTAGCAACATGTTGAGGAAATTGGCGGCCTGGGTGAGGGTGCCCGCTGCCCTCCGTAGGATTGGGGGGAGCCCTGGTCTGGCTCCTGCCCCCTGAGCTTCATAGTGCTCACTGCAATTAGCCTCCAATAGCTGTTGGGCATCTCCAGAGTAGAGAAAAGCCAGGGCTGCTTCAGCACCCTCTGGGGGCACCCACATGGGTACAGACCCTGGCTTGACTTGAGAGGACAGCGGGGGCAGAGAGCGGAAGGGCCGTGGACCCCGCAGAGCCCAGCCACAGAGGAAATAGCAGCCCAGCAGCCCCCACACAAGAGGGGGCACGACCTCTGCCCTGGTGCCCATTTTTGGGGCAGCTCTCAGAGACCCTGGGGTCCAGGCTGCCTGGGGGATTTGGTGGCTCAGGAGAATGCAGGCAAAGTCTGGCTGCAGTCTGGGCCTGCCTGCCTCCCTGCCTCCTACCCTTGCTTTCTCTCTTTCTTTCTCTATCTCTCAGCTCCTGCTCTTGCTTGTTTTTTCTTCTCTCTAACGTCATCAGCTGGCTTCTGGATGTAGGCGTGAGGGCTCTGCCCCCTCCTCTCTCAGTGTGACCCCCATTGCAAACCCTCTTAATCCTGGCACACCACTCTTCCCTCCCCCTCTCATCCAATATCTAGGCTCCCTCCCCCCATTCTCCACCCTACATCTGCTCCAGAGAGAGGGGAGAAGAGAGGAAGGGACCAGTCATTCTATTCTCTCTCTCTCTCTCTCTCTCTCTCCACCCCCCCGACTCTCCCTCCCTCCCTCCCTTCCTTCCTCGAGATTCATTTTCTCTCTCTCTCTCTCTCTCTCTCTCTCTCTCTCTCTCTCTTTCTCTCTCTCTCTCTCTCTCTCTCTCCACCCCCCCGACTCTCCCTCCCTCCCTCCCTTCCTTCCTCCCTCCTTCTGCCCTTTGCTCCATTAGGAGAAATTGGCAAATCCAGGATGGGGCGCCATAGCAACCACAGATGAGCCCATGCCCCCCTCTCCACCCCTCTGCTCCACTTAGCCTCCTGGCAGCAATTGTGATGGGCATGATAAAGGGCCAAGCTGCATCTCCTGGCAATCTGCTCTGGCTGCCTGTACACCCCTGAAACTGTGCTGCCGAACTGGAATTTGAGATCGGGGATGGGAAAGAGAGCTCAATATAATCATAATCAATCTTAGTACAGACTCTGGCAGTTCATAAAGTGTTTTTCATGTGCATTATCTCAATGAATCTCCTCCATAACTACATATGGTAAATATTTCTATCCCTATTTCATAGGTGCAGACACCCAGGCTCAGAGATCACTCAAGATCATTAAGCTACTCACTTTGAGTGGAGACTTAAACCCAGAGCTCTGACTCCCCTACACTGCCCCACAAACCACCATTAGCCTGTTATTCAATCTCAGAGACTTTAATCAAGTTTTATTACAAAGGAGAGAATCAATCCCAGAGAGACAAAGGGACTTCTCTAGTACCACACTGTTGTTCATGACAGAGGGGGAGCCTCTACCAGGTTTCCACCACCCCACCCAGAAGATACCTCTTCTCACACCACAAGGTTAGTTAGCAACCACAGGCAATGGGGTGGGGGAGGATGGGCGCAAGGAGAAGAGAGTAAACAAAGTTTTGCCTCCATTTCTTTTATCCTTATTTTATCATCCTAAGCTCTGCCTTCTTTTCTTCCTGAAAACTGCCTAACCTCTCTTGTTCTTCCCCATTTTCTTACTGCTCACACCCTTCCCTCTGTTGGACATGACTACTTGGGGCCCAGAGTTAGTACTATCTAAAGCAGCCTCCCTGGATCCGAAGGGTGTGGACTTTGGCAGGTAGGCACAAAGCAAAGCCTCTGCCTTCCTCTCCCTCCCTTTTCCACGCCTTTGGCCTTTCCACTGCTGATGTGCTCCCCACTCACCCATCCATCTGGCCCCATGTGCACGTGTGGTCTTTTGGCTCCTTCCCTTCTCATTCTCTGCCCCACCCCCAACCTTTGATGTCTCAGATCACTGAGTGAGTGCGTAGAAAGGGATGGGTGGTGGTTGCTAAAAACTTCCCTTGCTTTACAGGTGGCCTCTTCAAACCATCTGCTTTGGAACCCTAAGTGGGAATGTAAGAGGTAGGAGGAAAAGAGAGGGGCTAGAGGACAAACCCCCAGTGGAATCTCTAGTGTGTCAGAACTAGAAGTGCCTGTAACCTCGACCATTCTCTAATAGAGAAGGAAACTAAAACTAAAACTAAATGTCAGCAAAGTGACCTCCTTAAGGTCACAAAGCCGGTGAGTGGTCACTGGATTAGACCTGTATCACACACCCACAGCTCTCTCCTTGACCTCTCTGATTCCGTGTGCTAACAGAGAGAGGGACAAGAGGGAGGAAATGATCTATTCCACATTCTTGGTATGATCAGTAATGGTTGGTTAGTTGAGGATCAACAAAACACAAAGGGTGAAGACATAATAGTAAGTTGTTTTTCTCCCCAAGAAGCTTTTCATAATAATAACTAACATTTGTATAGTGTTTTAGCATTCACATGTAAGTTTCCATTAATCCCCACAACAGCCCTGTCAGGGAGGAATATTATTGACCTAATTTTACAAATGAAACACAGGTTCAGAGATGTTTAGTTATTTGCTCTTGGTCATATATCCAGGAAATGGCATGATTAGAACTGAAACTAGATGGCAAGCTCCAGAGGGCCAGAGACTGGACCTAACTTACTAGTCACTGCCTGGTCCCCTGCTGAAAGACTAAATGAACCTCAGACTGATTTACAGTCTCTGAGTTGTTTTCCACAAACCTTTTTAAACTAGGGTTTTATTACTGTAGGGACCACTTATATAGCCTTCAGTGAAAGAGGTATGTGTAGACACAAAACCTACTCGACAAATACACTCCAATCTAACTCATACAAAGATTATACTTCCTCTGCTCGGAGCTTAATTTTTAATGTGTTTTTTTTTTTTCCTAGGATCTGGGCAACAGGCCTGGACATTTAAGGAAACGGAGAAAGGCAGCATTCCTTGCCCTGCCTTAGAAAGAGCATGTGTGTTCCGGGCAGGTAGAGATACCCCAGGTGCCTGGACACTGTCTCCCTCTGGGGCCAAGAAAGTAGCTGGACAGCAGAGGGCGCTGCAGAACTACGGACCTTGCATACAGACCTTGTATTCACCCCGTAATCTGTTCTGGGGCCAGAATTTTCCAGACACAGCCAGAGATCTTGGGTGGTCTTAGGCCTCAGGTGTTCTGTAATCCTATAGCAATTTCTCTTCTTTTCTCCAGAAACCTGAGTGACACCTGAGAAGTAGCTGAGGGAGAGTGGTTATAGAATAAAATCTTTGGAGTCAGAGCTGGTTTCGAATACTGCTGTTTCTTTTTGACCTGTGTGATGTTAGGCAAATAACTCTGAGCTTCAGTTTTTTCATGGGCAAGGAAGGATATTAATTCTGTTGTGCTGATTTAGAGATGAATTTATATCAGGAGGCCCTTACAAGGAGTGAGGTTGAACAGCGTTCAACACTTATTATCAAAGGCCTACTCTGTGCCAGGCACAGTCCTTGGCACTGGAGAGTCAGTCTATGATGGGCAAATGTGCCCCTTGCCCTCATGTAGCTTACAGCTTAGTAAGGAAGACAGACTTAAAAAAAAAAAAAAACCCACACGGATAGATGACAAATTACATCTATGCAATTAAGTGCAACAAAGGAGTGGTCCTAGAACTCAGTAAGGAGAATTCTCCAATCTGAAGAATGCGTAGTTTACTAAGCAAAAAGAGAGGGAAACAGCCTTTCAAGAAAAGGGAATAGCTTATGCAATGGCCATATATGTGCAAACTTGACACAGGGTTAGTAGGACTGTAGGGGGGAGAGAACATGGGGGAGCTTGGTGGAAGATGAGGCTGGAGAAAGGCAAGATTGAATTACACAGAACATCAGAGGCCTCCTTAAGGACTTTTGTGTTTAGCCTAAAAAATGGGAAACCATGAAGCATTATAATCACTGACTATGGACAAATGTCCACTTTAAAAAGATCTCTCTGGCTGCAGGACTCATAGCAGACCCTCCATCCTCTTTCCATGAATGTACTCTCAGGTACCAAAGTTGCTAAGTTCTGCTGGCTGCTCCTTCCTTCTTAACCCTTGCATCCCTAAATATCTCTCATGGGATGATTGTGATGGGTTTCCTAACTGGTCTCCTTGCCTGCTGTCCCACCTCCTACACAACAAGCTTGATCCTGTTTGATATTCACAACATGTCTACAAGTAAGCAAAGCTGCAATCCTTTCCCCTGTTTTGCAGATGAGAAAACTGTGGTGCTATGGAGCTGGTTCATACAAGCTTGTGAAAGCCAATTATTAAAATTTCAGGAATCTTGCAAGCTGGTTGTTAAACATAGTCACCATTAAAAATTAAATTATACAAACTTATAATTAAATAAGTCATGTTAAAAACAAAGATAATAAATCCTCAAAACTCACTACATATTAATAATTTTACTTATTATTTACCTGTGCTCTTGGGGTTATTTATGTTATCAAATATGCATGATGAAACCACTACATAATGATATGCTACTGCTCATCTTTAATTCTGTGTTCAGTAAAATCAGGTTGGTAGACTGAAATTAGCCATGGCGGGAGTGTTTACACCATGGAAATTGGCAAACCCTACAAATCAGGACCTTGATTTATTATTTTGTTGATTATCTAGATTTAAGAAAGTGATGAAGAAAACGTTATTTATATTTAACTTTAATGTGTGATGTCTCTAGTCATTACATTGAGAATAGCACAAAAATTGAGGACATATTCTTTCAGCATTTAAAAACTGTCTTCCGATTCAGCAAAGAAGTCGCTCCCATTATTGTTTTTTTTTTTTTTTTTTTAACTTTCCTCTTACATTAACATAGAGGAAAATATTAACCAACAGTCAGGTCACAATTACACATTTCTTGGTCAACTGAAACCACAGGATGGCTACCCATTCAAGAGTTTGGCAAAAATTAACGAAAGCATTCTGTGAGCATCAACTGGTTATATAGAATTTCCGATTGAATACTATTTTTTGTAAATTGTGCTACACATTCTTTACATCAGTAAAATTTGGTAAATTTATGTATCTATGTATGTGCATATATTCCCCTTTTCCCCCCAGAGCGTCAACTGTTCAACATTTATCAGCATTCCACTGGGTCCAGAACACATTATTCAGGTGTCATTATATGACTATTCACTAAATGCCAGGGGAAATACAGTTTGTCAATAAAGAAATGACATGGCCACGATCACACATAGCAAACGGCACGGGCGGGACCAGAACCCGAGTTACTACTCCCAAGGCCACCGGCTCTCTCCAAGGACCCAATCAGGTTCCCCAGGGCCGCTCCACCTTACCAAGAAGGGTGGTTTCGGCCGGAACGCCCGGGAAGTGAAAGGCAAGGGTTGGGACAGGGAACCAACAGCCAGGCGAGAAGCAGCTTACGGCCAATAGCGGCTCAGGCTGTGCTTAACATCACGCTCGGTAGAGGCCGGTGCGAGCACGCCCCGGGGAAAGAGGCGTGACCATTGTCTCCCGGAAGTGACGCCATCCGGGGGCGGTCCTCGGCGGCGGCGCGCGGCCTGGGCTCGCGCTGTGCTCCACGCAACCCCCGCCCCCTCTATGAGGCAGAGGCCGCGGCGGCCGTTAGCGCTGTCGCTCCGGGGCCCGCGGCGGGCGGGGCTCCGGCGGGGCCCGGCCTAGTCCCCACCCCAGCCCGGCTCCCAGCCGCCCGCCCTCCCTCTCCCCGATGCAGGGGGCCGAGCTCCGGGATGGCGAGGCGGCGGCGGGGGCCGCTGCCGCCTGCTCGGCTATGGAGAGGCGGCCCCTGAGCCAGGCCCTCCGCCGCCGCCCCCGGGCCATGGCCCCCCGCCGCCACCCTTCCTTGCGCGGCCAGGTCCGCGGGGTTCCCGGCCACCGCAGCTGATGGTGTTCCGCAACGTGGGTCGGCCGCCGGAGGAGGAGGACGCCCAGGCGGCGCCGGAGCCGGGACCCTCGGAACTGCTGTGTCCCCGGCACCGCTGTGCCCTGGACCCCAAGGCCCTGCCCCCGGGGTTGGCACTCGAGCGGACCTGGGGCCCGGCGGCCGGACTAGAGGCGCAGTTGGCTGCTCTGGGGCTCGGGCAGCCTGCAGGGCCGGGAGTCAAGACGGTGGGTGGGAGTTGCTGCCCGTGCCCGTGCCCCCCACAGCCGCCCCCTCCGCAGCCCCAACCGCCTGCTGCCGCCCCGCAGGCCGGGGAGGATCCTACGGAAACGAGCGACGCGCTGCTAGTCTTGGAGGGCTTGGAGTCGGAGGCCGAGAGCCTGGAGACTAACAGCTGCTCAGAAGAAGAGCTCAGCAGCCCGGGCCGCGGAGGAGGAGGGAGCGGCCGGCTTCTGCTGCAACCCCCAGGCCCTGAATTACCCCCGGTGTCCTTCCCGCTGCAGGACTTGGTCCCTCCAGGGCGCTTAAGTAGAGGGGAGCAACAGCAGCTGCCTCCCCCGCCGCCGCCGCCGCCTCCTGGGCTCCTCCGGCCACTCGCGGGCCCTTCTCGAAAGGGCTCTCTCAAAATCCGCCTCAGCCGTCTCTTTCGCACGAAGAGTTGCAACGGTGGCTCCGGTGGTGGGGATGGGGTCGGCAAGAGACCTTCTGGGGAGCTCGCTGCTTCAGCGGCGAGCCTGACGGACGTGGGAGGTTCTGCCGGCCGGGAGCTCGACGTGGTGAGGTGAGACCGGCTGGGGAGCTGGCTGACAAACTTCATATTCTTGTTTCGTTTCCCTTTTATTTTGCTAACAAGATCCTGACAATTCTTATGATATGGGCTTCATAAGGAGGCAGAGACTTGAGGATAAAGGTAGTGACATCGCTCGTTAGGGCACAGCTCGTTAGGTCACGCTAAGAGTTCACGCCCCCTGACACTTCTCAGCTGGTTAGCTTCTCTCTAATTTGGAGATGATTTGAAACTATCCCCCCACCCCTATCCTGGCCCAGCTTTTAAAGTTTTTCCAAGGTGTCTGTCTTCCATTACCCCTGGCAGGGAGGTTGTGGGAAATGTTTCACCTTTGGGACAAAAAGTTGGTGATGCATTTTGATCACCTTGCTTATTACTTGTTCTGCGTATCAGCACCCTACTTCCTTCACACTCATGCATACAAATAGTGTGATGAACTTTTGCATTTGTAGGCCCTCAGTCAATTGGACATCTCCATTCAAAGTTTTCATGTTTTACTAGTTGGTCTCTTAGATGCACTTGATATCTCAAGCCTGTGTGCTGACCACTGTCAATGAGAATAGAAAATAGCTTTGCTCACAAGCCTATGTGAGAATTCTTAAATATATGGTATACACATTGATGCATGAGTTTTAGGCCAATTGATGAAACTTCCAAACTTAGACATTGAGTTTTTCCTGCATTTCTGAAGAGTGGACTGCTCCCTGACATCCAGTGTTGAATCTGTATGTTGGTTTAGAAAGCTGTCAACTTTTGTGTCAATGAAATGAGATTTCTCTTGTACCTGCCATTGTGGTTTGTGCTGCCGAATGGATTCTTAGAAAGATTGGAATTGGTTTTGGTGCAGCTTATGTGATGAATTCTTGAGACACACTGCCGCCACAACCCAAGGCTGAAAAACAACAGATAGATAAGTAAATCGAAAACTTGGTGCACTGGAATCATATGGGAAGCTTTGGGAAAAGACTATGTCTGAAGGCCCCCAAATTTGAATTTTTAAAAAGCTCCTCAGTTGATCCTGAAGTATGACCTGGACTGTGAACCACTCATCCATGGACTTCTCTTTTCGAGGGAACTTACATAGTCCAAGAGGCTAGTGTGGGGTCAGATTGACTGCTGCCCTTTCTGAACAGCCGTGCCAGGCGCTTATCTGGGGATCACACCATACCCAACTCCCTAAAGAAATCAGTAGATTGATGCATGTCGCCCCTTTAGGTTGACTTATGTTTCTACATTTGTCTCCCAATGAATTCATGCTCAGGTCTTGGAAAGTGTGTGGCTGCTGAAATAGCTTTTTTGTAGTCGGCTCTACATTTGATGCTCCACTTAACCAGTATAGATGAAATTTTCATCAGATCCGGGGACAGCAGGATTGAAACTGTGGGTAATGGCATTGGATAGATTGCTAATTTTCTTGTGGTTTGTCTTGCCTTTGTTCCCTATTGACCAGGACTTGGTCTAAGATTCCAGAGCTGCCAAATATGAGGTGTGGCGTGAAATTAGCTGCTCGGTCTAATAGATTAGGAATAGGAAAAGACATATAACATTATACGGTTTTTTGCCTTTGGAAGCAGAATTTAATGGTCATTGGCTGCTCTGTCACCAACCCTCACACTAAGCACAATACAGATTTCTCTTGCAGAGCAAATTGGGCTGTAGCTCAGCAAAGCTTAGTTCAGGGCACTGGAGAATTACATTTTTTGGTCCAAGGGCTTTTTCTGATGAATTGGAGAAGTGCTAGGTATTTGTGTACGAACGTTTGGTTGACTGCTGTTAGGAGGCAGCATGTTGGATAGATAATGTGAACATCTAGATTTCATTTAGAACTCAAGCATCAGCTGTGGGATGCAGGCCAATTTTGTCTTCTTCATGCTTCCCCCGTTTTATTCATCAGTAAAATGAGAGTGAAGACAAGAGGAGTGAAGATAGGAGAAATTTAGACGGAATATTTTGTGCTTTTGGAGGAGAAGATCAAACTGGTGATTTTTTTTTTTATGCTTAGAATTTGGTGCTGTTAGATTTGCTTGTTAGCTTTTACACAGCTTACTATGTGCCAGTCTTGTTGGCAGCCTTGCAGCTGTGAGAAACTTGGTAAGTCTGGCCAGGGTAGTTGTGATTTCTGTGGCTCTGTACCTCTTAAGTAAGTCCGCCCTGGTAGGAGGAAGGATGAGTTTGGACTTTTAGCTTGTTCTCTTGTTTTGATTGGTAGGATCTGGAAGCTGTGAGAAATCTCAGTCTTTGCCAGAAGGTATATGCCTTCCTCCTTATTGTTGGTTGGAGTTAATTATGAGTCTTTTCAATCTTTGCTGTATAATTTGGGGCTTTTACAGTAACCTGTGGGCATGATTCTCTTTGCTTTTCTTAACACCTACCTTTCCCACAGCTATCACTGTAAAGTATTTCCTACAATCATTTTATAAGACAATAGTTTCCAAATTTTAACACTAAGCAAAACTTTAGTTCTTTTCAGATGCTTTAGAGTCTGCTAAGTGGATCTGCCTGGATATTCTGAGCCTTAAGTCTACTATGAGTTAGCTTTGAGAACTCTTTTTAAGCAAAGGAAGAAATAAGCCCAACCAGACTTACCAGGTTTCTGTTATGGAGAACTGGGCTAGGCCTTTAACACATATGTTGGAATTCACAGAGCTGGGCTTGATGCCTGCGGGCTTCAGTGTAATATAGAATTGCTATTTCAGGAAAACCAGTGAATTTCCCTTGTCTGTTTCACATATGGTGAGCTGATTGTCTTCCTTTGAATTTGGTGAGAAATGGTATTTGATCTGACCTTTTTTGAATCATCACGTAATATGCACTTGAATGGAAATGGGTACCTTGTTCATTTTTCAAGATTTATTTTTCTGAGTTCAGTCGAGGCTATCACTGGCAGTGTTCATAGTTGTGAGGTGGAGAATTGTTCTATAGTGGTTTCCTATATATTTGGGGAAAAGAAGATACAATTCTGGAAAGAGAGGCAGGCAGGCTGCCTTGGCATCAGTTTGTGGCCCTGCTGTTGTGGACAGACGTGGTAGACATGAGAAACACTTTTCTCTGTTTCCTCAGATCTTCAGGTCTAAGGGGGTTTTTTTGAGAAATAACGTGACATGCTGACAGCAAAATGATTTTATGGTGTGGTGAGGAAGTTCTGACTTCATGTTTGAGTTTTGAGTTTTGTTCTATTGATCTTTTTAACTATTTTTCATTAAGTGCCTGTGGTTGGCAGCTCTCTTTTGGAATGAGCAGCCTAGCTTTAGAAATCTGTCCATTTGAGTCTTGTGTCTTTCGTTCCTTAATATTTTCCCTGTTAACATCGTTCCTAAAGTTTTAGTCCTTGAACTATGCTTCTTGGCTTTTCCCTGGAAGTTCCCTCCATAGATTCTTTAGTTGGTTTATGATGGAGTTTTGGATCTGACCTTGCCGCACAGATGTCTGTGTATTGGAACTAAAAATGAACACATGGTTTTTGTGCCTGTAGCACATGAACAGACATTGGCTTATGACGTGTTGGAAATGGCACAGGCTGGCTGACTTGGCAATGTGTACTTTAGCAGGGGCAGAGGTAAATCGTGGCTACAAAACCTGCTTTTTGGACATCCTAGTTTGTAACTTACTTTAGAAAAGGGCGTGTAAGTCTTAGAATATCAGAAGAGGGGATTTATGGACAAAAGAAGGAGGGCGTTACTATTTCATTGTTTATGTTTTAGGTTTCCAGGAATTTGAAAAGTGGCCAGTGGTTATATCAATGTGTTGTAGGCCTGTCTAGTCCAATTCTTTTAACTCCTTTTATCCCATAGATCTGTTGTCATACAATTATGACAAGTAGTTTGCAGAGTGGAAATGGACAGAGGCATTCTGTCTCTTTGTAACCTTCAACACAAGAAGTGCATAACTGACATATAAAATGTATTCATTGTAATAATAATAAAATGCTTAGCCTCAAGACCTTTGCCTAAGGTCTTGAGCCACCCATGTCCTCTTCTGCCACCTGAAGCATAGCCCATCAAATCCTACCCTACCACACCCCTTAAGTCTTTCTGCTGCTAAGATATAGTGGCCCACTGGCAAAGTTGCAGTGTCTTAACTTTGTACCCTAATGCTTATCAAAGGGATCTGGGGAGGAATAAAGTAACATGGGAATGTGGTATAGAATGGTTAGTAAAAATGTTATCTGGAGCCACATTCATATTGCTCTCCCAGAAAACAGCATATCCAGTTTAGAATGGGCTTTTATCATTTAAAATGTTTCAGGTATACAAAAGGAAGGTACAAAGTGTATGTGCTGTGATAATAATAAAATGCATACCTAGACACTCTCACTAAGCAAGTAGAATGTTATCAGTTACCTTTGAAGACCCCTGTGCTTGCTTCTTGATTACATCTTCCCCCTCCCCCACATAACCACCGTCCTCGATTTTATGTTAATCATTCCCTTGCGTTGTTTTTTAATAGTCAACTAGATTGGTCTTTTCATGAATGACTGCCATTAGAATGCTCTCAGGATCCTTGAGTAGGAAACTGCTTTGGATTTTCAGTTAGACAGCATCTCCCCAGGAGAGAAGGAAGCACTCATATTTATTATTAGCCTTTCAGCTTCTTAGACCTATCTCTCCAAGCTTCCAGCTCTGAGGCCCCCTTATTTGCCAGAAAACCATCCCACAACCATCCCAGGGCTCTCAAATGGCTCTGCCTGCGTTTAGATTCATATGTATTTCTTTTTCTGGATCCTAGAAACTATAATTTTCTTCAAAATGCTGGGGGCAGGGGAGATGAGCTGGAGTGAGAAGGCCTCCGCAAGCTGTGTGCATGTGGGTACTGCCGTTCTTCAGTGCTTGGCACTGAAGAGATTCGTCCCCAGCATGGGCAGATGGCAGAGTAATGCAGCTTCCTTTGAAAGGAGGCAAACGGCCAAATGGCTGAGGTGTGAACCCTTTGAAAGGCCAGTGCTTTAGGTTTTTACTTGCTGAGTTTAATATTGTACCCACAGTTATCAAATAAAAATCAGCTTGGAGGCTCTTCAGTCTTAAAGTTCATGTCCAGTGGAATTAACTTTCCAGCCCTCTGGAGTGTTGGAACTAAGTTGCAGACTGTCATGAACAACTTTCATAAACAGGGACTATGTGTGCTTGTGTCTTGATGAAGCCCCCTCTCCTGTGGGTGGGACATTCACAGTGAGCACCATCTTTTGATTTCTCAAGTCTCGGCATGGAGGAGATTACAGAGCGAGTATGAGATAGGTCAGGAGAGGAAATCCAGCATCTTGGCTATTTCTGAGTAAGGTCTTCACGGTATGGTTTTGAAATTTTGTTTAAAGTGAGTTCTGAGAAGCTCAGATATCTAGTGAAAACATAAATGCATAAAGATCTTGCAGAGTCTAATTTAAATAGAATTTCATTTCAAATTATCTTTGCTTTCACCCCCCTCTATGGGTGCAGTTGAAGTTTCATTTAGTCCTTTGGATGAGAGTAGTTTTGGAAGGTGAGCTAGCTATGAGGCCTGGAGTCAGGCACTCAATTCAAGGGTGGGAGTTTTTAAAAAGTCTGGTTTGTTGAGGTATAATTTATATACTAAAAATTCACCTTTTTTAGGTGTCCAGTTCTATTAATTTTGACAAATGTATATAGTCATCGTAACCTCTACCCCAGTCAAGATATAGCATATTATCTTCACCTCCACAAGTCTCTCCGTTATAGTCAATTCAGTCATCCTGAGGTGAGTGTTTTGAACTTACCACATTTCTAGCCAGGAAGTCTTTGTCAGAGTCTGGATTTCTTTTATTTCTCTGTGAAAAGCCAGTTGAAATTGGTACACAGCAAAATGATCTTTTGTGTATCTTTTCACAGGAGATCTGGGTTTTCTAGCTAGTTCCCTGGAACGCATCGGGGAGAACTATGTGACTGGCAGTTCAGAGAGGGGAAGGGAGGCCATCTTTGGGTGGCAGGCAGAGCCCCTAACCTGAGGAGGCTCCCCTGTTAGCTGATGGCTTTGATCCATGGCTTGGGGTCATTCGTGCAGAAATCAGAGGTCTTAGTGGTTAAAGATTAGGAGTGCATCCTGTAGTGCTGATCTCAAGTCCAGATATATTCCCTGGTTCCCTGTAGGACCTCCTGCTCCTCGGGGCAGGCCCAGAGGGAAGGCTTTTGCTCTGAGATGGCACCTGTTCAGGTCAAGAGCCTTTTTCTTGGCTTCCATGTGAAAATCAGCTCTGCATCCAGACTTTCTTCCTATAGAAATAGACTTGCTAATTACCACTCAAGGTGTTTTACTCTTTTAATGTGCTGGGTATGGAAAGATCCAAAGGGATTTTTTCATGTCTTTGTAGGCTGGTGAATTCTGTAGCCAGATCTATTTAAGGAATTGCCTTAATTATTTCATTTTCCTCCTTTAAATTTTAGGCTTTATTACAAAAGTGTTGCTGACAATGACTAGGGTTTGCTTTGTTTTTCCTTGCATCTAGAATTGAGTACTGTGGTGAATTAAATGCATATGTGTTAACCCCCCCCCCACACACACACACATACCACCTATTCTTTCTGTTTGCTTTTCTCACCCCCTAGGAAACCCAGGTTGACAAGAACTCAAAGTGCCTTTTCTCCGGTCTCCTTCAGCCCCCTGTTCACAGGTAAGGGTGATCTCTTTCTTTTATTTTTTCTGACATCTGAAAGCACGAGTGTTCTGAGACCTGTCAAGAAACACAGATGCATCGTCGAGGGAGCTTCAGGCATGTCTGCAGTTATTTTCTTCATTCCATGCCCACTGGGTTGGGGTGAGGCTATTTTTATGGCGCGGAATGTGTTCTTGACTTAGTTTGAGTAGTGACTGCTTGCTGATAATTAGATGGCCCTGGCAGTTAAGCAGTACTTAGTTCAGGGTCATCACATATAAATTAAAAAGGGGAATTACAAATTTATAGTCTCACAGTGCAGAAAGGACTGTCTAGAAGTCATACAGTTCCTGTTCCTGCTTCCCAGAGAGTTCATGAATTATCTAATAAACATGACCCATGATTATCTGGTCTCTTTTTAAAGACTTTGGGCAAAGGGGATTACGTGAACTCTTGTCTTACCCATTTTAGGGGCTAGCAGTTCTTGCACCTGTTAGTTCTATCTAATTTGAGTCTCTTCTCTTGGAGCAGGGAACACATTTGCTAAAGTAGGAAAGTAGTTGAATGTCCTTTGGGCAACTGCTGTCTCTTTAATGGGGAACCTTTTCAGGGAGGGAGATTGTTATGTCAGTCAGATGTGAAGCTCCTTGAATAAGTTGTAGAAGAGAAGATCTTGAGTACACTGCCTCAGGTCTCAAACTGAGTGCTCATTGGTTGTGGCTGAGAAAATTTCAGTTTCAAACTCTTGGATATTATGTTCCTCAAAAAAGTAATTGGAAGAATTTTGATTTGGAAATGGACAGTTCCAGAAGATGTTAAGCAGGCTAGTTAGTAGGACCTCCTCCCATACCCCATTACTGCATAGCCGGCCATGAGCTGTCAGAACAAGTGAGTTGGTGCCTGTAATAGGCACAGGTAGAGAAGGAGGTCTCTGTTCTTACCCTAGCCCAGAATTAAAGAATCTTATCCCGTAGCAGTGTGTCTTTCTAGTAATTGTTTCCTTTCTGAAGTAAGGAATACCCACTCACATTTGTAGTTTCAGGTTTAGGGTTCCAGTTTCGGACAGCCTTAGTTCTTTTGAATTACATCTTTTTATTGAAGTGCTACACCTATCATCTAGACCAGGGGGCCCCAACCCCCTGGGCCAAGCCTGTGGCCTGTTAGGAATCAGGCCACACAGCAGGAGGTGAGCTATGGGCTAGCAAGCAAAGCTTCCTCTATATTTACAGCTGCTCCCCAGCATTAGCATCACCACCTCAGCTCCACCTCAGATCATCAGGCATTAGATTCTCATAGGAGCAGCTGGTCCCTGGTGCCAAAAATGTTGGGGACTGCTGATCTAGACCCTTTTTACCCTTCAGGAAACGCTTGTCAGGGCTCATTGCTTTGCTTTGGGCAGCTAGGCTCTGAGTTACTAAGCTGCATGATGAGTTCAGTACCAGCTTCCTAGAACTTCCACTGATGACTTTTGGAAGAGATTTTTCTGCTTATTTTAATTAGTATTAAAGTACTTTGTAAAAAACTGTGTATTACATTCTGAAAGCCCAGGTCCTGACCTTTTAGAGACCTTACTTTCTTAACTGGGAAATAATAAAATTCTAGCTGAGGGGCTAATTCAGCCTCTTGAATAAGAAAAATGTGTTGGAAATAATGCCCTAAGGGCTAAATTAGAGAAATCCTGGAGTTCTGATCTGTGGATCAGACCTAACCAAAACAGTCTATTCTTAGTTGTCAACCTTAGTTAAGTACCCTTTATCCTCTGGTGACTCAGTGGAGAGAGGGTAGATGGGGTTGGGTGGCAATAAGGAGTGCATATGGCAAAGAACAGAACTGCATGACATGCTGAGAAGTAAAAAGTACCACCTGCCACCCCCCACCAAGTTCCTACTTAGAAGCTTCCTTTAAGCTTACACCTGACTCTTGGCTGACTGTGGAAGTAGTTAATTATTAGGGTTTTAAATGCACTTTTCAGCCTATGTGGCCCCAGCTGTTAGGAACTAGTCGATATGGTTGATTCTCATACGAGTGAATATTCTGAAAAACCTAGATGTGGAAAGCCATTTAGGAAGAAGTTGGGGCTAACATTGGGACCTTTATCTGTATTCAACTTACCATGCAGTTCTTACATTTTTCTGGCACTTCTTTTCTGTGTCCATTTGGGCTTGTAACAAGCTGCTTGCTTTGCTCCCTAAGGCAGAAATTGGTACACAAGTCTGCAAAAACAAATGGTGTGGGTTCCATTTGAATAAAGACCCCTTGTTCAAGGTTATATTGTCAGTGGCAGAATGAACAGTTACTTGACTTTTTCACTGTCAATCTCGTGTTTTCATCCTAAAGAATCCTTGACAGGGCAAAGAAATGATAGTTTTAAAAATTGACTTCCCAGGCATTTGGGGATGATTCCAGCCCTGGGAGCATTAGGTTTTGAGCTTTTTGAGAGCCAGGGGCCTCTAGCTTCCCTTGCTTGCTCTTTGCTTGCCTTTGCTTCTGGCTTCAGCTTTGGGCAAGGTGCTTCTATAACATGCTTGCTCCATGAATCCCTCAGGTGAAACAGTGTCGCTTGTGGATGTGGACATCTCTCAGCGGGGCCTGACCTCTCCACACCCTCCAACTCCCCCTCCTCCTCCAAGAAGAAGCCTCAGCCTCCTAGGTATAGTCTCCTCCTCTCTCTCCCTTCTTGCCCTAATAGGAGGGGGAGCTCTAGGGATCTGTTGTTGTTTGCCAGGAGCCAAACAAGCTCCTGGGTTTCTAATGCTGACCCAGTTATTCTTGTTTTTCTCAGCACCCCATCATCTCTCTAAGCAGTTGAATGGGTTTCTTACTTGCATGCTATAACATTTACTATCCATATGTTGAGTAGATCTGTATTTATCTTACCCCGAATCTACAGCTAGTAGGCTACTTTAGGAATATTAACTTTCCTGCTTTCAAGCAAAGGAAACGAGATTAAGATGATTGTTGCCCTCTGTGCAAAAAGACAGGGTGAAGGTCAGGTCATCTTTCCCCAGAGGACAGCCTGATGATCCTTCTCCCTCTCCTCTGCCTCACCTTGCTCATATTTCTGAACCTCTTGCTTTTGTTCTCTCTTCTAGATGATATCAGTGGGACGCTGCCTACATCTGTCCTTGTGGCTCCGATGGGGTCTTCCCTGCAGTCTTTCCCCCTACCTCCGCCTCCTCCACCCCATGCCCCAGGTTAGCTTAGCTTAGAGGCCAAGACTTGCAAGAGTTGGGAGAATAAAGTGATAAACTTTTGAAGGATGGGGGAATTCTGTTTATGGAAATAACAGAACTTATGAGAAAGCTTAAATTTTATCCCCTTCGCTAGACCAGAACTACTTAGAAACAAGGCCAAGAACTGGTTTTTCTAACCTGTTTTTTTATAGAGTTGAACCTGATTTTTGTTAGAGATAAAAGACTAATTTTTTCATCTTTTTGCTGCTGAGACTTTTTTTTTAATCCTTGAGTAGACATCACTTAGGAAACTGCCTTAATTTCAGAATAGCGAGAAAGTTTAATATATTGCTGGTTTTCAAAGTTCTGTGACTTTTCTAAACTTATAGTACTGACTGCAGCCTTGTAAATAAGTACCAAGCATTAGTAGCCCATACCTGCTTTGCCAGCCTCCAGTACCCAAGGAATAAAATGAATGAAATCGGCATTTTTTTCTACTTGCCTGGCAAAATCGTTAACACTTCCTGGGCAAGTAAGCAAGTCACTATTTCCAAGGCTGCTTTACCGGCACTTCACCTCGAGGTGGGAGAAGCTGGAATCGCTCTAGGCTGGTGAAGGTCCTGAAGTAGTCACCTTAGTCAGGTTAGTGAGCAGCACCCTCCGCCCTTTCCTGGGGTTCAGTGCCCCCACCCATCCTTCACAGCTTATATAAGCCCACCCAGCTTTTTGTTCCCCCATCCACC
>NW_006443570.1:3289036-3326661 GCF_000325575.1 Pteropus alecto | reverse complement strand
CTCTTTCCCGCTGCTTTGTCTTCCACCCTTTCCAGCTTAGCTTCTAATGCCTTGCCCTTCTTCAGTTAGCATCTCTGTTTTGGGGGAGGGTCTGCTTATGGTTGGGAGCATTGAGGGTAAACAAGTGATCACCACTCCCTTGCCCTGCAGATGCATTTCCCCGGATTGCTCCCATCAGAGCAGTTGAGTCCCTGCACAGCCAGCCCCCCCAACACCTCCAGTGTCCCCTCTACCGGCCTGACTCAAGCAGCTTTGCAGCCAGTTTGCGAGAATTGGAGAAGGTAGGTGGTGCCTGAGCACTGGTGGCTTACCTCCTCTCCCACGCCCTAATTCCATACTATGCACCCCTTTTATTATTTTCAGAGGAAGAATAGTTTCCTTACCTCTATATTTACTATAATAAAACAAAATGCTGCTGTTATCAGTTCTATAAAAGATGTAAAATTAAATCTTGGGGAAAAAATTGAACGTGATAGTTTGTGGAGCAATGTTTACATAGTTTAAGCTATGTAACAGCTTGTGACAGATTAACTGACCCATGTCTCTTTTTTTAGTACAGCCTTGGTAATGGAATTGTAGAATTATTCTTCTGTAACTTTGGAGGGCTAAGAGTATGATGAGCCTGATATTCATTGCTAATGGTTGAGACACTCTTAGCAGCTTTTCTCTCAATGTGTTGAAGTGGGAAGTTCTCCTGTGTTAAGATAGATTGTGCTGAAAACTTTGACCTTTCTTTATTCTGTTAACCACTTGACCACTTTTTGTCTTTGATAGTGTGGTTGGTATTGGGGACCAATGAATTGGGAAGATGCAGAGATGAAACTGAAAGGGAAGCCAGATGGTTCTTTCTTGGTACGAGACAGCTCTGATCCTCGTTATATACTGAGCCTCAGCTTCCGATCACAGGGTATCACCCACCACACCAGAATGGAGCACTACAGAGGTAAGAGTGCTGGTGTTGGAAGGAAGCCTTCATCTACCTTTGCTATTTGACTTTTTCATAGGAAGGATTCATAGAAATAGAACTATGAATGAGAGAAAAAAATCTCAGACTCAATTGAATGCTGGTTTCAATCACTAGAAGAAATGTTGGGGGTGGGGTAGGGAAGAGAGTAGGATTCCATTTAAATGTATTCTCAGCATCTTGTCTCCTAAATAGGAGGGCCTGAACAAGGCTGTTGAAGAGCAGAACAAAGTCAGTAAAACCACGCTCTTGGTAGAAGGAAGAAATAACCTAGACAGATTTTCCTAAGCTTTGTTTATAATTTAACTCAACATCTAGAGATACTTTCTATTAACTTATATATATGAAGAAGAGAATTTAGTGTTGATCTTGTGACTGTTCTGTTATGAATTTCTTTGCCTGACAGTCACACCAGCTCTTCTGCCAGGCGGTATGGTGATGATAATTTCCTCTCTTGGTCAGCTTTGTAGTCTTTTGGGAATTAATCATCAGGTCTACGGCCTGGGAGTTGGGGACCCCTGCATTAGACTGCCTACCTTCCTCCCTGTTGGCACCTCCTCCTTTGTGGCCATGTTGTGCTTAATGTTACCTTCAGGTCTAGAAGATGACTTGTTAAACACTGCTCTCTGGATTGACTTTGCATCGAGACATTCTGTACTTGACTTGGGCCAGAAACTTGTGGTGATCATTGGTGGTAGGGCTGGGTTATACATCAAGTATCAAAATACCTGCATATGCTACAGGTTTAAAAAGTGTAGAGAACTTTGAGGGGTTTGAGGGACTTGCCCCTCTTACTCCTCCCACATGTGATCACCTTAAATGAATTGTGTTAGACGTCCATCTCAAATTTATGCTCTTCTCAGGCATACCATGTCTTTCTTGCTCTCAGGCATGTTCTACTGGATTTATTTGGTTTGTTTCTCTTGTGAGGCAGGAAGTAGCTGCTAAGTTAGCATAGCTTTGTCCATGGTTTTCTCTGCCCCCATCTTTGCCTTAAAGATTCATGAAAAGAAAGGAACTTCATTCCAAAGACCTGAGAATTAGATAACTATGGATTAGACTGCTTCTTTCCTGCTGCCCCTAAAAGCAAAAATCAAACAAAAAAGACAAATTGCAAAATGAAACATTTCAGAGTAAACTACTTTTATAAACCTATTAAAATTTTAAATGACTAGGCCACAGGAATAATGAATAAATGCTTGACCTCTAGGTTCCTGATATGGTGAGATGCCAGGAATGAGAGAACTCTTTCAAATGGTTCTCCAATTACATTTTGTTCAAAGAGACTTTTCTTCCTTGAATAAATGGAATTTTTAATAGAAGCCTTGTGGGCCTTTCAGTTGCCACTTTGCAATGGAACATTTGTCTTCGTCTTTTTAAGTGATACTGTAAGAGTAGCTAGAAAGACTCAGATCTGCCATTCTCTTGAGTGGTTTAGTATCCCCTTTGTGGGTGATTCTTTTGGGTTTAGTGCTTTAGTTTTGGAGGTTTGTTGTTGTTGTTGTTTTAAGTCATGGGAGTTTAGATTCCCTTTTGCCTTTGGGATTCTAAAGTTTAGAGTGGCATCTTTGTAACATGTTGGGGTGTAGAATTTTAGAAGCTAAAGAGGAAAAGACTTAGAATTTGATTTTCTGGTGCCCAGCACACACACACACATGAGTGATACCCACAAAACTGCTCTTCTTTCCTTGACTGTCCCATGAATACTTGAAGACTTAGATCTTGAGGGGATGTCATTTAAACTTGCTTTTACTATGGCAAAGACCTGAGAATTAGATAATGCCTTTTATTATGGTCTTTGATTTAAGGATTAGTGTTTATACTGACAAAGTATTTTTATATCTTTTTTCTGACTTGAATTTATTATTTACTTATTTAACAAAAGCTTAGTAAGATCTAATTAATGTCGTATTAAAGGGAGCATTTTTCTTGCCATTAACTGTGGAATAAGCAGAAACAGGTGGCTTCAGGGGCTTTTGACTCTGCTTGCCCATA
This sequence comes from Pteropus alecto, assembly GCF_000325575.1. NCBI lineage: Eukaryota > Metazoa > Chordata > Mammalia > Chiroptera > Pteropodidae > Pteropus > Pteropus alecto. The sequence continues at coordinate 3,323,702 of NW_006443570.1, read as the reverse complement.
AACAGCCCTCCTAAAAGTAAAAGTCTTAAAAATGTTCAAGTCAGCCTCACAGATATTTTTTAAGTAAGTTTTACATTTTTACCTCTCCTTAATTTTCCATGGCAGGAACTTTCAGCCTTTGGTGTCATCCCAAGTTTGAGGATCGCTGTCAATCAGTGGTGGAGTTCATTAAGAGAGCCATTATGCACTCCAAGAATGGGAAGTTTCTCTATTTCTTGAGATCCAGGGTTCCAGGTAAGGCTGCAGTTATTATAAAATTATTGAACTTACTTGGGTATGCTCTAGTATAGTATCAGATGCATTCCCCCCCTCCTCAAAAGGCCACACTTCAGAGCTTTTTATCCTGGCTTTTATAGCAATCACTCTTTCTAGAGTCCAGTGGTTAACCCCCTACTCTTGTATATTAATCCCTCAATATATTGAGAAGGAATCTTTGCTCTCTGACCACATGAATGAGAAAACTATTCCTGCCTCTCATGTCCAGGCATCATGTAAATATTTAATATTCAGAAATAGCTCCTTGTCCCTGATCCAGGCATCTTACACTTACATGTGAAACAGAGGTGAGAGCTCTCAAGTCATTTCAACGGGAACAGGGAAGGTAAAAGTGGGTTCACTAGAAAGGCAATGATGAGTGTCAAGGAGGCTGAATTCAATGGCAGTCTGCTCTGGATCTTGTCTGTGTTGTACTAAACTTTCTGTTAAAGAGTAGGTGCTTTTTATTGTATCTTGTATCCCTACCAGTGGGAGCATTGGGAAGTTCCCATCCTTACTCGTGTGGTTTTGTAGTCCTCCTGCCCACTAAGTAGGGAAGCTTGTATAATATGTATTGGAGGGAGAGAAGGAGGTGGTTTGGAGGAATCTGCTTTTATAGTGTTGGGAAAAGTAAAATGACAAGCACATTAATTGAGGCATTTCTAAGATAGAAAGAGAACTTAAAATGAGAATGTTGTGCTTTCCCATTGAATTAAATTAAGATTTTTAAACAAATAGGGTGCCAAGAAATTCTCTAAAAAGAAGTTACAGGAGAGCCTCAGGCAAAACATCAGTAACAGGATTGAGCCAGGTTACAGGAATGTGTTTTATAATCTTGGTGATTTAAATAAGGCATGACAGGGTGCGAACTGTATTAATTCTCACTTCATTTAGTATTTGCCTCAGTGCTGTCAACACAGTTGGGTCTCATGCAGTTGACTTGGTTAAAGGAAAAAGTTAGAATCCTTTCTTACTGAAATTGCTCTGTGTTGCAATTTTTTTTTAATTAAAATTATTGAGGTGACACTGGTTATCCATAGCAGTTTTTAAAGTTTGTGGCTTTTGGGGAGTATTTATTGAACAAGCATTTATTTTTGTAACTCAGTATAAAATAAGCCACATCTCTGCCCTCGGAGAGCTCATACCCTCAAAGAGGGAACAGGTAGGAAGATAAAGGTAATAGTACATGCTAAATTCAGTACAAGAAGAAAAAATTCAGTACAAGGCGTGGCAGTGGTCAACAAGGGCAGGCTCATACACTCTGTTTGTGAGTGAACCAAGGAAATCCTCTCAGAGGATTCTGGAGTCTGGAGCATGTATGTACTTGTAGAGTGTTGAATGACTTCATGAACTGCTCAGGTATAGCTCACTTCATTCCACAAATGTGCCCTGTCTGCAGAAGTTTTAACTAAGATTCTTAACATTGTTAATGGTTAGAGATTATAATAATTGCTACTGTTTATTGAGTGTCTGTCATGTGCCAGGTACTTTGTCAGGTTCTTATTTACATCTCTAAGTTTTTTAGCTAATAGATTGGTTTATTATTTATAGATAAGACTGTTTTCATTTTGCCACTGAGGCTGAGGCTCAAAAGTGAAATTACTCTAAAGGTAACTTAGCTGAAGCCAGGAATCAAACCCAGGCACAACTGACTCCAAATCTTATGCTTTATTTACCACCACTCTGTTATGGGAAGAAGCATCAATAAGCAAACAGAAACATGAGTTTGCTGGGTTTTGTGGAGACTACATAAAGAAGATACAATTGTGTTTGTTAGTAGAAGGTATCTTTCTGGGACCTATGGGGAATGCTATGGGTAGGGTATCTGTTTACACTTAAAAATATAATCAAGTTGAGAAGACAGAGCAGAGTTACTATTTGTCCTGGACCCTAAGGGACCTCTCTTTGAAGGATTGGGACAAAGAAGGCAAAGCCAGTGTTCTCCTTCACCATATGTTTGCTGCCCTGCTTTGCTTATCATAAAGGTGTAGGCATTCTGTAAGGTTGACGTATTCAGAGCGAGGATTGGCGTGAAGGGAGGTAGTCGTAGCATTTAGGTTGAGCTCTGTCATCCTGCACCAGGAATTTTAAATCAGTAGATTTGAAAAAGAGTCTTTTCAGACTTTGGGATGATGATAACTGAATACCCACAAGGGGCCAGATATTACTTCATTTGACCCTTTCCAAATCCTTTGAAGGGATATTATAGTCTCTCTCTCTCCCTCTCTCTTTCCTTCCCTCTCTCTTCCTCCCTCCATTCCTCCTTTCCTTCTTCCCTTCCTCCCTCCCTCCCTCTCAGCAGATTGAGAAACTGATGTATACTGAGTTGCAGAGATAGGATGCAAAGTCAGGTTTTTCTGGCTCAATTCTAGAGCCAGATGCATCCAGACTGGTGTTAAAGGGATGCCAGGGATCATAGGAATCATAAAGCCTAGGACTAATGGGAAAGTTCTCACTGGTGGCACATAAGGAGCAGAAAGAAACTAATTAGAATAAATGGAATAATTAGCATCTAGGGGAGGGGCCCTTGGTAAAAGTGATGGCACCTGAGCTTGGTTTCTCCTTATCGCTTCTTGTAGTATTGGAACATGGTCATAACAAATCTGAGGTCACTGATTACATCTCAGTCTGGCCCATTGTAGAGTTATAAACTAAGCCTCTAATACCGGGCAGCAGTCTCAAAAAGAGATTGTGATGGATTAGCATAAAACCTCTGACCCTGGGAGAGCTAGAACTCAAACTGAACATGTCCTTCTTAGTTGGGAGACTTCATCTGCAAAGTGCATGAAGAGAAAATAACTTTTGTTTTTTAATCACACTTTGAATTAGAAAACTCTAAGGAAATTGGTTACTTCCTCTTTTGTAACCATCATTACACTTATATTGCTTGTCCAGTGATATGTCTTCCCTATATCCCAGGGTCTCTCAATTTAGCACTTTTGACATTTTGGGCTGGATAATTCTGGTCCTTGGGGAACCTCTTGGTGTGGCAGAAAGACCTAGGTCTTTGATTTGTCACCCCTAACCCTGGTCCATGCTGGAGAAGAGATGACAGTGAAGTAGCAGGTAACTGGATTTGTGCCCAAGAGCCCTGGCATGCGGACCAAAGGAAAGTTCCTGATGACTACTGTTCACCTCTCCCTTTCAGCTGCACTCACTGGTGTTTTATCTTGGATTTATTTTCATTTCTAACCTTTTCTGTTAACAGGCTCTAAATGTGAGAGCTCTGAATGTGAGGGCAAACAGCTAATGGTCAGGTTGACACCAGAGAATATCGGAGAATTAACAGGTTTCAAATTGCTATTTGTGGACCTAAGGCGAAAAGTAACACAATTAAATAGGCAAGTATATATGGTCATTAGAATTCAAGTAGGCAAACAATCAGATAATTATATGCTGCTTATTATCCTGAACTCTTTAGGCACTAGTCCTATACTAGTGTGTCTTTGGGACTAAATAATTAGATACATAAATTACTTTTTTCTCTGAAATATCATGTTGAATTTAGCAATATTATAGCCAACCCCCATAGATTGCCAAAGTTTAATGTAGTAAAGAATATTTTAAAAACGTGAGCAAAAGGATAAATTCAAAGAGGCATTCGAACGCCCAATCATTTTCAAAACCATTTGAGTTTAAATATATTCAAGAGAAAAATCCATGTGTGAATTATTTTTTTAAAATGGTTTGTGAGGAGAGGGCCAACCACGTGGGTGGAGGGAGACAGTGCTTCAAAATATAAGCCTTAGGCCTGAAGAGGTGGAAGTGAGAAGGTGGGAACTAAGGCTGGTCATGTATCAGGGTGCTACGACTGTCCTGGATAGCCCCTGTCAGACCTAGGACAGGCGCGCGCTCTGGGGAGACTCACGGAGAACCCCGCTGAGAGGTTCCATGGGCTAAACTCTTCCTCAGACAGCAGGTGTTCAAGGCAGGCCAGCTTTCTTGGTTCTGTGCCATGAACAAGTTCTTTAAGTCCAGTTGGCCTCAATTTCTTCATATGTAAAATGGGGATGATAGTGGTATCTGTCTCAAAAGTAAAGTTCTAAAGACTAAATGAAGAGAATGTTTTTAAGATAAGCTTACTTGTTTAATAACAGTATAATATATATTTTATTTTTTTAGACAGTCAGTTGTCAACAACCATGAAAAGACTTTGGGAGGCAATCTGCAAGCTCTAATTTTTTTCTTCTCATGCCTTGAAACAAGTTTAAAAACTGCTTGAAATTAAACTACAAAAATAGTAGATATTTTATTTTCAACAAATTGTGTCTACAGAATTTCTTTTGATATGACAATGGCTAAGAAAAATAATTGTTTCAAATATTTTGCAACTCAGATACTTTGTGAGAGCAGTTTGCTTATTGTAGATAGCCCCTTTTCATAGCCTCCTTGTTGATTGAAACCAGGATATTCTTTGTTCCTTTGAACCTCTTTCAGTGTCCCTGCTATTCTGGGTGTCCCCGTTCTGTGGTGTCGACCCTTGAGAGGTTGGAATTTCCCTATGAGCATAGAGCCTGCTGATAATTGATGAAACATAGGAGTATGGTACTCCCATTGGACCTGGCTGACATCAGTCAGCAGGCACTTTTGTACTGAGTAATTCTAATTCCAGCTTCCCCAAGCTACTATAGTTGCTTTTCTTTTAATAATATCATTTTTTTTTTCTGTTCCTGTACCCAGCCTAAAATTTCAGAAGCAAGAAGGGTGAGAGATAAGAGGTGGCTAAACCTGATTGTTCTGGCTTGAAGTAAATGGTGGGAGTGATGGACTTGTAAACTTTGATCCCAGCTGTTGCCTTTTGCTTTGCCAGCCTCTCAGTTGGAATTTAGTGGGGACTCCTCTGAACAGCCTTTTGAGACCTCAACTTCAGGGTACTGCTAGATGTACCAAACAAGTATCTCCCATTCCCAGCAGTGATGCTTTCAATTCTTCCCCTTCCCTGAGAGCCTCAGGCCTGGGATTGGCCACTTGGTTCCCCTCAAAGTCTCTACCTTGGCCATTTTTCTTTGGGCTGTTCTGAAGAGTGGGACCCTCAGGTGTTAAGAGTGATGCTAGGGAGGCCCTCGCTGAGGAGGAGAGATTCTCTTAAGTGTGAAATATGGTAGTAGTGTTTCTGCAAATGGAAGTCAGCAGTCCTTTGTGGAAGGGAGCTTTTGCACAGAACACATAGATGAACTATGAAGAAGCCCCATTTCCCTTCCCTGGACTCTTTTCATAAGAGAAATTATAGTTAGCTGCATTGTTCTCTCTGAATATTTCTCTTGGTTTTCATTCTTGAAGGACTGCCACCAACTCCAGTTCAGCTGCTCTATCCAGTGTCCCGATTCAGCAATGTCAAATCCCTCCAGCACCTTTGCAGATTCCGAATCCGACAGCTCGTCCGGATAGATCACATCCCGGATCTCCCACTGCCTAAGTATGACGGGGTCTTTAGGGTCGGGGCAGGGAGGAGGGTTAGTTAAAAATGTTTGGGAGGCCGGCAAGCTGATTGCACAGACAGAACCTGGCAATATTCACAAGCATCCGCCTTTCGCTTCTCCTGTGTCTTGGCACCTAGCTCTAGAACTGTCACTTTGCAACCAGAAGGCAGGAAGGTGTGTGTGTATTTCCCTTCAGTAGTCTATATGAAGAGAAGGAAACAACTATAATAAATGAGAAAGTGGGAATTTTGTTAGGGTAGCAGAGTCTTTGGTGTAGTCTCAACCATATAGGAATTGAAAAGAAGGAAGGGTTGAACAAAGATGGTCTTTCTTTTATAACCTGTGTAAATGACACTTTGTCTGTATCTCTCTTTTGTTTTTCACAGACCTCTGATCTCTTATATCCGAAAGTTCTACTACTATGATCCTCAGGAAGAGGTATACCTGTCTCTAAAGGAAGCTCAGCTCATTTCCAAACAGAAGCAAGAGGTAGAACCTTCCACGTAGCGAGGGGCCCCCTGCTGGTCACCACCAAGGGTATGAGCTCTTTGCCTCACTGTCCAGCTGTCTCTCTTCCTGGGCAGTTGTCATGATGTATGGGCCTTGTCCCGCCTCCACACCCTCCCACCATCCTGCATGTGTACCCCGATCTAGGCATCTGCCCACAGAGTTACCACATCTGATAATGGAGCTCCCAAGGGGCGCATACCCCAGTTGGGAGAAGAGCAAATAAAAAAGAAAAGCTTAAAGAATATTTGCCAAGTAACATGCAGGCTAACCACTGAATATGATGAAGGAGGACACACGTGTAGATAAGTGTGCAGCTTTCTCTCATACCTTGGTTGATCTCCCTGATATTGTACAAATGGCATATAAAGCAGGAAACCAAAGGGGAAGGAAACTTCATCAAAGGTAATGCAAACATGCTTTTAATTGCAATAGATATGCACTTCAGTGAGAGCTCCACTGTGTCTCACAGCTTGGCATAGAGGGAGGAGGAAAAACAGCTTGCCGTTCAGGCCACTGGAAAGTAAATGGTTCAATAGAATAGGTGAATTAACTAAGGAATTCATTTATCTATAGATTAGTCTCCCCTTGCTATACTAATTGAGCTCTACTCATTTAGTTTCCCATAAAATATCTTGGAATACTGGTTTCTGGAGATGAATTCTAATGTCTTTTAAATCACATTAATATGAACATTGAAAGGTAGAGGTGAATAGGGAACAAAATTGCTAGAGAATAGTGATTTTTGTAGTGTGGTTTTACATACAACGACCCTAGAGTGAAAGGGGACTTTAATCTCTCCATCCTCTCTCCATAACAAGAGAGTGACCATTGGAGTTTATGTTCCATGGGTTTTCTTGAGCCATGGCGAAGGTGAACCCAGCTATGTGTCTCCTCTTGGCTCTGGAAGGCCTTGTTCCTGTGTTATTGAGGGGAAAGCACGTGGGCCGGGCTAATAAGGGCTAACATAGAGAGAAGGACTAACAATGAGAGAAGGAGTGAAGAGATCAGCAAATGGTAACTCTGGGAGCCTTAGTTTTAACTTAAGAGATCTTGGATTGGGTGTACAGCCTCTTATATCTTCAATTATGTAGAAATTGTATGCCCTCAGAAGTGTCTTCTAAAACATCTAAATGCCCTAATGTTTAGGAGCATATATCTGCTCAGTGGCTTTACAGTCCAGCTTAGGGTGGGAAGGTGGAAGGGAATTTGGGAGGCCTATCTACTGGACCACACCCTGGAAGAGTAATTAGGACCCTTAGGTTAGAGCACTGCTTCTGTGGGTGCTGTGCCCTCAGAGGAACACACGTGAACAGGAGCACATTCAGAGAGAGATTCGGGATAGTGGAGGATTCCAAACTTCATCATTTGAAGAATAAATGATTAACACAAACAGAGAAGTTTCAGGGTGAGAGGGACTTGATAGCCAAAAGAACTGTTTCATGGATTTTCTTAAGGAAGAGTATTAACCTTATTTTGTGTAGTTCCAGGGGGTGGGACAAGGACCACAATGGACATAAGTTATAAGGAGTTAGATTTCAGTCCAACTTTAGAAGAACCTTTTTTTAACAGGGAGGTCCAGAGATGGAATGGTTTTCCATAGGAATTATTCCTCCATTTTTTAATCCATTTAACGTGTGTGTGTGTGTGTTTCCAGTGTAAATTGAGAATAGAGTGCTGAGCAAAATAGTCAAAGGTCCTGTTCTCACTGAACTGCAGTTCTCATAGGGGGAGACAGAGAGCAAATATGTAAATAAATGAATAGGTTAATTTTAGTTTACATGTTATGAGGAAAATAAAACTAGGTGCAGTTTAGTGATTAGTGGTGGGGTACTACTCAAATTTGGATGATTAGGGAAGTCTCCTGTGAGGAGGTGACATTTCAGCTGAGATCTGAATATTTAGTCAGCCAGGAGAGGATCTAGGAGCAGAGTATTCTGGGTAAGGGGTCTTAGAAAGGCCCTGAGATGGGAAGGGGCATAATAAGATCAGATATAGGCCAAGAGTAGCTATTTGTCATGAGTGTATGGGGCAGTGATGTGTCGGTAAAGGATTGAACTGAACTCCCAGGGTCTGTTTTTTTGCTGTGACACTGGGATTGTCTGTGGCAAAGAATAAGCATCATACTTTATTTGCTCCTGATTTAGACCCTGGCCCCTTAAAAAAGAGGAAGTAATACTTCTCATGGGAAAGGACTTTAAAGTGTAAAATTTAGTCTTTATGACTTGTTGGTTGAGCTGATTTTAATTTGGGAGTTCTGAATGGACCATTTGGTCTGTTACCTTGGGAATTTCATGCCAGGGTGCTCGGAGTGTTACAGCTTGAATAGTGCCCTTCTTAAATCAGAAAGTAGAAGGTGCACTGGCCTTTGTGATTATATGTCAACCTTCTTTAATAGCCAGAGATCTACAGGCTCTCAAGGGGTTACTTTAGGGGCTCAGCTCCTTTTTTTTTTTTTTTTTTGCTCAGCTCCATTTTTAATCCCTAGAGCAGGTGGGCCTTAGGGGAGAAGTCGGGGGAAGTAGATAGAAAATTAAGGAGGAAGGAAAATGGAAAGAGAGAAGTTAGGCAAAATAGTAGGATATATTTGTTATTTTAGAACCTTTTTTAGCATCCAGGATCTAGGCTGCTCCGGCTTCTCCAGCAAAGGCTGTTGCTACATCCCCAGTCAGGTGTTGTGTTTGTAGGAGTCCTTGGCTAGCCAGACTCCTTTCTCCTTCTGAGCTTTACTTTGTTACTTCCAGAGGTTAAGCTATTTTTTCACTCCATTTTGGTTCTACTCTATTGAACCACTCTAATTTTTTTCCCTCTTTTTTTTTCTTTTTTTATTAAGCTAGATTTGGTTGCCAAGCTCCAGTTTTGAAGAATGAAATGAAGCTACCATGAAACAAGGAGGGAGTAGGAAGGGTTGGGATCCTCTGCGCGAAGAGTTTGGTTCCCCTCGCCACCCTGGGGCTTGGAAGAAGCACACAACCATACTCTCCTCTTGGGGGCTCCACCTCTCACATCGAGCCCCTGTGGCATTTTGGAACTGGATGAGCTCCTTGGAAAACTGGAAGAAGTCTCAACACTGTTCCTTTTTCACAAGTTTTGTTTTGGATATTTACATTTCTTGGTATGGAAAACTCACCTTAAAGACAGCTGGGGTTTGTGCCCATTGGATTGGAAGTGTTGTGAAGGGTGAGCAGGTCCAAAGGAGGGGGTGGGTGGTGTTGCCTGTGTCGGTCATGAAGCTGGTGCCAAAGGCAGAATGCGAGTCTTCACCATTGACCTTGAAGAAGGGAAGAGGAGAAGTGCAAATCAAGTTGGGAGTTTCGGAGGGATGAGAATCTGCTTCTCTTTAAGCATGGGTAACTTTCAGTAGGAGCAGGAAAGAAAGCAGGTGGGTGGGCTCGGATAAAAGGTTACTGGACAGAAACTGACAGATGGCCTCTGTTGGGGGAAGTAGTGACTCCTCATCCTTTCCTTTTCCGGTTTAGGAACCTGATTTAGAATCACCTCTCATAGAAGCTGGATTCATTTTGATTTACTTGATTCCTAAGCTCTGTGACCTCAAGTTAGCCCCATTCTTTCCCCACCCTCAGTCCATTCCCCAAGATAACTGTACATTTCACTCTGGTCATGGTAACATCACTTGTTTTGCTTCCGCCAGCTGTCAAGGCAGTATTTTTTCTCATCACCTGAGCAGTTCAGCGCTCCAATCACGGGCTGCTAAAGGTAATGGAGCATGCCTCCAGATTCTTAATGGCAAACTGCACCCGTAACTTAGGAGTCAGTGTTGCTTCCCTCCATATGTCTGTCGGCTAGTGAGAAGAAATGTGGAGGCAGGTGGAAAACAAAGCTATCATAGTTGTATTCTTCTAGAGAGAGCTCTCTAGTGTCTCAGCCTTAATGTGATGTCCTTAGATCAGGAGGGGGAGAGCATTACATCTCATATTTTTAGGCTTATCACTGTCGTCCCATTTCTGAGACAGGAGGTAGCAAGGGCTTTATTTTCCTGTGTTTCTGGCAACCCAAACCTTTTCCTGAGTCAAATCCCGCTTGCCCTCCTTTCATTGGGATTCTGTCAGATGCTGATTTCAGAGTTGCCTGTCTTCCAGGTGAAAGTGAGGAGGGAGAAAAACTCCAGGGCTTTTCAATGGACTTTAATTTTTTCTGAAGCAGGTCATTGTCAAATCATATAACATTATGAATTTGGTTTTCTGTAGAGTTACTCTGGGGAAAGGTATGCTATTAAGATGTGAAAATTGAGCTGTTTGGTCTTTATTACTCTTTCGCAGTAAGTGTTCCATTAGACTGCCTCTTCTGGTTACCTTGTGCTTTATTTCTGCCTTATCTCACGAGATAAATAATGCTGTCAGGTTCATGGTTTCCCGATGGTTTGGGGTGAGGCCCCTGTGCTTGTTAATCTATAGGACTGCCTCATCTGGAAGCATTGGCCTTCTACCTTACGACCTGCATGGAATAAATAGGGAGGAAACTTGCACTGTTATTTGGCTCCAAAGAGGTGGCCCACAAAATGAACTCTCTAGCATTAATACAGCCCACCTCCGATGTCAGGAGGTGCTGCTTTTCTCCTTGGCTTCCATGGTAGTATTACCAACCAGTTAAAATTGTGCTCCCAGAAATTGGCTTAACCTGTGACTGTTGCCTCTTGAGGGTACAGATTAACTTGCCATCTTGCAGAAAGTGCCACACACCACATCCCACCCTGCCGCCACTAGAGAGCCTGAAGTCCGGAATCCAGTGGGATCTTTGAGTGGCTGATGTGCAGCTATCTAGGATTTTTTTAAAAAACCATTTCACTACCCATAATTTTAAAAATTATTTTTTAAGCATGTGTATCTAGCCTTAGGGAGCTTTTAGGCGAATGTCACTCATGAAGCAATTGGAGAATGACTCAGTGTGACAGAGAATCAAAGCTGCCTTTAAAGAAATTCAGAGTGGGTAAGATTAGGGTAGACCAGATCGTGTAGGAAAGCTCTGAGGCAGTGAGGCTTTGGGTTGTAGGTGAGGGCAGAACAGTGACTAAGAAATGTATGAACCGAAAGCACGAAAGCAGGAATCTGCCTGATGTGTACTGAACAGTGCATAGCCCCAAGTTAGAGCAGAAGCACCTAAGAATCCATTTTCAGGGTGGCGGTCTAGACCGAAACTTTCTAGTTATTAGACCTAGGTTTGGATGTTGAGAGCTTATGATGGTAAAGTAGAGTCCAAAGCCAGAAGTCAGCTGGGTTCCTGCCTTTGGCCAAGGACCTCACTGTTTTCAGTGCAGCCTGGATGAAGGAGGCAGAGCACCTGGACCCCCTATGGTACCAGGGGTTTCTGTTGGAGAATTCCTGCACTCGGTACAAATCCAAACCAACTGAGGAGGCTCAGCCTCACCCCGTCCTTTCTGTTTCTGGGAGGGGTGGTGTTTACTTTTGTTTGTGATCTGTCTCTGTCTGTGCTTTAATCACAGCGCAGGCTGCAGCCTAGTCCTCCCTCAGTAGAAGGGGCTACAGGACAGAGTTGTGCAAGAGGAGACAGGCTCCATCAGGAGATGTGGAGGAAGAGGTGGGCAGTTGGCTGAGGTGCCAGCCTGGTCAGAAAGCAAACAGGGAAGAGGAGCAGCTGGCCCATCATTAGCACTTCCCCTTTATCTCTCCTGGCTGGGCCCACCCCATCCTTTGCCATTTCTGTTCAGTGCTAATTGAAATGCAGTCTACTGAGGGTACTTATTCCTTTGTGGTTGTATTTTAAAGTCACAAACTGGAAAAGGCTCTCACTTCTAGAGACGCCCTCTCATTGATTTCTGAGTTGTGGGTGGGTGATGTCAGTACCCTCAGGCCCTGCCTGTGTAACCCTCACTTATTTGTGATCGATCTGCTGTAATCTTCCTCAGGATGGTGCAAACCACTGTGAGCTAGTGACAACTACTGCTACAACTTGCTATTACTTGAAACTCGTGCTGTGATCAGAGCACAGGAGTAAGAAGGGTGGGGGCTTTGATGTGGGCACTATGTAAGTGGGTGACAGCTGAGAGGTCGGGACCACTGGTGATGACTTTGGCTTGGTTGTCTGCCTGTGCCTAGATATATATAGTGAATGGATATTCATTGGAATGTGAGCCGAGGACTGCAGCCACCAAGAGGAAAGGCGCAATGGGGAGCTTGCCACCCTGGCTTCTACTCCTCCGCCTCCTTTCCTTCTTTTCACTGGGCTGATTATGTAGTCCCCTCATTAAGGCTGGGAATGATATGGAGATAGCCACACATCCAGGAAGAGCTAGGGAGCAAAGAGGGTTATTAGTGGTTCCAGATCCAGGTGTGAGAGACTAGGGAGCCAGCCCATTCAGGCCTCACCCCACGGCCCCCAGAAGAGCAGGGCCTGCTTGAAGCCCTCAGGGCCCAGGAGGGTGTGGGGATGGGAGGAACTTTCCCCTTAGGTTCCATCCATCCCTGTCCTGCTGTCTCTCCCTTGGTTTTGAGCCTTGAAGTTGGAAGACTGGGCACTGGGATAGGGCGCTATGGCTCCTGGAGGGCCGTCTGAAAGGTGTGTGTGTGTGCGTGTGCGTCTTCATTTGCAGAAGTCTTGTCACCAGTTGGGGTGTTGAGAGCACCTCCACTGGGGGGAGACCAGCCATTTGTTTTCCACTTTTAAGAGAATAACATACCCCCTGTCCCCAAGGGAGGAGCTTTTGAGTTAGACATTTTCCCTATGGGAATCCTCTTGGTTTGGTCTGTGGGAAAGGGGGGAATGGATAAATGATTTTTATCTCTGATTGTCAACACGGCTGTTCTTACACTGAATTTGTGCTATTGCATACATGTAGCCATCTTTCTTTTCACTGCAGCAGTGTTTATCAGTAGTTCAAAATGATTTATTTGCTCCTGGGGAGTAAACCTTTTTTATTAAAAAAGAAAAAGTAAAAAAAATTAAAAAAAGAAAAGTGTGACCCCCCCCTTTCCCCCTCCAGGATAGCGATAGGATTATTGGGCCACAAAGCTCAAGAAGGTAAGGTCAAGTTTGCCAGTCCCCATGATCTATCCTCTTTTGACATTGGAGCCTTCTTGCTCAGCACAAAACAACAGGAGGCCTTGAGAAGATGGAGAACAAAGCCTTGGGAGGAGTTAGATGGGGTTGGACCACAGAGGCAGAGGCATTGGGGACTCGGGCGCTGCAGTAAGAAAAATAGAGTAATGAATTATATTTAAAATATTGACGCTAATCTGCCAGGGAAAGACCTTTCTTTACATGCAGATTCAATGTTGTCTTTGTCTTTTTCATCCTTCTTGACCTTGATAGGTGCTGTCCCATTTTCTTCCTGTTTCCCTTCCTGTCTTCTCTCTCTCCTCCCCTCTCCCATCCCTTCCCAGTCCCATCTACCTCCTGGGAAGCCAGTCCTGCATGCTGAGTCTGTGACATGCCTTCACACCCATTTCATCTTGTTTAGAGGGTACCTGGAACTGTTACCCCCACACCCCCTCCACCATGCTAAGAGGCATCAAGGGGCAGGCAAAATGCAGCCAGCCATGGTGGGAAGACATGAATGTCAGGTCGCAGCTGGTCTGCGGTCGTAGTTGTTCCTGGAGATAGAGTGCAAGGAAAGCTTAGGACACTCTTGATCGGAACCCAGGATATCGCAAACCACACAGCCCCGCTCAGAACTGCGTCCTAAGCCCCCTACCCAGCTCAGGAGGAGCGGGAAGGCTGGTCTGACTCTTTCATCCCTGGTGCTCCCTTGAACAGGGACCTGCCCCACACAGGCCCAGAATCTTTTCCAAGGGATGAGCATGATCCAGGCACCACTCTGTGGGCAGACCAGGCATTGGAGTGCCCAAACTGGTGCTGCCCGTGGCACAGCCACTGCTGTACATTTTTTGGTTGTTTTTAAGAAATTCAAGAGGGGTGTCATTCTGGGCTCTGGTGGTTGCCGATTCTTCGCCAGAGGGGAGCCACACCCTCCGCAACCACTTCTGTCCACTTCAGCCACCTTGCCCTCTTCCAAGCCAAAGCGTGGCCTGGGTTTTCCCATTTAATTTTCCTCCTTTCCTCTCCCTTTTTGTGCTTAATTTATTAAAATAGTTGCTGTATAATTTATTTTCATAAACTATAAAAATTACTAAATGGTTAAAATAGACTTGCAGGCCAATCTTAAATGGGGTGGGAGGGTCTGAGGGTGGGGCGGGGAAAGATGTTTTGATATAAACAAAACAAATGCACTTTGGGTGTGTTTTGGTATTTTTCTGGGGCTTGAGGGGTGGGTGTTGGGATGTCCCTGTAGATTAGTTCCAGAATGGGGTGTCTGTATATATTGTATTAATAGGCATGTTCGACTCTTGTAAAGGGACATTAGTAGCTGCTGCAGGTCCTGTTTGGAACCCCATGTACAATTCCCAGTTTTTTGTAAGTGTCAGTGCGGGAGACATTTGACTCTTGTGTTTGTATCTCCTTTTTATGATTGCTGTACTGACTCATGTCTTTTGGGGGAGGGGTGAAAAGAGATTTGAAATAAAAATGTTTAGAAATTATTTCATGCTATTGGGGTATGTTTTTCAGTCCCTCTTCCATCTCATATGACTCCTCACTCCTCACACCATACTCCCCAGGGTCAGATGACTCACTCCTGGGGATTGGGGAACCCTGTGACCTCAGCCAAGCAGAGCACACCCGGAACTGGTCTTGTCAGAATTAGAGGTATGGAAAAATTTCAAGTCTGATGGTTGTCATTCAAAGCTGCCTTCTTCCTTCCTTAGGAAGCGCAGGAGAATTCCAGAGGACTTTCTGGGGCCAGGCGCCTATGGCCTTTTTGCCTTGGGGAGCATTGGTGTGAGGCTTTGCTTAGGGAGAGCTCATATTTTATCTTAGTACATACGTAGTCATTCCTAGTATTTACATAGGCTCGCAGTCAAGGTTTTTTCATAAGTTTAACCTGCATACCTTTGCCTTTCTAGTCCCATTGTCTCTTGAGCTGTGCTCTTTGGAGAAAAAAAGACCAGGTGTGTGTCTCTGACAACTGTGTGTGCTTGGAGCCACTCAGGGCTCCCCTCTTCACCTTCCTATCCAATCTCTTACCAAGTTCCCCACTGAGAAGGCCAGTGTACCACCCTGGACATTTGGGGGAGTTTTCTGCAATTTCTCTGCATCCCCAGAGTGGGAAACATGCAGAGTGAGATGAAGCTCAAGTTCTCAAGAGTTGGGTTTTCTGAGGGTTGACGAGCAGTGCCTCCAGGAGGGTGTCTGGGAATCCCTACTCCCCAGTCAGCTCAGCTTTAGGATGAAACAGTACATCAATATGACAGCATTAACTCCTGATTAAAGTTTTCTTCCCTTTTGGAAGAAAAGGTGCTCCAAGCTATGAATTGTGAATGTTACAAGGGAAAATGCTTAATTCAGAATCAGCAATTCAAATGCCTTAATGGCTGCTATTTGGACACAGTTTGTCAGTCATAGGAATCCTTGCTAACACCATCAGTCAAGAGTGTTATTGTGCATCTCTTGAAAAAGAGGCATAGGTTTATCGCATCAAATCAGCATCATTCACGTTAGTGAGGATTGGTTAGGTTCTCTAGGAAAGATAGGTACTAGTCCACTCTGACTTGACACAGAATGAAAGGCATTCTTTTGGAAACAGCCTGAAATAAATTACCACCTCCCACTCTCTTCACCCCCAAAACCTAAAACCACCTGTTTCATCTCCTGTGTTCCCTGTCTACTCTTCACCCCCACTTTAATTCTATCACAAAGGCTGTTCTATCTCACCTCTCAGTGACATCTCATCATGCATACCTAACATACTTGAATTCAATTATAAGCAAGTGGTAATAGTGCAGGGGATTCGCTCCTCCGTTTCTTTGCGTGTCCCCCAATTGAGGAAGAAATGGGAAAAGTGGATTTTCTGTCTTGGTTCCCTCTGGCCTCTCCCAGTGTGATCATCTTGTGCATAAAGATTCTAGTGCCTATTTGTGCCATGTGGATTCTGAAGACCAACCATTCTCATTTGATGCTCAGCCAAAGGTGTGAGAGTTGATTCCAGCTCTGAAGAGGCACTAGCTGGGTTGTCGTTGATTGCTAATGGAACCACCTCCCAAGAGGTTTTCAAGGGGAATTTTGACGGCGATGTTATCCTATGCACTGATCCTGTTTAAGCTGTGACTTCATCATGCATTTTTCTTCAAAAGTCCTTCTAAAGTAAAGATGTATTCAGGTCACTTTTTTTAGTTTAAAATCTTTGATGACTTTCAACATAGAGGAGAAAATCTTAACTCCTCAACTCGACGTTCAAGGCTATTTTTCCTCCCCTGCCACACGAGCTACACTTGGGTCATGATGCGTGACTCGAAGTTCTTAGATCATGGCACGCCTCCTGCCACTCCACCTTCCCTCATGCCACCCCCTCTACCTGGAGGATACTCACCTGTCACCATCTTTACCTTCAAAGCTCCTTCTCATCCTTCAAGGTTCTGCTCCAAGGTCACTTCTGGAATTTTCACCAGCCATTCCCCAGCCAAACACATACTCTTTCCTCTGTTGAGATATTTGTTCATGTATTTGCTTGCTGGCTCAACTGTGACCTCCGCTCTGTGAGGGACATAGCCCATGTCCTGTTCAGCTCTCTCCCTGTACCGAGGCCTGGCATAGTTGAGTAGATGTGCAAGGGTGGTGGTTGAAGAAATGTGAAATCAGCTCTCTTAGAAGGAGTGCTGCTTGTTTTCCTTGGTCTCTAGTCAGCCAGCCTTGAACCTGGATTTTCACCTTTCACACAGGACAGCTTGATTGTATGGGAGGTAGCCACTAAAATGTCACTCTTCAGAATTTTCTCAAGGGATTGACGTTTTGGTGGTTGGAGTCAGAGTGTGAATTATGTGATAAAGCTGTAACTCAAGATACTCCAAAGGTGGTATGTGGACTGTGGACCACTTCCTCTTGGTGCCAGTGGCATCAGGGAGAATTATAGCTATCTCTGCCCTTTGGGTGGAAGATGCTGCTGATGTAGGGTCAACAGGCTTTGTCCAGTGACCAGAAGAAGTTGCATCAAACTCCCTCTCTCAAATCCTGGGCTTCTCATCTCATCCCATTGGGGTGTCAAGGCCTGGCTTTCCCTCTGCCTCAGAAACTTGACTTTGTTTCTGGGCCTTTATTCTGCAGATCGAGCGGTGATTGGACAGGTAGGAGAATAGGAGAGGCTAGTTAGGTTTACACTGGGAGAGAAAAATAAGTGTGAGAAGGTAACGATTGAGCTTGGGTTGGATTCAGAAAATTTGGAATGAAACAGGAGAATCTGGTAGCAGATGTCCTATGTGAAGAGTTAAGAAGATTTAAGGGACTTTCACTGTGTATTAGGTGTCATCTCCCGGCGCCCCCTTCCTTGCAGCGGCCACGCTCCCCCATGCCCTGGTGTTGATGAAGAAAAATGTAATAGAGATAGATTTCCTTTTATCCTGGATGTGGGCCTATTTCTTTGAATGGAACACCATATGTAGAAGTGACTGCCGTCCCAGCTCTAGACATGCTAAACTCTTATTTGGCCTGGACAATGGGCTCTGTCTGGGTCTTGTTCATCTTCTGCTCTGCTCTGCTCCCACGACCCAGCACTGGGCCAGCACGTCAAGAGATGCCCTCATGTTTGCTGAAAACAATGAGTAGGTCAAAGACGGGCCAAGAAGGAAGGTGGCAGTAGGGGAGGGTCCTCTGGGTAGAATCACCTTTGGGTCTGAATTGGGGGCAACCAGACGGAATGAGAACTCTCACAAGCGGTGAGAGAACACAGAATGTCATGTGGAGTCTGGAGGAAGGGCAGCAGAGCAGAGGTTTTGTGGGCTGGGATCACTTGGATGACCTTTTCAAACCTCACACTCGCCTGGAGACTAAAACACCTTCCTAGAATCTCGAAGGGTGTAGTGAGGGAGGGGATGGTAAAGATGGCGGACAAAACTCAGATGCATCTGAAGGGTTCTTTGCCTCCTCCTCACCTTACATCCACTGTTAACACTGCTAGGGAGGATCCCGCCCAGCATTTGCAGACCTGGGTTTGAGTACTGGCCCCACCACTTGGTAGTCACATAATCTTGGGTAATCCATTTATGTTTTCTTAGTCTGTCTCCTCTTGAGTCTCTTTACTTACCTCATGTGTGATTAAATGAGATAATGCATGTAAAATGCCTGTAACCTCGTTAACACTCAATAAATAGCCACTGGAGCTATTTATTATCATTATTAGCAAGCAGCATTTTGAGAAGAAAGACTGTGAGCTTTTCGCCTTCCCAAAGGCAGAAGGCAGAATGAAACCACTTCAAGCCCTTGTCACCAAAGCTGCAGAGAGAGGTGGCTGGAGGGAAAAGGAGGAGAAAGGAGAGGTTGCTGAGGGTAGGGCTGTGGGGCGGGTGGTGGAAGCGGGTGGCACCAGGTAAATTGTTGAGCTTTTCCTGCCACCTAGTGGCCTCCTCTGGGTTAGGCCACCCAGCTGTCCCTTCAGGTCTGGTGGCAGTGGGGCGAGACAGTTTAAATATTCCTGAACACGATATCTCCAGGTCTCTTCTGCTGTCCTCATTTAATACCTTGTCCCTTTGGGGACCCTTGCCCAGGATACATCCTCCACATAGCCCTTGTGGGACGAGCCCCCTTTCTTTGGTGGAAGGAGAAGGGGAAGCCTTTGTTCTCTAGGCTCCCAGGCAGAGTGGGGAGCTGAGGCAGACACCCCAGGGGCTGGTGGAGGCCATGCTCAGGCCACTCCCACCCCCACTGACTTGATGACTGCTGACAGTATTCTTGCCCCAGGGGGATGAGGGCCTCCTGGCACTGGGGGCCCAGACCCAGTGCCTTCAGTGTCTGTCTTCGATAAATATGTGCTACTTCGTGCAACAGGCCCTGGGGTAGCATTCTCCTGAGCTTTCACCTCCCACCTTCCCCAGAAGATTTTGTCCTTTATCTCCAGGATGAGAAGAAGGAGCGACAGTAACCTGCGGCTGGAGGCCTGCTGCTTCATGAAGGGCCCAGTTGGGGCCTCTGAGTCAACTCGGTGTCTGGGTCTCTCATCATCTCTGCTACTGCCCATGGGGAGGTGCCCTCCCCTCTGAGGAGGCTTCCTGGAATGATGTCCTAGTTGCATCATGTCTGACTCCAGCTGTGACTATTTGGGGAGGGGTCTGACCCTGGGAGTGGGGCTTCGGGAGGAAGCCAGGAACCACATGAAGGAGCCACCTATTGGGCTGGGAATTCAGGGTCAGCCATCTACAGGCCCCTAGCATCTGCCCTGATGCCCACTGACCTCTCCAACCAGGACGCCCACTTTCCTCTCAGCCTTGCAGCCTCAGCTGCACCCGGCCGGGATTGCATCATCCTTGGCTTTGTTCGCAGAGCAGCAGGTGGAGGAGTGGGGCCTGCTGCCCGCCACCTCCCTTCCCTCTCATCTCTTTCTACTCCCTCCTGGGTAACCCTCCTCCTTCCTCCCTTCTCAGGCCCATGGCACCCCAGGAACCGTCTGCCTTACCCTGAGGCTCTCGGCTCTCTTTCCACCTTCTCCCACTCCCCAGGGAGCCCCAGAGGCTATGGAGGCTAAGGGAAGGGGGCTGGGGTGCAGGGATCATACAAGGCTGGAAACTGCCCTTTATCATTTCTGTTTCCCACCTAGTCGAAGGCAGATGCCGCTCCCAAAAGGAACACCTGGTTATAGCTAGGATGTGGCCTCCCAGAATTTGGGGACAAAGTCAGAAATTGTCACCAATTTAGCTAAACTAAAGCTAATAATAATCAACATAAGATGAATTAATTCAGCTCTTTGTAGAAAGTACTTTTATTGAGTATTTTGTGCTTGGTTAGAGGACTAAGCATTTTATACTTACATCTCATTTAATCTTTCATTAACCCGGTGAGGTGGTACTATTATCATTTCTGTTTATGGATGAGGAAGCTAGAGGGGCGTATACCACACAGCTACTAAATGGCAGACCTGGGATTTGAATCTTGGCCTGTCTCCTCCTAGCGTAACTCGAAGCCTCTCAAAGACAAGGTTAGAAAATACCATACTTGGATACTTTTTTACCTGCTAAAAGGAAGTTTTTGCCCAAAGATACACCAAGAGAAAAGACCATCTTCTTTTAATCTTATGAAAGAGATAAAATAAGATACATATCAAATGACCTAGGCTGAGTCCTGCCTCCACCCCCGACTGCTGCCCATCTGAGATGATGCTGTTGCTGAAGTTTCTGGCCTAAGAGAACTGTAGAAATAGAAAAGAGCAGGAGCTTTTGGGGGATCCGGCCTGCGAGGAAGACTGGGGGGTTGCACATTGGCTCACATAGGCTGGGGCAGAGACAGTGGGCAGTACCATCCCTTCCTTTCACAGGGACTCTGCTTACGAGCTTCCTGCAATGTTCAGGGTGTGTCTATAAAATAGCTTTGGGATTTAGCAGTCTAACCACTACGACTTTGGCTGGTAGGAGTCTAGTCCTCAGGGCCAGCTCAGCATCTTTGGGGACAGACAGTTCTCAACATTGCAAAACCCAAGCCCAGACTTTAGGCCTGGCTAAGCAGCTGTTTCAGGAGCCCTGCATGGGCAGCTGCTACCACCTTGGCCACCTTCTTCTTCTTGTTTTCACTTCCCAGTAGCTGCTTCAGCTCTGAAAGAAAACCAGAGGGAAACCAGCTGGGAAGAATGAAGCCTGCCTTCCACAACCCAGGGCCCAGCTCCAACATCGTCTGGAAAAGGCCGGGTCAGGGTTTAAGGGACATGCTTGCTGGCTGGCACTCTTCTCTGTCTCTTGTCTCTTTAGTCCAGGACAGATTCCTTCTGAAGGGACAAAGGGCCCCATTGACCCCGTATCTTTATGACCCCAGCCAAGTCTGTCCTTCCCCTCCCCAGGCAGCCAGCAGAGCACTCATTTGGGTAGCAGACAGGGGCCATAAGGCCACTGAGAGGGCATAGAAGGGAAGTCAAGAGAAGCTGCAGCCATCTGGGAGGGGAAGACTGGGAGTGCATGGGCAGTGCCCACCAGATCCCTGAGAGGAGGGCCGGCCAGGGGCATAGGGCTGCCAGTTCTGCTGGCTACAGTCCTAGCAACAAAGCAGCAAATACCCTTCAGGGCCAAAGCATGGTAGAGCTGAGGGAGTCCAACCTCAGTCTCAAACTGATAAAGTTTAAAAAACAGTTCCTGCCTCCCTGCCACCACCAGCATGCCCCCCACACCCAGCCTATAAAGCCCCCTTTGTCTGGCCCACTGAGGATCTTAACTCTCCCATCTCAGCTTCCTGCTCCCTGCCCCCTCACCCTCTGGTGCCTAACGAAGAGGCCAGGGTGCAGTGAGAAATAGTAAAATCCCCTTCATGCCGGCCTGGGCACTAGCCCAGGGAGTTCGGGCAACCAGCCTCTGCACACTAATGCCACCAACCCACTGCCTGCCTCAGGGCAGGTTAATTCCCACCCCTGTCCACTCAGGACTCCACCCTCCTGCCCTGGGAAGCATGCCTGCCTCTCATATGTCTGCTCATGTGATGCCCCCCTCAGTTTGGCCCTGCCCTGTCAGGGGCAGGACAGAGGGGCAGTGGGCAGTCAGGAGCCAGCCCCAATAGGGGCAGGGGTGAGAGGAGGAGGCAGTCATTTTGCTACCTCCTTGGTCTTCACCAGAGTGGGTGGCCCCATGACCCACAAGTCAGGTTCCTCGCTGATATTCGGGCCTTCAGATGACCCTTCTCTGGCGGTTCATCCATCCTTCTGCTTGGCACATGCCTGGGGCATGCACAAGGTGGGCGGCAGGAATCTCTATCCTGCTCCCCACACACAGCCCAAGGCCTCAGAACACATTTGAATAGAGGCTGGACCTTGGCCACAGAGAATGGCCCCTCCCCACTAACTCCTCACATGGTCACAAGGTCCAGACCCCTGCTCACCGCTGGGGGCGGTGCCGTGTCTCCCTGAGTGCCAGGCGCTATGGGTCTCTTTGGCCTGCTCTCAGGCAACCTCTGAGGTGGGGCATCAGCCTGAGAGACAGTGGTCTGGCCCATGGGGTCAGCTCTAACATCGAGCTGCTCTGAGACCTTGGACGAACCCCCCTGGCCTGTGTAAAATGAGGGGTGGGGCACCTCTAACTCCGATAAACCTCAGGAATGAGAAGAGGGGCTTCCTTTGGAGGGAGTCTTCTCTGGACTAACAGTGCCTCTAAGACAGGCAGAAAAGGGGGTGCAGGCAGGGGTAAGCCCCTGCATGTGTGAGGAGTGTGTGCGCATTATGTGTGCACGTGATTGAGAGTTGTGTGCGTGTGTGGGCGCGGTGCCTCCACCCGTGTGTATGGAGGACTAGGGGAGGGGTTGGGGCGGGGCCTGCGGGTAAATTTGGGAACGACAGCCTACTGAAATGCCCTTCCTGAAACGATAGTGCACATTAGCATATTCCTGCTCTAACAAGTCCTGTGATAAAGAGGCACATTTAACTTTAGGGCGGGGCGGGGCGGGGGTCTGGGCTGCTGACACTCCGCTCTGCTTGCGCTCGGCGGTAGCCGGGTGCTGTACTGTCTGGGCGCATGGAGGGGCCGTCATCCCCTGCGACCCCCGAGGCTGGAGCTGCGAAGACCGCATAGCTGGCAGCAGCATGGAGCAGGTCAGCTGGCGCGGGGCGTGAGGATCGGGTGCGTGTCTGAGAGGGGAGGTGGGGCCGTAAGGATAGAATACGGGAGGGCGTGCTGAGAGGGAGGGGGCCCCGCCACTGCGAGAGGGGTTGGAGCTCCAGGCGGGGGCCGAAGCTCTGGGGAACGGATGGGGCTAGTGTGTACACACACACAGACACACACACACACGAGTATCCCCCATCACTGATACACAGGGAGGTGTGCACCTCTCCAGAAGAGTACCCGCATTTAGAAGACCTACTCCCCACTCGATAAGGTCCCAGCCCCTGCTAGGATCCTAGGCCTAAGGGGGCTACAGGCACTCTC
The DNA here is from genome assembly GCF_000325575.1 of Pteropus alecto. NCBI lineage: Eukaryota > Metazoa > Chordata > Mammalia > Chiroptera > Pteropodidae > Pteropus > Pteropus alecto. Next base: position 3,300,613 of record NW_006443570.1, on the reverse strand, counting down.
TGAAAACTGAAGGATTGACAGAAGGAGGGGTGGCTCTCCCAGGCCATGAAACTATCACTGAGCCCAGAATCCCCTGGTGTGAACCCAATATATTCCCCTTCCCCGCTACACATCAAGGGGTTTCTCCCAGCCAGACTCCTCCTCCTCTCCCAGTTACAGCTGCTGCTGCCACCATTTCATAGCAGTGAAAAGGTAGGGTGGGCTGGGAAGCCTCTCTATATGTCTCCCAAACACAGACCTGTAACCCCAGCTAGGTCCCCAGGTGCTGTCTCTTTCACAAGGGCTCCAGCAGAAGCGGGCAGGGTGAAGACCCTCTCAGGTCAGAGCTCCTGACCTGGTCCATAGAGCTCAGCAAATCCTGAGTGAGTGGGCCTAGGCCTCTCAAGTGAACCAGGGGGCCCCATCCTGACTTGCAGCCCGCTGCTCTATGCGGGACAGCAGCCTGATGTGGGTTGGGGTGAGAGGCTGCTCCTGAGGCTGGCTGTCTTGCTCTCTTCCTAACCAGCCTGGTGTAAGGTCTTAGGGTGGGGCCTGTATGGTGGGGTTTTCATTCCTAGGAGTGCCTTTAAATGCTGGGCTGGTGCACACTCCCAGGCTCCTTGGGGCTGCTCTGCCTAAAGCAGTGGCCTAGGGTCCTGGACTCTGAGACCTCTCCCTCCAGACTGAGCCAGCCCCTCTGCCTTGGTGGCAAAGGGTTTCATGGGCTGCTTGTGATGGTGGTGAGGAGGAGTGTGAGAAGGGGTGGGGAGTGAGGGATCAGGGCTAGGTGGAGTCCAGGGATGGTCTGATCCTAAGTTCTGGAGTAGGAGAGGGGCGCTGGGGAGGATGAAGCATTCTTGGCATCTTCCCTGGGCTGGACATGATGTTTGGGGCAGGTTTGTGGGCTGGTCTAGTCTCCAGGCCTGTTTGACATCTTGATTGTTAATTTAAATGGCCAGTGGCAGCTCCCTGGAGCATCAGGCCTGGCAGGAGGAAGGGGACTTAATTTGTCATTATTATCTGTTGTTGTTGTCATTACTGACTCTTTCCTCAACTCCACTCTGAGGACAAACAGATTGTAGGGGGGTACAGTACTAAATGCCACCGAGTTGTTCAATTTAAAATAGTCAATTTTATGTTATATGGATTTCACTTCAATTAAAAAAAATAAAAAATAAAAAAAAAAAGGAGGAGCAGGGCTAGGAGCCATGACTGCTTTCTGCCTATATCACCCTGAATGCATCTCACTGGGTGTGCAGCTTGGCTTGAGATGCTCCTCAACGCAGCTCCACGGTTGCCTCCACCAGCCTCTGTACTTCTTCTGGGGGTCAGCTGCTTCTTCCTTCCCAGAGGACAGAGCTTGTCTCCCCTGTGCTCTGGCATCATGGAAGGGAGGAGAGAACATGAAGGAGGGTCAGGACATTGGGCTTCTGCCCTGGCCCCATCAAAGGAACACTGGGAGGCCTTGGACATCTGTCCTCTCTTTGGGCTCTGTGAAATCCCTGCCAGCTATGCTGAGTGGTGGCTTTCCAGGCCCCTTTTAGGTGTCTTAGGACACCTCTGCTGAGGAGCACAGCAGCCAGGATGTTCCCTGGAACGTGAGACTTCCCCCCCAATGGGGACTCGGATGATCGGCACAGAGCGCAGTCATGGGGGTGCCCAGGGTGATGTCAATGCCTTAAGGCAGCCCAGCCCTGCCAGTCTCACGGGTGTTGCCAGCTTTCTGGATGTGACAGAAGCATGATGTGTGTGGGGTGCTTCTGAAATCAGAGCTTCTTTCACGACACCAGGAGAAGCTCCTATTTTAAGTTTCCCATGTGCTGAGTCCTCTTGTAAAGCAAAGAATCCTTTTATAGTGCAAGAACCTCTCTGATGTGTCTGTTTGGTATGTGTGGATTTTGGCATGTAGGGTTTCCTTAAAGGGGAGTATGCCTGGAATCTCTCACAGGGGCTGGAATTGCCCCCCTGTGGTCAGTGCCCGCCCCTCTTTCCTCTTCATCTAACGCCCCTCACTCCTGCCCAAGGCTGGCTCAGGGCCAGACAGAGGCAAGGAGAGCAGCTGCTGGGGATTTCCAGAGCTTCCAGCGGGAGGTGGGAGCCACCCTTTCCCTCCTCCTTTTGCCCCTCCCCTCTGTTCTTCTCCCTTCTTGTCTTCCCTTCCTCTATGTTCCTCTCCTCTCCCTCCCCCTCTCCCCCCACCATAAGGGCAGAATAGAGACAGGGAGGAAATTGGAGCAAGCCTTTCCCATATGCAGGGATGTGCAGGCGCCAGGTGGGCCTGGGGCCTGTGTCAAAAGCAGGGCTGCAGGCCAGTTGCTGGAAGAATGACAGAACCCTCACATAGAAGCATGGAATTTAGCATCCTGGAGGTGGAAGGGACCCCCTGGCCTAGCTCCTCCCAGAGGGGTCGTGCTGCATAGAAAGAGCAAGGGCTTAACATCAGATTTCAGCAAGTTACTTAATCTCTCTGAACCTGTTTCCTCCTTTATATAGTGGGGCTAATAATACCTACTGTATGGTGTTGTCAAGGGCAACAATATTTGTAAAGAGCTTGGCACATAGTAGGTGCTCAACACATTTTCATTTCTTTTCTCTCCATGTTGGTGTTTTCAAGCTCCTGCTAGGTGATGTCATGGTTCTTTTAAGTCATCTGTTCACCTTGTATACACATTCACACATGCAGTCCAGGCCACCAGGTCTTCAATTGCCCTGTGTCACACGGCTGAGAGGCTGCAGGGCTGATACCCCAGTCCAAGGTCTCTTCCTCTCTCACACCATGGAATATGTTCCCCAACATGGTTACCCCTATGGCCTGCCGGTTGACAGCGGCAGGGCTGGGCATCTTTCCTCCACCCTCTGCCCTGATACCAGGGCTTCGCTGGGTGTGGCTTGCTTGCTCTGCTGCCAGCCCAGAGAAGCTGTAGCCTCTCATTCTCGCCCCGAGGTGGCTGTCCAGAGGTTGCTGGGCTGAGGCCCCTGCTGTTTGTCAGGTTGCCGGTGTCCCTTGACTTCAGCCTGGTCAGGGCTCTGTAGCTTCTCCTCCCCGAGTGGTGTTCAGGTAGATTCCCCTTACCCAGGATTCTTCAGGGACTTGGCAGCAGGGATGAGGGTGGGGACTAGAGTTGGTGTCATCTTGACTGAACCGTTGCCCCACCCTATACCATTAAAGATGCTTAATGAGGTCCACTCTGTGGGATGCCTGGGGCTTCTGCCAGAACCCCATGTCTTCCCCAGCTCTCAGCCTTCAGACTTTCTTTCTCTGCCACTTGCCACTCTAGACTAACACTGCCTCCCATGCTCCTGCCTTCCCCCTTCATTATGGAGGCTCCCACTGGTTTTGCTTAATGTGCTGCTGGCACCACCACCACAACACCATCCCAGCCATCTTTTGCTGTGTTTGTTGCTTTTCCTGGAATAGGAGCTCATTGCAGGCAGGCATATCCACTGGTTCATCAAACTGTCCCATCACCCCACACCGCAGTTCACATGTAGTCAGCAGTCAATAAATGTCTTTTAACTTTAATAAACTGGGACTCTGCTTGCTTTAAAGATGAAAATTTAGGTGGGGGTGGGTTGACTATGAGAGACAAGCACAGGACCTGGGGGCTGAAAGCCAGAGGCACAAGAATAGGGCCCATCTCTCCTCAAGGCTTTCCTCCAGTTCTGCCCTCCTGCCCTTCTCCACCAGGGGGTGCTCTTTCTCCTCAGTGGAAGGGCTGAAAACTGGGGCCAGGTTTACAGCCATTTGTCCTATAACCTGCCTCCCATCCATTGTTTTTCCTTTTCAGCACAGCATGCTTTGAATACATCATCAAATGCGAGCCCCAAATCAGAGGCAGGCTGAAAAGGCCTTATTGTTTTCATCTTACAGAGGGTGAAACTGAGGCTCAAAGAATGTGCTTTTCCTCAAAGATAAACAGCTACCAGGTAGGCAGGATGGGAACCTGAACCCAGGTCTTCAGACTCCCAGTTCAGTGCTCTTTGATGACACCATACAACACCTTGCCAGCTCCCGGGCCACGCCTGATCCTGACCCTGGTTGGCTCTGGCCTGGGCACTGCCCGGCCTCCCCCTATACTCCCCTCCTAGCCCTACCGGGTCCTGGGAAGATAGTTCTTTTTCCTCCACTCCACTGATCAGGCTCTCTCTCTCTCTTGGTGCCTGCTCCTCAACCAAAAGTTCTGCTCAAGTTTCCCCCACCCTAATGGAAACATGCCTCGCCATGACTCCCCTGTGCTCCTTGGCTGTCCCTTTATGCTAATTTTCTTAGCAGGGGTGATTCTACTACCTCATCCCTGATGCCCTCTCTGCCCGTCACAGTGCCACTTCCTCCAGCCACTTGCTTCCTCTCAGTCTTCCTAATTGTCCTCACTGCCTCTTCCTTACCTGCTGTTCCTCGGGTCCTGTCCCACATTTGGTCTCCTCTCTGCACTGGCCCTTGAGAGTCTGAACTGCACTCCTGGTCCACCAATGACTTTCAAAGCCATGCCTCTAGCTCAGGCCTCCCTTTAGGGAGATAGACCTGGGCTTAAGCTGCCCGTCACTATTCCACTAGCAGCACAGCCTGGGGGTTAAGTGTGTGGACTCTGGAGCCCAGATGGCTGGGTTCACATCCCGCATGGCCTTGGGTAAGATACTCAAGCTCTCTGGGTCTCAGTTTCCTTATCCATAAAATGAAAAACATAATATTCATTTCACAGCCTCTTTGGAAAGCTAAATTGGAATAATACATTATGAAGGACTTAGCACAGGGCAAGTCCCCTCTCTCTGGGAACACTTGAGATAACTCGTCTACCTAATATGCTGAACCAGAAACCTTGGAGTTATTCTAGACTCTTCCATCTTCTTTCCTCAACACCCGGTTGGTCATCAAATTCTAGGAGCCTCTAATGTTTGTTGCCCCACACTGCGGTGCAAGGCCTACCCCCCTTGCTGTCCTCCATTTTTTTTCTGCATGGAGCCACAGTGGCCATGGCACATTTCCACGTAAATCCCTGCTCCAAGCCAGGCAAAAATCTAAGTGCCTCAGGCGCAGTCACGCCAGGGTCACATCCCCACCCGCATTTCCTTCCTCATCTCTCCATGCTTCCTGTTCATGTACCCTCCACTTGGCTCCAGCTACACCCACACTGCTAGTATGCTCTCTCCTGCCTCCCTGCCTTTGTCCGTGGTAGTCCTCTGTGGAGTGCTTTTCCCCTCATTCTTCTCCCTCCCCCCGCCCCATCCATGAAGCCCCCAAATGCCCAAGGCCACCTCCTTCTGGAAGCCTTCCTCTGCTTCTCCAGCCTCACATTGCTCCTTTTCTAGGATATCATTTTAGAGTCAGGATTGGTAAGGCCCAGACCCCTCAAGGAAAGGAGCTAGGCCTTATCTCTATATCCCCAGGAGAATACCTCTACTCCCCCACCCCCTTATATATTCGGGCTCCCAGTAAGCATTTGTGAATGAATAAAGGTGATTGGGCTGGGAGAAGAGTTTAGAAAGAGGGAGAGTATAAGGATGGTCCTTAGTGAGGGACACCCTCCACCGCATGTTGGGCTTTACTGCCTAAAACCTCAGAGAAAGAGTATGCCAGGAAGAGAGTGGATTTTGAGGTGGAAGGTGAGATGCAGGGAGTAGCTGCAGGGAGTCAGGGGATGGGAAGCCAGGATGGAGAGGAAGGATGGAAGAGGTGTTGGAGAAGATGGATGGGGGAGGGTTGGGACAGGATGGGGGTGCGGGTCAAGGTGCAGGAAGAGGTGGGAAGGGCAGCAGGGTGGGGGCAGAGTACACTTTCTGGGAAGTGGGAGTGGGTGGGGGAGGTGAGTGCAGTGCATTGTGGAGGGAGGAATTGCCTGCCGGCCAGTGTGAGCTCATTTCCTCTCACCGCCTCCTGCAGTGTCTGAGGGCATCAGGCTCTGGAAAAAGTGAGCCAGGGGCACCCTAGGGGCCACCGCTCTCCTCCCTTCCCCCACAGCCTCAGTTTATTCTGGATCTCAGATGCCGCAGCTTCCCCCTTACAGACAACCCACTTGTTCTGAGAGGAAAGGATTCTTGAGCCAGGGTGGCAGCAAGCCTTGGGCCCCTGGAGCTACATACAGGGCAGAGTCAGGAACAGAGAACTGGTTGAAGATTAAGCAAGAAAATACAGGCAGTATGACAGATTACAGTTAAATATCATGAAGACCTTCTCAGGAGTAGGGAATAATTCTGGCTGTATCTGACCTTGAAGAGAGGTGGGGAAAGAGGAGGAGTCATTAACTTCCCCTTTATCATAAAAACATCCATTCCCCCTGATTTAAAATAAATTAAATAAAATATAAGATTTAAAAGCAAGTCTCCTTTCTCAGGCTCACAGGACCTGAGACCTTGATCACAGGACTTGAGTCCCTGATTCTGATTAGTGGTGAAGGGGTGGGGAGCTTGGGGCTAATCGCTTTCAGGAGTCAGGGTGGTGGTAGAGGTGAAACAAACAAGTTGTGTGAGGTCTCCTGGCCTCAGAGTGAGTGGGCGATTCCAGTAGACGGAGTCGGCCTTCCCACTTTCCTTATCTGCCTTATCCAAATCATATTCCTATCTATCTGTGGCCTCTACCTTCCTTTCTTCATACTCTGAGAAAGGAAAAGAAGTAAGCATGGAGTGTAGGAAATAGGAGATAGTTCTTTTTGCTAAAAGAACTTCTCATCAGAAACTAAGCACTGAGGGACTGTCCCTTCCCAGATGGGCTAGACGGGGCCTGCTTGGAGGCAAGGAAATAAGGAACTGGCTCAGGACCCCAGTGGCTCTTTGAGTGCAGCTCAGAGTGAAGCCGGAAAGGGAGGCTACTGGTTGCTTGTGACTGGGAGATCTGAGGGGTCTCCGTTCTCACTGCCGCTCACTCCGGAGTAGGTCCGTGAGCTGTCCAGAGGCCTGAGCCACAGGCTGGCTAGGTGGAGGTCCAAAGGTCTGGGGCACCTGCCAGCCTCTCTCTTCCAGCCTTGGCTCCTCGGCCTTCATAAGATCTTGGACTGAGACTCTGACTGAGAGAGGGGCCCTAGATCGAGTGGCACCGAGCCTCGGAAGCCCCTCTCCTCCTATCCCCTGCCCACATGTGCATCACCATCTCTGCCCTCTTCTCAACACCCGTGAGTCTCTGGTCGAAAAGCTCCCTAAGCCTTTTTCTGTCTTTCCTTCTCTTCCATCCTGGGTCTTTCATCTTTATCTCTGACTTTCTCTGCCTCTGTTCTGTCTCTATCTTGTCTCTGCCTCTCTCATGCTTTCTGTGGCTCCGTTTCTGACATCTGTTTGCCTGTGTTTCTCTCTGCTTCCCTTTACCTTCCTGCCTCCCTCTCACCCTCCCTTTCCTTGTGTTTCCGAGTTCGGTGCCCTTGTCCTCTCTCTTTAGCCAGCCCAGATCACCGTCTGTTTGGGCCGGTCCCCTGGAAGCCGGCCCCCTGGAGGCCGGCACAGACTGTCTCCCTGAGACCACCTCTCCTCCAGGCTGTGTTCTGGCTTCTAGCTCCACTGTCAGCGCAAAACCCTACCTCAGTCGCCTTTGGCAGTTCGCTGCCCTAGGGAGAGGCAGCGGGTGCGCCCCGTCTGAGCTCAAGGGGAGGAGCGAGAGGGAGGGCCCGGCCCCCGGCTCCGCCCCTCCCGGGTTCCTGCCCGCTCGGGGAGTAGTGCCCTGGCCGCAGAGCCGCCGCTGTCGCCCGATGAATGGAGTCGCCTTCTGCCTGGTCGGGATCCCGCCCCGCCCGGAGCCCCGGCCTCCCCAGGTGAGGTGCTGGGCCAGGGGAGGGGGCGGATCTGGCTCCTTCCCGGGAGTTGGCTGCAGGGCCAGGGTCGCGGCGCCCCCGTTCGGCCGGTACAGCCAGGAGCGCACAGCGCGGGCATCGCGGGCACAGCTGCAAAGAACATCGGCTGGTGGCAGGCCGGGGAGGGAGCCGGAGAGAGAGCTGCCCTGGGCGGGAAGGAAGAAGGTAGGCAGAGGGCCAGGACGCGCGGGGCTGCCAGAGCAGGGGGCAACGACCCGGTCGGCAGTGCCAGGACCCCGGCGGCCGGGCAGCGGGGGCGGGAGGCCCGCGCCTTTTGTCCGGGTTTTTCAGGCGGGGCGTCTGCCGCCGTTTCCTCTGCCCGAGTTTTCGTTTTCCGTTGGCGAGGCCCCGGCACAGCTGGAGGGAGAGGGAGTGGGGGAGGGGGTTCCCGGAGCGGGATGTCCTTGGCCACTGTGGCCGGACACCCCCCTCCCCGCGCCACACTCGCCCCCTGCAGGGCAGGACCGCGCGACGAGCTGCCTGGCGTGAGTCCTTCCCCGGACCCCGGGTCCTGGGGAAGGGAAACAGGCCCTGGACCCCAGGCCCTGCAGGCGCGGCTGTCCTCCCCTCTGCCCTCTCCGGCTGGCTGTGGGTGGGTCTGGGCGCGGGGTGCCAGGGGCATTACTCAGCGCTAGGCTACTTTGCTTGGGTTCTTTCATCTGCCAGCTGCTGAGGCTGGGGAGGGGCCAGCCCCCTACCGCTGGGTCTGGCCACCCAGTCCCGCTGGAGCACCCCACCGCGCACTCCCCCTCTTCCCAAGGTGAAGGGATAAACACTGTCAAGCCAGTCCTCTGAGCTTAGAAAAGAAGTTTCTTGGGGGGACAGGTTGAGGTCCAGTTCTGAGCTGAGATCTCTTAATCTTTGACAGGGCTGGAGGTCCTTGGGTCGCTCCTCCCTAGCCTTCCCCAGTGTTGGAGCTGGGGTCTGGCACTTTGCACTCTGAGGCTGGTACGTTTCTCAGGAGCTGGATGTATGTATGCTCAGTTCTTCCTCAGTTCGCATCTCTCCCACGAACACCCCCTCCACCTTTCAGCCAAAGAGTTCCTAATTACGAACTTGAAATTCAGGATGGGCAGGGGGTGGGGGTGGAGGTCATTAAGCCTGAGTCCCTCGATTCTCCCCCCACCAAGACATACTTCATCTCCACCCCTCTACCATCTCCACCCTCACCCCCACTGGGGCCCAGATGGGGTGAATGGCTTTGATCCCACATGGTTCTCCCCCTCTGCCAGGGCAACAGTCCCATTCCCAAAAGTGGCCGCTCTCACTGAGATGTGCTCATTGGCATGCGATTTGAATGACTATTACATAACCAGTCATTTCACCTCCAAACACAGACCAAAGGCCCCCAACCCAGCCTCTTCTTTTACTTGCTCACACAGTGTTTGAGCCTACCCTTAAGTGGCTGTGAGCTCCCAGTTCTTGCATCTGACTCACCCCTCCCCGACTGCCCCATCTTCTGTTGGGAGTCACAAGATGAAAACTTTGCAGAGGGGAGCGTAATTAGGAAGGTAGCTTTGGGACACCATGCAGAATGGGGCAGGCTTTTGAGGATCCCAGCCCAAGCAGGGAGGGACTAGGCCTGGGGAATAGGCCTTGTGTCTGGGTATCCTAGATGGGGACCTCCGTGCCCTCTCCACAGGGTGGCCCTGAGCTCATGGGGAAGGAGAGCAGGAGACCCATCTGGCCCTCCAGGGCTGCAGCATTTTTGGCATGGATAGTCATGGGGATGAGGGAGGGTGCTGGTTACAGAACAGGGCAGTGCAGGAGTGGGCAGAGGCATTTCTTGCTTCATCCTTCATTGCAGGGATGCTTAGAAGGATGGTTAAAAGAGCAACTACAAAGGGGGAGAATGGAATAAGTTACAAAATGAGGGATTGCAGTTAGCTCTTCAGGAGAGCGTCCAGGGAGAGGCTTGTGGGCTATAGCATATGAGGCTAGCCTGGAGCATCATGCAGAGAAGTTTCCTTCAGTATAGTGGGTCAGGTAGATTTTTGTGAAGTTGAATTCAAGTGCAGAAATCCAAAGTCATAGGCGATGCGGATATAGTCGAATAAGCATATACATTAATACATGGAAAAAATATGTTTTTAAGGAGGGGCAGTTGCTTTCATAGTACAGTTGATAGCTAAGACGTAAATAGCAATTATTCTGGGCCAGGATTTATATAAATTATTTCATTTAATCCTCACGCACAACCATGAAGTGGATACCATTATTATTCCCATTTTTCAGTTGAGAACACTGAGGCACAGAGAGCTAAGAGGTGGAACAAAATCACATCACTAACAAGTAGCAGAGCCGGGGTAGGATCCTGGCAGTCTGGCTCTAGCCAATGCTGTCACCTTGCTATCCCTATTCTCAGGACCTTCCTTGCCCTGCTGTCAGTCCCACCCCAAATCTGGGTTTCTCTTGGACTAGCCTAAGATCAAGGTCAATCTATTGCTGGATTGGAGCTTGGTTGCCTTTCTTTTAGTTGGGACAGGGATGGAGACAAGAGGTCTCAGTGTGGCGAGGTCTCAGTGTGGCAAGGCCTCAGGTGTCAGTTGGGGGAATCAGCTCCTTTACCTCTCCAACTTCCTATCCCCACTCTCCCCCATGCCAACCAATAGCACTTGGCCATGGCTCCATTCATTGGTGTTTTCCTTCTAAAGGGGCATCAGCCCTGCTCTGTCGGCTACAGGGGTTCAAAGGTGAGATATTGGCTTGGTCAGGGATTTGGACAAAGCCTGGTTTTAATTATCCTGCTCTCTCTCCCTCCCCAGAGAGAGCCATGAATAGGGCCTGTGGGAGCTGGCTCTGCCTTTCCCCTAGCACCCCCACCCACTTCAAACAATCTGCCTTTAGATCCAGTCCCCCCTGTTCCAAGTGAAATTGTGCCAGCTCATCAGCAGGGCAGTGCCAGTCAGTACCAGGCAGACATCTTCTCCCCACTGCCTCAGTGGGACAACAGGCTGACTTGGGACTGGACTTTGGGGTGAGTTTAAAGCCCTGTGGGGGTAGAATATATTCATCACCTGTCAGAGTGGATCAAGACCAGAGGGGTCATCTCATCCAACTTTCTCATATTACTGTGGGGAAACTGAAGCCAGAGAGTGTCCAACATCAAGTAGCCTGTGAGTGGTGGACATGAACCCAGGTGTTCTGACTGCCTGGCCCCCAGGCCATGTCTTTCCCTGGTGCCCGCTTCAGGGCAGAATTCTGGGACTGGGCCCAGGAGGGAGAAGGGAGGGCAGGGAGGAGCAGGGATGAGTGGACAATGTGTCCCGTTCATCTTTATGTCCCCTGTGGCCAGCACAGCGCCTGGCACAGAGCGACTCTTCATAAATGTTTGCTAAGTGCAGGCCAAGGAGCAGCCATTCCTCTGGCCTCCCAGGGTGCCCTGTGCCCAGCTCGGTCCTTGGCATGGCATCGTGACGGTCAGTCTACATATCAGTCTCCTCCACCAGACTGGAGTTATTTGAGGGCAAGAAAAATAATAATAGCAACTTCTCAAGTGCTTACCACTCAGTAGGTACATTATCATCATCCCATTTGACAGACGAAGAAACTGGCACAGAGAGATTAAGTGGCTTCCTAAGGTTACATAGCTAGTAAGTGGCAGAACTAAGGAGTTGACCTTGCTCTTAACTTCATTCCAGACAGGCCCAAAGGTGTCATGTTTATCTTGGTATCCACAGGCCCTGGCACATAGCCCTGTGTTTGTTGACCGACTGACTGACTGACTGACATTGTATGGAAAAACCACGGAATTCTATAATCTAACCCTTTGGAAATAGCTGTGGTTGGGGTCTTGGGAAGGGGCCTAGAGGGGCATTGCTGGGTT
>NW_006443570.1:3262879-3288988 GCF_000325575.1 Pteropus alecto | reverse complement strand
AGGAAAGCTCATCCACACCCTGTCTCAACTGCCCTCTATGGCTTAACGGGCCACTGGGGGCCTGCAGTCCTCTGGCTTCTCGTTTGCCCTCACTTAGAGTCTCCCTTTTTCCTCCAGAGTTTCAAGGGGACAGTGCTGAGCAATGCACATGTGAGAAAAGACTACATATGGGGTTAAAGAGGCCTGTTTCTTTTTTATCTCTCTGGCCCTGAGGTGTTGGACCCTGTGCATCACCTTGGTGGAAGATTCTGCAACTTTCAAGTTGGAGGGTGCATGGAGTGTCTGGTTTAGGTATTGGATTTCCAGCCACCTCCAGTCTTAAACCTTAGGCCCAGAGTCATCTCCTCCAGCCTCCTCAAACCTGTGTGCCCGTGGGTAGGTGACCTCTTCCCTCTGACTCTCTCTGCTACCCATTTGCTGGTTTGAATTAACATCAGTCAGTCACTATCCCCGGGTCATACTTTATCTACTGACAAAGGCTGGTGGGGAACTGGCTAGGAAAAAAGAAGATTCAGTGTGGGGATGTGGTCCGCCTTCTAATACAGACAGGTGACCCTGGGAACTGAGGGGCCTGGGTCTGGCATGGCCCCTCAGCACATTGGGAGTTAGGCTGGGTGTCTGGGCCCTGACTTCAGCCTGCTGAGGTTTAAATTTCAGCCTTAGCCCTTGTTTACTGTGTGACCACGGCCAAGTTACTTAATTGTTTTTAGCCTCAGTTTTCTTATCCCTGAAATAATCCCTCAAAATTAATTTGGATTAAATTGGATTAAATGAGGTAATATAGGTAAAGCGGCTGACATTCGGTCATTTCAACTATTAGTAGTGACTATTATTAAACAAACAATAATCAATGGATGGAAATGAGAACAACACACTCTGGGCTCAATAAAGGGAACGCTTTATGGTTGGGGTAATCTAAAGAGGAAATGAGCTGCTCCTAGAGGTAATGAGGGTCCCAATCAGTGGAGCCAGGCAAACTCAGGCTGGACTCAAGAGAATTCAGGCATTGGGTGAAGGGTTCACACAAAAATCCTTAAGGGCTCTGCTTTGGGATCAGCGCCATGTGGTAGGAAATTAGAGGAGCAGGTGGGACCTGGTTCCCGCTATCAAGGATTGGGGAGGGGAGTGAAAGGTTGGCTGCTGCGATTTGGGCTGTGCTCTGAGGCTCCTCTGAGGTCAGGGAGTCCAGAGAGGCTGCCTGGAGGAGGCCTGGGAGGATGGATATGGTTCTCATGGGTGCGAGAAAGTGAGAGGCCATTGCAGGTTCTGGAAGGGCTTAGTGGTTGAAGGGCAGTAAGGCCCCTGGGCCACACTGGTCCTGAAGTCAGTTCCAGGGCTGCCTCCATGTCCCAGCTGCCCAAGGGGTTGAGTGTATGGTGGTGGTGGTGATAGGGGAACTGGTAGCTCCCTGTCCCCCCACTCCCAGCTTCTCCAGGAGGAGGGGCTGGGGCTACTTCAGTGACAAAAAGCAGGGGCCTGTAAGAAGTGGAACTGGGGAAAGAAAGACTTCTTATGCTCAGTGCATTTGGGGGCGTCCGGGGGTCGGAGGAACAGTGGAGCCTTTGTCCCCAGCCACAGAGAATCTGGCCAAGGAGCCAACCCTGGGTCTGGCTGGGCCCTCAAAGGCAGATCCTCTTTGAAGTGACCCTTTCAAAGCTCAGCCCGAATCTCTGGGTGGAGAGACTGCGTGGGGCGGGGCATAGGGTGACTGAGACCTGCAAGCCAAGGATGCGAGCTTTGGGCGGCCAGGCTGGCAGGAGGTGTGGGGGCTGGAGGAATGTGGCCAGGCTGGGGGCACATGTGGGAGCCATGTGGGAGGACAACGCCCCAGGGTCTTGGCCTCCAAGTGGAGGGTCAGTATAGGGAAGGGCAGAGCTCATTTTGGCCCTGTGCCTGGCTGTTTTATCAGCCCCAGCTTGATTCTGTGTGACTCTGGGCTCCTAAATCCCTAGCTTTTTTCTCTTTAATTTTCTCAGAGTGTGAGAGCTCCTTGGAGAGAATCAAGTGTGGATACAGGACATAGAGCTCTCGGTTGGGGGAATGGGTGGAGATCTGGGCCATCAGAGCTTTTCCTGCTCCTGAGAGCCCCTGAGAGGCTAAAAGGGGAGGCTGAAGGGGAGACCTCCTCACCTTCCACCACAGAGCTTCCCTCGTTCTCAATGTAGAGGAAACTCTGTATAGTTCTCCAAAAGAGAGAGGGGGAAGGAAGGGAGAAGCCCCCGAGAGAGGGAACATCTTCATAAGTTTCAGCTGGAGGGCTTTTAGAGGCCACTCCTCTCCTCCTGCATCTCCATTTAACTCAAGGAGAAACAGGCCTAGGGAAAGCACAAGACCAAGGAGACAGAGGCAGAGGAGAAGGGACAGGCAAAGTGGGAGGAAGAGGGAGGATGGAAGCCAGGTTAGAAGGGGTCCAGGTTGCTGAGTTATAGTCTGAGGGTAGTGGAGAAGTGCCCCCAGTCTCTTCTGCTGACCCACTGGGATTCCATGAAAGGAGGGAGGGGAGGGATGGGTTTCTGTTGGTTCTTTTTTTTTTCTGTTGACCAAGCAGTGGACAGGGGAGCTTCCAGCAGCCCAGATGTGAACCCTACCCCCCAATGCTGTTTTCTAGTTCATTCCCCACACCCTGATTTCTCCAGTGGCATCATGGCACGCTCTGTACTTGGAAGATTCTTCTAAATCTACCTTTCTTCTTCTGACGGTGTGGCCCCTGGTTCCTCGCAAGAGAAGGGGAAGAGAGAGCTGAGAGCCCAAGGTTGTGATGGGGACCTCGGACCATTCTGGTACTTTCTTGTATCTTGCACTGGCATCTGCAGAGCTGAGCCCTTCATTAGCTCTAATGAAGCCTTGGCACTGTGCCACCCACCTTTTGCCCTACAGCACCTAGTGAGGGTGAGGGGGCAGCTGAGTTTGGGCCCAGAGCCCAGGAAGAGGGTAGGATGTCTGCAAGAGGGAAGGGTGTGAGTCAGGAAATGGGCACCATGCAACACGGCTGGACTGCTGATGGGACAGAGAAACAGGTACCACCCGCCTCTTCCCCACTGGGACCTTTTCTCTTCCAGTGGCTTCCAGATGCTTAGGTCCCACAGTGCTACGGAAAGTGTTATCTGAGAGACTGGGTGTGGCCCCGGGGGGCACTGAAGACATTCCCAGGCCTGGCTTGAACAGAGTGTTGTCCTGCCCTCTCCCTAATTTTAGCCTAGGGCAGGAGAAGAACCTGACTCCAGAAACTGTAGGTCCATGCCTGGGAAAATGAGGCAGCAGCCAAATCTTAATGCAAAGTGGACTTCATTCATTTGGTGATCATTCCCGTGTGTCCTCTCACTTCCTATGTTCTAGGCTCTCTCTGTGGGTTGTGAGGCCAGAATGAATAAAAACACAGCCCTGCCTTCAAGGGGTTTATTGTCTGCTTTTCCTATTACCCAACAGCTCCACTAAGATTTTATCACCATGGGTTCTGAGATTTGCATTTATACTGTCTGTCAGTCTAGAACACCCCTTGCCACCCCCTGCCAAAAAATTAACATAAATATGGTCTGGCATAACTGGGGAGACAGACCCATAGCAGACACAAATGAGTGTCTTCACTGGTAGGTTCAAAGGTAGTTTTAAAGATGGAAACAGTGTTGCTGGGTAGAATCACTATATGGCGTTATGATTAATCTTCTTTCTTTCATCTCCTGTTTCCAAACCTAAAGAATCATTAAATTAAAGATTCTTTAGTGAAACATTTTTTTGATGAATTTTCAAGGGCCATCGTGGAGTGGTTGTATATTTACTGATACAAGAACCGAGACCCTGAGAGGGTAAATAACTCTACCAAAGGTCGCCCAGCATCCAAGTTTAAATCTGGGGCTTCCTGAATCCTAATCCTTTCCTGTGTCACTGCCACCTTCCCTGACAGGGAAGAGCCTAGGAGGACACCCTCCTACCCTGAGAAAATGTACACTTTCCCTTGCCCCAAGCTGGGCTTTGAAATCCAAGTAGGGGTCAGCATAATGAAAGAGGGGGGGAGGATGCCGACGATTATGTTCCGCTTCTCCGTGACTCTGCTGTGCATAGGGTTCTCCCTGTGCCTGCCTGGAATCTGGGTTTGCCCTTGATTGGTATAGAGTACCCCAGGGCTCTGCCAATAGACATGGGCTGAACCCCTGCCTTCACTAAAGATACTTCAACTCTGAAGGGGACAAGGCTTCACTGAGGGAGTGAGGCTTGCCAAGGCTTGAAAGAGGTCTGCTGGGACAAAAGAGGGCTGGTAGAGAAGGGCATTCCAAACAGAAAGACCCAGCATGACTTGCTCCCTAGATACTGTGGACGTATGGAAGGGTGTCAGGCAATGAAAGCAGCAGATCAAATGATGGGGGCTGAAAGTGGAGTTGGAGACGGAGAGGACAGGATAGGAACAGGATGCGTTACCCTCTTCCTCTTTCCAGAAACTTGCCATGCCATCTCTTTCTCTTGTCTGATATAGATTTCCTTGCCTTCTCTTTTTCTCAAACTTCTATTCATCCTTCAATGCCCAGTTCAAATATCCTTCTCTGTAAAGCACCCCCCACCACACACACACAAATGTCCTCGAATATATGGGGACTTCCTCCTCTGGACACTAGACCTTAAGCCCCATGAGAGTAGGGATGCTGTCTTCTTCACTGTCCTATCTCCAGCTTCTAGACTCCAGGCCATGTTGACTGAATATTGTTGACTAATGAACTAAACATTCCCATCGCACTTGGCACTGCATTGTGAGGAACACGTAATAATAGTTATAATGAAAATAAGAGTATTGGTTATAGCTAACATTTATTGAGCATTTCAGGGCTGAGCACTCTACACACACTATCTCTTTAATCTGTATAGCAAACCATGAGGAATAGGTTATTTCTATTTTATAAATGCAGAAATAGAAGCTCAGAATAGTTAGTAACTGGTTCAGGGACACACACCTAGGAAGTGGGACCAAGTTGAAATTCAAACCCAGATCCCCCTGAATCCTTTTTCGGAACTTGAAAACACTATGCTTTCTGCGACCTCTTTATTTGTTGCATGGCTTTCTCTTTATAAATTTAATTAATTTTATTAATTTAAAAATCCCTGTGGACTACTGAACTTTGTTGAGCATCTCCTAGGTGCCAGGCCCTCGGTGACACCCAGTCAACCTAGTCACCCAGCTGTCTGTCAGACGCGTGAGCTCCAAGGAGGCCAGGCTGTCCTGGAGCTGGGGTGGGCAAGGACTGTGTCTAAAGGCGGCAGAACCTTACGGGGCCTTGACAGAAGAGGGTGCGAGGCCTCCAGTGCACAGCATCAATGGACTTTGAGCCACGGGGTGACCCAAAAGACCTCCAGGTTTGGGAACCACAGCCGGCTGGGAAGCGGCATAGGCATAGGCCCTGCGCGGTGCTGAGGGTTGAGCCCTTGCTAACTCCTGTTGAGTGCCCATTGGGTTCAAGTTCCCAGACCGGCAGAGACCCACCAATCAGATACGCTCACTGCTCTCTATTTGCATGACCACACCCCTTCTCTCCTGCCACTCAGCGTCCGCCCCGAAGCGTACCTCCTCAGCTCCCTCCCGGTTTCAGGCCCCTGGCGCACTGCTGGCGTGGGAGGGTTGGGGTGGGGGGCCGAGCGGGGGAAGGGCAGACCTGGGCTGCGAGCCTGCCGCACTATTCATAGCTCAGGGGCTGGTGTAGTTCGCATACTTGGCGTTTCTCATGTCTGGCTGTCCCGAAGCAGCCGACCCTCCGCCCTCCTCTCCTTTCTCTCCTCTCCCCTTATTCCCTCCTCTGTCTGCCTCCCCCAACCTTCGCCCTCTCAACTAATCTTCCTGAAATCTAGAGATGGCCGATCCCGCAAGAGGAAACCTAGGCTGAGTGAAGGGTCGTGCCTTTGAGCCAGGCCTCGAGAGAGAAACTGGTAGTAAGGAGAGCCTGGGCTTGAATCGGAGCGGCCTCTAGCTGTGGGACTCTGGCAAGTTCCTTAGCTTGCAGTCTGCGAAGCTTTTCAGAAACAGCCAAGCTGAGACCTGGAGGATAAGGGATCAGTTAGGGGAAAACGGGGGAAGGGGAGAGACAAGTGTTATACTCTAGGGAGAGGGAACTGTGGATGTGATGGGCCAGCCCTGAAGGGACAAGGGCTTGGCCAGATGGAGTGAGGGGACAGAGGATGCTGAAAAAAGGATTAAGCAGCTTCTCTCTCCCCCTCCCTCCCCCTTACTCCCTTATTCCAGCATCTCCGCTTTCTGAATCTGGTTCCCACTGAGAAGGGGTGGGGGGCAAACCAATAGACAAAGATCTGAAGCAGCCCCTGCCCCAGGTAAATCCCTCCCTGGGAATGGGTCCAGCTACCAAGGGCTGTCAGGAGAGGTTCGTTCACTCCTTCACATTCAGAAACAGTGTGCCCAGCGCCCACCCTTTGCCAGGTGCTGTGCCTGGAGCTGGGGATATGACAGCCAGCAAAGCAGATGGTGTCAGCCTTCCAGAACTCACAGTCCCAGGGGTAGGGGAGATGTTGGTCAAAATAATCTCATAAATATATAGACACCAACTCAAGATTGCTGTGAGAGGGACCTGACCTAGTCTAGGACCCAACGGAGGTATAGCTCTGGGGAAGTGACTTTTTTGCTGAGAACTACGGGGTGGATAGGAGTTAATTAGGGTGTTGGTTGGTGAGGCAGAGAGGGAGCTGGGGAAGGGAGAACAGCATTCTAGAAACAGCATGTGCAAAGGACTTGGGGCTGGATGAGTACCTGGTCCTCAAAGGAACTGGAAGGAGGCCAGGTTAGCCAGAGCACAGAGGAAGGAGGTGTGGTGGGTATGGAGCCTGAAGGCATGTCCCACAGAGTCTGATGGTCATAGTATTAAAATAATTAGTCTGGACTGTCAGGGGCCAGAAGAGTAATGGTGTCTTAGAACAGAGCAGTGGACATGGTGAAGTGGGCAGACTCAGGAGACATTTTGGAAACAGAATCTACTCTCTAATGGGTGAGATATAGGACTGGGGCCATAACACCTCCCATTAATGGCTCCCAGAATGTTTTCTCAGCAACTTTGTCAGGTTACTATCCCTAGCTTCATTTTGTAGCTGAAGAAATAAAAAACCTGTGTGACCTTGAGGTCGCATAACCAGAAAATGGCTAAGGCCAGTAGCAATGGCAAGCATGACCCTTTCTCCATGTCAGCCTTCTCGATGCTGGGACTGTGATCTTTCTCACTGGCATCCTATGGGTTAGCCCAACATTCCCTACTTAGCACCAGACCGTGCCGGGGAGAGAGGTGACTGTGGCAAGGGACCAAGGTGGAGTGTGTGGGCGTGTATGTGTGTGTCACACTTATCCCAAGAGGCTGCTCTGCTCTTAAATGAGGCAATGCATGTGTAGCATGCCTGGCATATAGTAAGGGCTCAACAAATATTAATACAAGGCTAGGCAAACTGATGAAAGGTAGGATCTGGGGCCGAAGGCAATGCCGACTGTCTTGTTCTAACTACAGAGCCCAGCCCAGAAACCATCGCAACTCCCTCATGGACAGAAGCCAGGGGAGGTTGTTTGTCCCTGCAGAGCCACCATCATCCATTCTTCCAGCTGCCTCTGGGGCATCACCAGCTGGATTAGGGAGAGGTTCTGCTCTTGGGCTGGGTGTAAAGGGATGACCTGGGCAGGTCAGGCAGGGCCTGGATGAGGGGGTGGGTGGTTTCAGGGGTGGAGCTAAGAGCCTCTCCCCACAGGGAGCCCCATGTACCCTGGGGGAGACTTTCAGAATCTGCTGAGACCTGCCCTGGGAAGGGATGTGGTCTCAGCTTCACTAGGACTGAGCTCTCCTTTGAAAGAAGCCAGTGAGTGCACCTGTCGTCTCTGCCCAGGTGGTCAGACAACAGGAAGAACTTCTGGAGAGGTGTGTGTGGGACCAAAGAAAAAGCCACTCCCAGAATTCTCTCTCAGTCTCCTCTGAAATGAGCTTTCCAGTGTGAAGTCAGAAAATGGATGTGATGATTTTGGAGAAGAGTCATTGTAGGCAGTCTCCTGCCTCCAGAAACACTGCCTTTAACACGATCTAGGAGGCTCTGGCCTTTCTCATACTCATTGACCAAAGGGAGACCCTTCCTAAGGTTCCACAGCCACTCTTTCTGCTGGGGACCCTGCTCCTCCGTAGGAGATGGGGAGGGGTGATCCTGGGGTGTAGTTGGGGCTGAGAGGCCTGAAGATTGCAATGGAGGGAGGCGGGGTGGAGGGAATGAGGGCAATCTGCTCACCGGCCTGTGAGGGTGATAAGTGTGCCAGACCTGGGCCAGCAGGGGGCTCTGCTGCACATGGGACCTGCCTGCGTCTCTGACAAGACCGTATCCTTCAGTGCGTAGGCATGTTTTTCTTGGAGCTATGTATGAGAGATCATGGGAGAACAAGAGCTTGCCTCTGTGTGCACACCTTTGTGTGTGCATTTGTTACAGGTAGTTTGTAAGCATGTGTAGGCTTGAAATAGATGTGTGTGCTGAGCAGAGTCCGCTCTCAGGAGGCGAGAACCTCACACTTAGCCTGGTTTTTGCTAGGAAAACTCTCCAGGGTCCTATGGCATCCCAAGAGTTTATGCCTCCATCATTCCAGAGAGCTTGCCTCTGTGTGCACACCTTTGTGTGTGCATTTGTTACAGGTAGTTTGTAAGCATGTGTAGGCTTGAAATAGATGTGTGTGCTGAGCAGAGTCTGCTCTCAGGAGGCGAGAACCTCACACTTAGCCTGGTTTTTGCTAGGAAAACTCTCCAGGGTCCTTTGGCATCCCAAGAGTTTATGCCTCCATCATTCCTCCGATAGATGGCAGGTCCTTGTCAATGCCCCTGGCAGCCTGAGAGCTCCCCCTGTGTGGGGACTCCTAGGGCCCCAAGATGACAATAAGGGGTCTGAGAAGGCACAGTAGGGAGGGATGGGAGGGAAAGATCCTCCAGGCAGGAGGTGCCCAGCTGTCCAGGGCAACCTCTGTGGGCAAGGCCTGCTCCTGGGCCCCAATGGGAGACCTGTTCATTTGTTTCATCTTCTTTCAACAACAATTTTTTTCCATTTGAATTCTGACCTTGCCATTTTTTTTTATTGGAGTAAAATATACATAACATGCAAATGACCATTTTTAAGTGTACATTTCAGTGGTATTAAGTACATCCACATTGTTATGCAACCATCACCACCATCCATCTCCAGAACTTTCTCATCTTCCCAAACTGAAACTCTATACCCATTAAACAATAACTTACATTCTCCTTTCCCTGCAGCCCCTGGCAGCCACCATTCTATTTTCTGTCTCTATGAATCTTAGTAACTCATATAAGTAGAATCATACAATATTTGTCCTTTTGTGTCTGGCTTATTTCACTTAGCATCACGTCTTCAATGTTCATCCATGTTGTAGCAGGTGTTAGAATTTCCCTTTTTTAAAGACTGCATTAAATTCTATTGTATGTTTATACTACATTTTGTTTATTCATTCATCTGTTGATGAACTTATGGGTTGTTTCCACATTTTGACTATTGTGAATAATGCTGCTGTGAATAATGCTGCTGTGAACATGGGCATGATGTATTTGTTCAAGTCCCTGCTTTCACCTCTTTTGGGTACATAGCCAGAAGTGGAATTGCTGGATCATAGGTTACTTCTGTTTAATTTTTTGAAGAACTGCCATACCGTTTTACACAAAAGCATCATTTTGTGTTCCCATCAGCAGTGCAGGAGGGTTCTGATTTCTCCACACCCTCGCCGTTGACAAATAATTGTTGAGAGCCTACTGGGTACGTACAAAACACTCAAGTAGCACAAGTCTGTTTCTGAAATTTAGTAGCTGTTGTCCTTAGGAAGCTCTCAGTCTAATGGGGGAAACTCAGGCCGTGCCCTTGAACAATCTCCCATCTGAGGGGAAAGACACAGGCCATTAACCTTGGGAGACCCTAGATGGATATGGGAAAAAAAACCCACAAACCCCTCAAACCCTGTTCTCAGGGAGCTCCCAGTCTAAAGATGAGGCATAGGCCATTTCCTTTGGGAAGTCCCTGGACAGGCCTAGAGATCAGAATGAGTACGTGGAGGGCATGCATTGAGACATCAGGGGACTGCTGAGTGGACTCATCAGGGGGCGGAGAGGGCTTGTGGTGGGCCTTGTCCCACGCTGGCCTGCAGTTGCCTAGGCAATGGCCCTGCTGTTTACTTTGTGGCTGGCTCCAGACTCACTCTTTTCTGCAAGTGCTCATTTTCCACCATGAGGAAAGATGCTCATCTTTAGTTTCCCCTCCCTCTGCTGTTCCTGAGGTGGGAACTGGCTCTGCTGCTGTGAGAGGTCTTGCCAGCCTGGCACCTTTGCCAAGTTCCTTTCCTGCTGGGAGCAGGCCGCATCCTGGGGTCTCACGTTGTCCACCCCTTCTCCATTCACAAAGGGCCTACAAGACAAAGCTCTGGGCCTGCCCAAGTTCTGCTATGGAAGGGGGGCTCCTGATGATTCCTTCCTATTTGGGGGAAATTGGGGTGTGTAGCAGCCTGTAGGGGACTGGCAGGGGGATGTGGTGGTGATGCTCATGTGAGTGGGTTCACCTGGCTCGGTGTAGACCTCCATAAGTGTCTGCATGTGTCACCGTGTCTGTGTGTACATGTGGCCAAGTTGCCTGCATGTCTCAATGTGAGTGTGGCCGGGTGTGTGAGTATGAATATTCAAAAGACAATCAAAATGGCTTGCATTGACCTTGAGGGCATTGTGCTGAGCAAAATAAGATATATAAGGTGTGACCTCACATGTGGAATCTTAAAAAAACCCAAAAAACAAAAACACCCTACCGAGCTCAAACAGAATAGATTGGGAGTTGCCGGAGGTGGCGGTGGGGGGTTGCAGAGTTTTGGTGTGCGGGGGTTGGGAAGGTGGCCAAATGGGTAAAGGGAGTCAAAAGATACACACTTCTAGTTCTAAAATAAGCAGGTCATAGGGATATAACGTACAACATGACAACTATAGTTAAGACCGTATTGCATATTTGAAATTGCCAGAAAAGCAGATCTTAAAAGTTCTCATCACAAGAAAAAAATTTCTTTAACCATAGATGATGCTAAATGTTAACCAGACTTATTGTGGTGATCGCTTCACGATGTATACACATTTTGAATTATTATGTCGTATACTTGAAACTAATATAATGTTGTATGTTAATTATATCTCAATAAAAACATTCTTTAAAGGAAAAGAAAACAAAAAACAAAAAAAACCATTTGCATTTATTGAACCCCTACTATGTGCCCAGGGCCTGTGCTGAGGACTTTCTTTAATTTATTTAATTCATGCAACAATCTATGAAGTGAGAATTAGTGTCCTTCCCATTTTATCGGCGAAGAACTGAGGCTCAAAGAGATTAAGTAACTGAGGCAAAGTCTCACAGCCAGAAAGTGGTAGAGACGGGACTTAGACCCAGAGTTCTGGACTCCAGAGCCCACGTGCTCATCTGTGAGCCACGATAAAGCAGGGGGTTCTGTGCTGTTTGGGATCGCAGTTGGTCCTTCCTTGAGATGACAGTGAGATTTCTGGCATCTCAAGTTCTTCCTCCTCTCTTTTCTCTCACCCTCCCTTCCCCCAGCCTTTCTTGGCTCTGGGCCAATTTGAAGTTGGGAGGGAAATGTCACAACCACTCCAACTCAGGGCAAGCTTGTGGGAGAGCATGGGTCTGGAGAGACCCTTTGAACTACCCCTCAGAACCATACCAAGTGCGAGGTCCCCAAGCTCCCCATGATGGTGACGGTGATGGTGACAAGGGGTTGTCTGCACCTTGAGGGTGTTAGGGAGATTCAGGCTTGCTGGGCCGGCTCATCGGCTTGGCTTGTTGGGGCATGTCAGGATTGTACACAAGTGGTGCTGAGAACCAGGCATCTGAATGGGGCAAAAGGGTGGAGGAGGATCGAGGGGGCGGCTGCCCTTGAGCGAGGAGACTAGGGCAGGGGTCAGAGGCCCAGGCGTGGGCAGACGAGATGCCTTGGGTATCGCATTGCCTGCATGCCTGGGATGGATGGGACTGGTGGTAGAATTGCGCTGTCTGGGTGTGAGGTCGTGGGTCTGTGTTTGGTAGTATGCAATGAGTGTAAATATGGGACCAATTGAAGCTTCGTAAGTGCTAGCTCATTCTCTTGGGGTGCGAGGCATTGTTCGTCTCGTGGTTTGGGGCCAGCATTCTGGGGGAAGGCGCTAAACAAGCTAGAGGAAGGAAAAGCAGGCAAATTGATACCAAGCCCCTGTCTCTCACTTTCTGAACTCGCCTTCCAAAGTATCAGTTTCCCTCTTTCTCACATCCCCCAACCCTTTGGCCCCAGGACACCCTTCTCTTCCCCAGTTCCTGACTGTCAGGCTGACCACTGCAGTATTCTGCTCGTCCAGCCCAGGCCACCCACTTGTTCAAGGGTTAACCTGGGAGGCTCCTGATCCCACTTCAAACAAACTGTCCCCTCCCAGAGAGAGAGGCCCCAACTCCTGACACAGGGGCTTCGTTGATATGTGGGGGTTTCTCTTGGTCTGGGTGAAGGCAGCTGGCTCAGGCTTGAATCTGAACTTGGAGACCCCTAAAGGTTTCAGGAGCTGAGATGTTAGTAAAACTCTAAACACCTGAGGGCATTATCTGCCCTTGTCTTATTCTCCCAAGTGTCCCAGCCCCTGGCACAGCACCTGGCGCACAGCAGGCACTTAAGACATGGTTTTCAAATGATAAACGAGAGAGAAATGGAAAGAAATCCGACTTGGGCTTTAGAACCCTGGGTCCCAGCTTAGTATAAGTGAGGCTTTGAACCAGTCACTTGTCCCCTTTGAGCCTCAGTTTCCGCATCCGAAAAATGATTATAAAAACAATCTCTGGACATCCAGTTTGTAGAGTAAGGGTCAAATGCGATAAAGGGAAAGTACTTTTAAGCAGTAAAGGATGATTATCTCACTTGCAGAGAGGAAGACTGGATGCCCTCTCCTTGGGGGTGCAGCCCCCAAGGTCTGTCCCAAGGACCCTCAGGAAGATAAGGTTGAATGGATTTTGCAAGCTGGTCAAACTAGAGGATGATGAGAAGGACTACTCAGCGGGGTAATTCCTGATTTGGGGGGGGGAAGCTGGGGAGGGAGTAGGGAAGGAGGACTCACACTCGGCAGGAAGGCTTGGAATAGAATCTCAGCTACGCCTGGTATTTCCCAGTCCTGGCCCCCTCCCCCACCACCCTCTGGGGCCCACCCCACATTCCTTTCCCAGAGGAAATGAGGGAGGGGGTTGAGAGGCTCCCCAGGCCTGGAGGATCATTTATTCAAACTATGTAAGACCTTGGAGGCCCTACTGTGTACATCCCCCTTGTAACCTCCCTATAGAGGCAGCTGGGGTGGAGGGGGTAGTGCGGGTTTGTTTTGGACCAGGCTGTTACCTCCTTTGTGGGGCTTTGCTCCTCCTGCCAGGTTAAGGGCAGGAAATGGACATCATCTATGGCTCATCATTTCCCAGGTCTTTGCAGCCCTGGACACAGAACCCGGTGTTCCAGGGGTTAATCCAGACATGCAGCAGTACCTGTTGGTCATGAGAGGTTCCCTGGGACGTGAGAGGGGAGGGTTACTCCATTTCCTTAGAGCCAAGGACTGGACTTGCAGCAAGAGGAGAGGAAGTTAGGTAGCTGGAAGGACTTATTGGCTGCTTGCTGAGAGAAAAGGCCAGACTCTGAGCGAGGACATCTCCATGGCCCTTGCCCTCTGCTTGGGGCCGAAGAGTCTAATGTGGCTGAGGACACCTTAGTGGGGTTTCCAGCTGGTCTATGATCACCTGGCCACTGGCAGGCATGACCGGGAGGCTCAGGGAAGACAAGGGCAAGAGGGGGCCTGACTCAGTATCCTTGGTTTTCTAGCGATTGAGGGGCAGCAGAGGGTGCTGCCATGCGTTCTGCTCCCCTGACTGCGGTCCTTTCCAGCTCTGCCCCTAAGCCCTCCTGACTCAGCTCTAGTGGCAGCCTTGCTCTTCCCTTCCGGCTTCCGCCAGGGTGGGGGTGGGGGTCCAGCTCCTGCACAGGAGGCCTAGCAAGAGGCAAACAGGAAATAGGAGAACAAAAAACGCTCCCTGACCCCCCACATGCCTCACCCTCACCCTTCCTCCTCCCTTCCTTCTCCCTTCCTCACTCTTGCCCACTTCCATGGTCCTCTATTTCTTCTCCCTCCGCTTCCAGGCCCCCTCTCCTCTCTGTGCGCCTTGTTGCTCCCCTGCTTCCCACTAGATCTACCATCGGGGCTGTCCTTCCTGAGGACAACGGGTGATGGAATGAGGGAACAGTTCTACTCTGTTCTCCCTTCTAGTAGCTGCCCCCAAGCACCAGGACTCTTTCTTCCCAGACTCCAAGATTTGGGAATGGGGTTGGGCTGGAGCTGCCTCCACCCATCCCACCCCAGCCTCCCTTCCCTGGATGCGGGCGAGAATTCGGGAATAAGATCCACAGTTGGAGTGAGGGGCTCTGGGTTTGGAGTCCCAGCGCTGCCATAACAGGCTGGGTGCTCTTGGGCTTCAGTTTCCTTCTCTGAAAATTGGATCATAGCAGTGGCCCCAGGCCACAGTGAGGGGCTATGGTGAGAAGTACGCTGAATAGTCAAGTGGGATAGAAATGGTGGTGGCAATTACACACCTACTAGCCAAGGCCTCTGCCAGCCCCACCCGGGAAGAGGCCTAGGAAGAGAGACAGCCAGGAAGGGGAGGAGGGCAGGGTCTGCCATCAACATGGGCTTCCTGTCTGACTCACATGTGCGCAGGGGTGGGGGGCAGCTTGGAGCCCATTGTCATTGTGGTGGTAGCCCCTCTGGACAGAGCGAACGGTCTGGGGTCCTGTGGAAGAGGGAGTTAGTCACGGTGGTGGTGAGGAATCCACCTGCAGCCTTATTTGGTGTGGGATATTATGAACAAGAATGCTGGGCAGTGTGTGTGTGTGTGTGTGTGTGTGGTGTGTATATAAGTGGGAGTGCTGAGTGGTGTGTGTAAGTCATCTATCTGCCTTCGTGGAGTTTGTGGATGTCTCTGTGGACTATGTGTGGAGTGTATGGGTGGGTATGTGGTGGTGGTGGGGGTCTGGTATGCTTTTAGGCCCATAGTAGGTATGCTTGCAAATGTGTCCCTGTGGGTCATATACCTGTAGGAGGGTGTCCAGAGTGTGTGTGCATACAGAAGGGTGTCCACATACAATGTGTATGTGAGGGGAATAGTGTGTCCATATGTGTTTTTGTGGGGTATGTGGACAAAGGGAGAGTGAATGAGCAAGTGTGTGTGTGTGTATGTGTGTGTGTGTGGCTGAGAAGGCGTGGGTTGTATGGATGTGTGTGGTGCAGGTCTGTACTGGATAGGTAGGGTGTGTGTTTATGTGTGTGCATCTATGTGAAGGTCACATGTACACATGTAGATGTGTGTTTTTCTGGGCACAGGAAGCTAGGTGCCTAGTGTACTGGAAGGAGTAGGTGTGCGGGCCAGGTACAGTGAGTTTTTGTGCGGAGTCGGAGGGTGAGAAGTGTGTGTACGTGTGTGCCTGTACAGGGTGTGCATTGTGCGACTCTGCGGGGGCGCCGCGTGTGTGTGTATGTGTGTGTGGGGGGGGTGGGTGTGTGGGTGTGTGTGGGTGTGTATGAGTGCGTGGGATGGGGCGATAAAGTCCAAAGTAATACACTGATCAAACATTTTCTTAGCCTAGATAGCCATTTTCTTAGCCTAGATAAGACCATTGTTATTTGATTAGAACTACAAAGCTGTGAAATGACTGAATATGAATTGGATAACTTCACACATCAGACATTAATCCAAGTTTTAACTTTGACAAGAATATACTTTATGCAAAATATGTAGAATGAAGCAAAACACAGTATACTTAATGAATACGTATTTATAAAAATATATATTTTAGTTTTTGTCTGTACAGAAGATAAATTGCTTGCTTAGTTCTTCCTCACTGGTCAAGTGATATAACACATATCTGTGAGTTTTATTGACTTAGAGATGCCTATTCTTCGGACATTCTGACATGGTGTATGCTTCGCTTTTAATAATTAGCATTTTTATCTCCCAGAATATGTTTTAATCACCAGCAACAACCCTATATGTAATTGAAACACAAAACTGGAATTATGATGTTTTGTTTTGTTTTGGAAAAGTTTAATTATTGAGACTAATAGTTAAGCAAATAGTTAACTAATCATTTTGATTACTATTAAGGACTGAATGTTCACATTCCTCTAAAACCTAAATGTTGGGGCAGGGGCAGGGGCCTGGGCAGGCCTTGTGGGGAGGTTGTGGGGGGCGGACCAGGCCACCAACTCTCTGCGATCTTCGAGCTGTGTGCGTCCTGCATTCTGAGCCCAATGCCCCAGAGTGGCGAGTGAGTGAGGAGCTGGAGAGATTCCGGTGAGGATGGCGGGATTGTGGCTGAGAGCTCTTCCCGGGGCGCTGGAACCCCATTCTAGGTGGTGGCCTCTAGTGGGCTCAAGCCTCCTGGGTTACAGGCAGTGGAACGGTGGAAGGGACCAGTGTTGTTTGAAGAAATGCTGGGGCATCAAGGATCCTGGGGAGTTGGGGCTGGCAGGGACCTTGAGCCATAGGCAGGTGGGGGTGACACTAAATGGAGTGGTGGGCACCACCCTGTCCTCCCCCCGGTAGGGGACCTGAGCACAGGGGCACACAAGGGTTTTCTAGTGAGCAAAGTAGGCTGAGGTGGCAGAATGGGCCCCAGCAGGTAGAGAGTGATCTCAGGGTGAGGACTGACAGGGTGGGAGTGGGGGGTGGGGTGGGGACAGTGTTTCTGATGTCCAGGATCGAACAGGCTGGTAGGGTGTGAGTCATAGTGGGCACGATGCCCAGCATGAACGCTGTGCTCCCTGCAATGACCTCTTTATGCTCCTGTGAGGGGTGGGTGGGAGGAGCAGGACTCCTGGGTTCTAGTTCCTGGTGTCCAGTTCTGTCTAATTTGTGGCCCCGGGACCGTCTGCCCTTCTCCCAGAATTAGCTGATATTTCTGGATGTCTCTTTCCTGACAGGAGGGTGAGAGCCTTTGGAAATAGATCTGGGGCAGGAAAGCGTTAATCAGTGATGTCCCTGTGCCCCCTGAGCCTCTCCCTCTCCATCCCCTTGTCTCTGTGCCTGCCTCAGAGAGCAGAGTTGGGAGGATGTGTATGAGCTGTACCTCTTCCCAATCTAATCACCTTTCTAGTTCTCATTGCTGGCTCCTTCTCTGTTTCTGTGTCTCTCACCTTCCTCCTCTTCAAGATGAGAACAAGACCCAGTGTTGTCCCAGGTCGGAGGGGAGGAGAGGAAATGTGCAGGAATAATAGCATGAAGGATTGAAGTTAAACCTAAAGAAGGACTTCCCACAGGATGGCTGCTAGAGCGGGCTGTTCATAGGGACTGCCGTGTCTCCAGGCAGGAGTGTGGTAGCTGTGGCAGGAGGATTACCACACTGACATTCTCAGGAGCCAGTTGGAAGGGATGGGGGAAGGAAGACTGGAGGGAAAGAAAAGAGGGAAGGGAGAGGCTGAGATAAGGGTGGGGGCACCAGGGGTGCCGGGGTGAGGAGAGGCCCTGAAAGAAGAAGGCAAGCCCATTGCCCTGGGTTATAGGCAGGCCTCCCAGGGGGCGGCACCGCTAGTCAGCTGGCGGCTCCAGGCAGGATGTGTGCTGGGGGAGGGGTGGGGGGCGTGCGGGGACCTGTCTCAGCCACTTCTCGTCACTGGGGCAGCTGGTGGCTTAAACCTTAATCCAGGACACCAGCAAAACAATGGGCCCTGCATACAGCCCCAGCTCTGAGCCTGGGTGGAGGGTGTGCAGGGGAGGCCGCCCACACTGGAGAGGAGCAGAGGCTTCTGGAAGGAGGGGGCAGTGGAGGGTCCCCTGAGGCCCTCTTCTCTCCCTGATCAGTTCCTTGCCAGGGCAGCGGAGATAGGAAATCCAGGGGATTTCAGTCCTCAATAGAATTCCCAGAGAATTTTCTCCTCTGGACTCCTCAGACCCCCACAGGACTATGGGTCGAAGTGGGAGAGTCCAGGCTATCACCATAGGTGGAAGGAGCTGAAGGGCCATCACTGGACCTTCGACCCAATGCCGGAATCCTAGCTAGGACCGGGACTGGGGGTCGTCTAGCTTTTGCTTCGACCCTTGCAAGAACAGGGAACTCACGACCTTATCTACGTAGTTTTTCGGATGTATATGTTAGAATGGTCACCCTGGCATCTCCGCATCCTGAGATATCACTCAGCATCCCGGTATCTCTCACCTGCCTGTGTCCCTGGGGCTGTATGAAGTAAGCCTATTGCCTCTGTCATATTTTTCTTTAATCTTCCCACCTTATGCAGAAATTTCTAGCGTAGCACTGGGCACAGGGCCGGCTCCCTTCAACCAGATGTGTGAACAGGAGAGTGGATAGATACATGAAGAAACTTCTTAGTATCAGTACATTTGCGTGGCAAATTTGAGCTTTCTCTGGCTATTAAGCAGGGAAGAAAGGGAGACTTAATATTCAGTGGGAGCTCCTCACCCCAGAACTGGGGGCTTCTTCCCTCTGCACCAAGCTCCACCTTTCTACCCTGTACCAAGGAGGAGCGAAGGGGTTGAGGACTGTTGAGGGTGGGGATGGAGGAGCTTCTCAGAGGGGTCAAGTCAGGCTGTCTTGAGGTGGGGCACTGAAGAGCCCCCGAGGGAGGCCACCTGACTTTTCACTAGGTGGCCTGCCGCGGACGCCCATCTTCTCGTCTGCCCTCTGCCTCCCCGTGCACGCATCTCTCATCTCTGACACCCCACTTTTACCCCTTTCCCACTCTGCATCTGAGCAGAATCCCAGAGGGGAGCCCTCCCTCAGGCATTGTTCGTCCTCTTCTCTCTCTTGCCCCACAGACCTGCATGTCCACAAACCCTTGTCTTCAGACGCCCTTTGCCATGTCATCTTGGGGAATCTCAAGTGTTCCAGTGGGTCAGCCAGAGGGCAGTGAAGTGCCCCCCCATCACCCGCTTGGTTCCCCACTCAGTTCCGGTGAACCAGCCAGGCCTCTGGGCTGGGCTCCCGAGCCTCAGGAAGTCCCTTCAGTTGCTGATGTCTAGTTCACTCCCTTATGGCTCTTAGTCGCCCCCCATTCCCACTGCTGCTCCTGAAGGAGGCGTGTCTGGGCCAGGTTGTCTGTGCATGTGTGTGTCTGTATGTGGCATGTGCCGAGCACTTGAGGCTGATTATGTGTGACTGTGTGTGCACATGTCTGTGTGTCTACATAAGAGTGCATGTGTGTACTCACCTGTGTGTCTGTGTGCACTTTGCACATGAGTGTGCTTGTCTGAGCATATGCTCTGTGTGCATGAGTGCCTGTGGGTGTGTCTGCATGTGTGTGTGTCTATTTGTGTGCATGTGTAAGATTGTGCAACGGCAGGAATGAGCTCAGATAGCAGCAGGCATCTCCCAGGCAAAACAGTTCTGTGTCCAGTGCCTGGCACATAGTAGGTGCTCAGTGAACATTTGCTGAATTGAACTGAACCAACACCTGACTCGTGACAGTGAGTTCTTTCCCCGGTGGCAAAGGCTTCGTGGAGGAAAGGTAAAGAAAGAAGGAAAAAGCTGTTGGGCTGATGATGGTGAGAGAGGACTGAAGGGCTGAGGAAGTCAGGGGCAAAGGAGAGTGCTTGGAACCCCAAGGTCTGTGGAACCCTTTCAGTCCCCTTCATGTCCTCTGGGCTGCAGGAGGCAGTGTGCAGACCCAGAAAGTGGGCCACTCACCCCTGTCTCCCTGTGTTCCCACAGCTGCCACTGGGCCCGAGAGATGAGTGCTCTCCTGGGCGCCCCCTCCCCTGGCAGGGGCCGAGGACACTGCTGCTTCACAAAAGTCTCCAGGATGGCTTTGGCTTCACCCTGCGGCACTTCATCGTGTACCCGCCTGAGTCCGCCGTGCACTGCAGCCTGAAGGTACGCCCAGAGCCCGCTGCCCTGGCCCATCCTGTGGGAGCCTTGGTGGGGAAGGTGATATTGCTTTGCTCTGTCCCCTCCCTACAAGGTCCTTCTTCTCCTTCTGTGGCCTGGGGAAGAGGGTCCCAGAGAGGTGGGTGCTGCCCTGGCTGAGTCATTTTCGTCTTCTCAAGAGAAGAGGCAGGGTGGCTGTTTCAGGACAGGGAATCTAGAGGCGAGAGAGCTGGGATGCTCACCTACACCCTACACCCCAGACTCTTGGTCTCCGGAAGGTGAACAACCTGCTTGGAGAGATGGAGTCCTGGGACCCCTTGTCCACTGGCCGCTTCTGAACTGGGTTTGTTGCCCCCTCTCAGACTCAGCTCTGTGTGCTGGAAAGAGCCCTCGCTGGGTTCTAGCCCTGGTACGACTCCTAACTCACTGTAGGTCTCTGGGTTCCCTGGCTCCTGCTGTAACCCAAGGGCATTTCTCTAACTCCACCCTCAGGGTCCTTCAGCCCTCATATAAATGTCAAGTTCTCTGAGTCCAGGAATCAGGGGTGCTCAGCCCACCACACAGTGTGGGCTGAGGGGAGGGGTCCCTGACAGTGAAGCAGGTGTGCAGGAAGACATGAGAGGCCCCTAGGCAGGAACCGTGGCTCTCCAGGAGGGCCCTGCTCCCTTCCCCACCTCTCTCTCAGCAGCGGAGGAGACAGATTTATTTTAGAGTCAATGAACCTGTTTCTCCCCTTCCCCCAAGGCTGGGACCAGCCTGCACAGCTGTTGGGGGACTTTCCCTTGGGAAGCTTGGTCCTACTTCCAAAGAACCGAGGCATTGAATTTCACTGCCTGTGTCTGTGTGCTTGCATGGTTCTTTGTGGGCACATGAGCATGCACGCTATGCTGGTCATGTACACACACGTGTGCATATTGGTGTCTGTAAATACACATCATATGTACATGGCTGTGCAATTCTCCTAGCCATGTCTGAATCTGGAGGGGCCTGTATAAACTACTTTCACTGGCTGCAGCTATGCTTCTGAGTGTAAGCGGGGGCGGATGGTGTTTAGGAAAGGCACTGCCCGACCCCTTGCTGCCCAAGGACACCAGCCCCCTAGTTTGTTGGAACCTCCAGTCTTTCCTTCCTTCCCTCCCCAGAATGCCCCTCCGTCCTGGCCCTTCTAACTTCTCTCAGGGATCCCTGCTGAGAGGTGATGGGGACAAGAGCAGCCCGAGTGATCTAGGCTGGGTGGTAGACCTGTCTCCGAGAGACCGGGTTCACATGGGGTGTTGGAAGACCCCAGGGCAGAGTAAGTCAGGGACAGGCTCTAACCCCTTTCTAGAACCTGCCCAGGACAGGGAGCCTGCAGGGAACTCAGCCGTCTTAATGCGTCTGTCTGCCTCTGCCACCCGCTCGCTGTGCTGTCAGCTCATATCAGCAGGCACACACCCCACACAGGAAGGTAGTGGCAGAGGGACTCTCCAGCAGTGCTCAGTGGCCTTCCTGTCCTGGCTGGCATGTCAAAGAGTCCTGGGTTTGAGCCCTGCCTCTGCTATCGAGTCTCTGAGTGGCCCTGGACAAGTCACGCCCTGTCATCTGTAAAATGGATGACTTGTGGAGAGGGTTAGACAAGATGACAACGAAGGTTTGCTCCTGCTCTAAAATGCCACCTTCTGCTGGCTCGTCGTGTCTCTTTACTTCTCTTTTCTTTCATTTCTATTCTCTCCCCAGATCCAGTGCCCTTCCCCTTCACTCACCAGGATGATCTCAGAGACCTCCCTCATGAGTCTTCTTGACTCCATTTTTTAAACCCTGCACCTAGATGCCAGAATCCTCTTCTCGAACTGCTATTTTCACATCCGCTCTCCCACTCAAGAACCTTCACTAGCTCCCTCTTTCTCTCTTTCAGACTCGAATGCTTTAGTCTGACTTCTGTGGCTTTGCTGGTGTTGACTTTTTTTCTCTTTCAGCTCAGCCGATCCAGTCCTACATACGCTTGTTTATTTCCGGCACCAAGTGCCTGCATACTCCACTCCTCTCACCCAGAATGCCTTCCTCCAGGCTTTAAAATCTCCTCCCCCAAAGGGACTCTAATCAGGCCTTCCCCTTCCATTCTCTGAGACCGATAGCCACTGTTTGTACTTGTCATGTCTGCTTATCTGTGTCTGTCTGGGTCATCTCTCTGTGTTAGTGTGTTTGGTTTGAGTTCCCCAAGGGAAGGCGTCAGGAGTCCCCTATTGAATTGGGGGCTTTCAGATGACTGAGATACTGACATGGCGGGGTCAGCAGGCATGAGAGAAAGCTCATGTCATGGGGAACAATGCCTGGGACTTCATGTCCCCGTGGACATCCTTCTTGCCCCCTCTGGGTGCTGGGCTAGTTGAAAGAAGATAAAAGGGGAGGCTGTTGGGTGGAGGAACTTGAAGGGGCCCACCCAGCTGGAGCTGGGCCTCCCCCTGTGCCGCTGAGCACTGGACTGAGGGGGCCCACACCCACCTCTCTGTCTTCTGCAGGAGGAAGAAAATGGAGGTCGAGGAAGAGGTAAGGATTGGCAAGTGGTGGGTCCCAAGGGCCGGGGCTCATCCTCCAGCTTCTGTTTCTCTCCCTCTCCCCCAAGTCAGCCTGGTTTGCTGTGCCCCCAACCCTCAACTGCTTGTTCCTGTCTTTTCTCTTCTCTGTGTGGCCACTCTGCACATCTGCTCACTTTCTCTCTATCCTGCCTTTCTTTTCTCACATTTGTCTCCCTCTGGGCCTGTCCATTTCACCAGAAGTCCCCAACCCCTGGGCTGCTGGCCGGTACTGGTCTGTGGCTTGTTACTGGCCTGTTAGGAACCAGGCCACACAGCAGGGGGTGAGCAGCAGGCGAGGGAGCTAAGGAAGCTTCATCTGTATTTGTAGCCGCTCCCCAGCGCTAGCATCACCGCCTCAGCTCCACCTCAGATCATCAGGCATTAGATTCTTACAGGAGCACTGGTCCTTGGTGCCAGAAAGGTTAGAACTGCTGCATTCTGGGGAGGAGATGGGTTTCTAAGACCTGGCCCCTCTCCTGGAATTACTTATTCCCAGCCTAGATTGAGGCACAAGCAGGGGCTGCAGGGCCTGAGAGGTGGGGTGCAGCTGATCAAGGGCTGTCCTTGGGAATAGAGACACTGGGGTTCTGTTGGGCCTAAGGTGAGACCTGAATTCTTTATCTTTTCAGATATGAGCCTAGCTCCCTTGGCTGTCACCTTTGCTATCCCAAAGGGCCCCTTGCTGACACCCAGGCTCCCCGGGGTATTCAAGGCAGAGCTCCTTGAACAGGCAGCCTTCCTTCTCTGCCACTTGGGCTTCTGCTGGGAAGCTATCAGGAATCAGGACACTGTCTTTCTGAGTCCCCGTCACAGAGGCCCGTGGTGGTGGAGGAGCCAGCTGACCTAGAATAGGCCCATTTCTCTCATAGGGACAATAGCAGAGGAATATTGCCGGGGTTTAATGTAATGTTGGAGGTATGAGTGTCGGGTATCTGTGAACTTCAGGGCCTTTCTGCAGCTCCCTGGGGGCTGTGGCTATAGATATTCCCTGTGTATGGGGGTGTCTCTCCCTGCTGTGTGTATCTTCAGGGCTTGATGTGGTCTCTTTTATGGCACACTTTCCTTTGTCTTGTGACTTGTGTATGTGTGCATCTATCTCTCTGTGCTAGACAGTGAGCTAAGAAGGGGAAGAACCAGGTCTTCTTGTCCTTTTTGGTCTACTTTCTAGCACAGTCCTGGGACACAGGAGGCGTAAAGAGCAACTCTGTGTCCACGTAGGTTTTCGTCCACGTAGGTTTTCATTCTCCCAGGAGTCTGGCCTCTTTGTCTGATTCTGTACATGCGTGTGTTCCTGTGGACGTGTGGCTCTGTGTTTGTGTCTGTGAGTGTGATCATTCTCTGAGCGTGTGTCCTCTGTGTGTGTAGCTGTGCATGGGTGTGACCTTCAGCAGCCCCCCCCAGCTAACCTGGCTGATGCTCACCAGGACCCTCCCCCCGGCACCGCCTGGAGCCTATGGATACCATCTTTGTCAAGAATGTGAAGGATGAGGGCCCTGCCCATAGGGCGGGGCTTCGCACAGGTGAGCTGTCCCAGTTACCAGGCTCGTAGCACCCTTCTGAGTTCCTTTTCCCTATCCTCTGGGATTCTTGGATCTGAGTGTTGGGGAGGCTCCTGTCTCCCCCTCCCCCACCGTCATCCATCCCAGGTACGAGTGTTCTCAGGTGGGGCCATCGATACCCCCTGGCCTGCTCACATGTGGCCCTGACCCTTGTCCCCAGGAGACCGGCTGGTGAAGGTGAATGGAGAGAGCGTCATTGGGAAGACCTATTCCCAGGTCATAGCTCTGATCCAGAATAGGTGAGCGCCCCCTGCCTCTCTTCTCCCATAATAGCTCCTGCCCACTCACAGAGTTCCTGCACACCCCACCCCCTTGGCCCTGAGGGTGCCCTGGCGACCAGGATCCCTATTCTCTCAGACCCTGTTGCCTCAGCCGGGCCTGACCCCCTGCCCTGTCTCTGTAGCGATGATACTCTGGAGCTCTCCATCATGCCCAAGGATGAGGACATCCTCCAGCTGGTGAGTCCTGCCCTGCTGTTTGAGGTGGAGGACCCCTGGGGCCTGGGGGCCAGAGTACAGCTTTTCTCCTTGGGCCTCCTTCCTGTGTTGGCCCCTCTGGGAGGCAGAAAAGAGAGTGGAGGGGCCAGTGCCAACCCAGCATTGCCCCATCAAGGATGCCAGGCCCATCCCTGGGCTGGGGCTGGTTGTTGCTTCATTCAGGACTGCTCTGTATTGGGGGAGAGGGAGGCTCCAGCTTTGGCAGGCAGGATTCCTGCCAGGGTATCTGGAAGGAGGGTGGCCCAGCGGGCCCTGCCAGACTGGCGTGTTCTTGTCAGATCTTGTGGGACACCTGTTTTCTGCACCCCATCCCTGCCTGGCCCAGAGTGAGTGTGTCTCCCGTAGCTGTGTCCACGCACACACAGCATACCCCACCGCACTCCACTGTCATGTGCTCCTGTGCACACAACACACCTCACACCACTCAATATACAAGCAGAACATCCCAGATACACAGCCACCCAACAAAACCCTGCAGCACCCCTTCATCTAGCTCACCATACACTGCAGTACGTGATAGACACAGTGCACCCAACACTGCACCAGGCATGTGCCACCACACACAAACCCTCAGTGCTGCATACAGGCACTCGCTACCATGCAAACCCCCTTAAACGTCACAGCGCACCACAATCATAACAGCACAACACTCCTCAGCGTCTCCATTCCCCACAAAACAACACCTGCACAGTGTACCACAACACACACACTCAGACTTCTCACCACCACCATGTGAACGCTCACCGACATCACAAATGCTCGCTGTTGTCACAGTATGTCTGCCTACACAGCGTGCTTCAGCCTAACACAGGTGTAAGCGCTCACCAGTATCACAGTAACCAAACCTTACGCACTCATGATGCGCAGTCCGAACGCCCCTGCCGCCGTAGGCACTTCAGCACACCTAGAACTCAGCATTGGGCCTGTCACACACAGCAGGTACCACAGACATTGCATGCAGCATACCCTGCACTCACATGTGTACCTGTTTACCCCACGCACTCCATGCACACATATGCATGCTGTCTGTCTGTGTCCCCCTTTCCGGCCCTGGCCCAGAGCTCAGGGCGTTCCTCTCTGCCCAGTACCCAGTTCCCTGATCTCATGGGTCTCAGCCAGATGCCGCCTTGCTTGGCCCTGAGGTCACTGCTCCTCAAGAGAGGGCCAAGGGCCAAGCCCAGGAGGCCCTGAGAGCGGCCATGTTGGCTTCTGCCCTGGATGTATTCTCATAATCCTGTAATCACAGTGCCATGCTTGGCACCATGCCCCTCTGGGAACCTCCACCCCCTGACCTGAATTGTCCCCTTGCCCTTCCTGGGGAGGGGGAGGCAAGGATGGGAGCCCAGAGAAGTAGATGGCTCCCCACAAGGCTCAAAGGCCCTGCTCATACACCTCCCCGCTCCCAGGCTGAGGGGAGGCAAGCTATGGGAGGGGGTGACAAGCAGGACCTAGGGCGTGTCCCCCTAGAGGGGCAAGAGGTGGAGAGGGCAGCAGCCCGGACCTCGGCTACCCGCTTGGGTGAGCAGCCCCAGATGTCAGTAGCTGGGGGCCTCCATTGGCCCCCCTCATCTGAGGCAGGCCAGAGGGGG
>NW_006443570.1:3251259-3262800 GCF_000325575.1 Pteropus alecto | reverse complement strand
GAGGCCAATGGGGCTGAGGCAGCTGCTGACGCCACTGCCGACGCTAGGAGGCCCCTCCACACCCATCCTTGCCTCCCTCCTCCTCCTCGCGCCAGCGCCAGCCGAGAAAGCCGGTGGGGGCTGAGAGCAGCCGCAGGGAGGGCAGACTGGGGGTGTGGGGAGTTGGCGGAGGCCAGGACCAGCGCGGTGGTCAGCGGGGCTTAGCGGGGAGCGGGGGGAGGGCGGGGGCCGGCGTGATGCTGCCGCCACCGCGTTGATGCGGGGAGCCCTCGGATCCGGCAGGATGACAGGAAGGAGAGGTATGTGAGTGTCCCTGGCCTGAGTGTGTTATTCGGAAGGGGGCTGAGTGTGCAGGGGTGTGGTTTAGCTCATCCTTGTCACAGGATGCGTGTGCCCTGGACTGAAGATGTAGTTATTTGTGTGTGTGTTTCATTGTGTTTCACTATGCATGTGTAAGTGTGTCTCTGGGTGGGTATTTTCCTGTGTCTCCTGTGGTGTAGTGTGGTGTGTGTGTTTGTGTGTGTGTGTGCGTGTTTGGTTTCACCCTCCCACCCTTTGATACTTCTCCTGAGATAGGCCCCCTGGGCAGCCCATCAAGGGTCAGACTAGGTCAGGGCCATGGGCCTCTGGCGGGGGAGGGGGGGCTGCCTCCTTTTTTGGCCGGCCTAGGCGCTGGCCCTGTCACTCCTCAGCAATGCAGCGTCAGCCTCAGCTCTCAGCACCAAATTCCAGGCCTTGGGTGGTGGGAGGTGGCCCGAGGCCCCTCAGCCATTCTGGCCCCTCCCCGAAGCCTGGTCCAGGGGGAGATGGATGTGGGCTAGTGCCTCTTTACCCTGGTGGCCCAGGAAGCAGGCCCCTGGCTCCCCATCCAGGGGTGATGGGACAGCTGGGCTCTCCCAGCTCGGCCTGCCCCCCAGCCCCCCCACTCCACCCTGGACACACCCCTTAGCTGACTTCCTTCTCTGTCATCTGCCACCTTGACTGGTCTCTGATGGGGTTTCCCAACTCTGCCCGAAGGGCTGTGGGCACCGTTGGACATAAGGAAGCAGGGAGGAGGCTGAGGCCAGCATGGGGGAGGACCCCAGAAAACAGATGTTGGAATGTTTGTGGCTAGAGACAGTCCTTGTCATAAGTCTTAGAGAAATCCTGGCTCTTTCTCTAGTGAGTGAGAGTGTGTGTGTGTGTGAGAGAGAGAGAGAGTATGTGTTTGTGTGTGACTCTCAAAGACCTCTTATTTCTTCATCCCCCCTACTCTCTGGAGCATACTGTCCTACCCCCATCCATTCAGGACTCCCCTTGTTTGGTCCTCTCCCTTCAGTCCCCTTCACTGGTGTCCTGACTTCCCAGGGCTGCTGTAGCCCTGCCCTGTGGAACCTGTCCAGCTCTGCTTACCTGCCTCTGTCCCTGGCCAGGCCTACTCCCAGGATGCCTACCTGAAGGGGAACGAGCCGTATTCTGGAGAGGCCCGAAGCATCCCAGAGCCGCCCCCAATCTGCTACCCTCGCAAGACCTACGCCCCACCAGCCCGGGTTTCCACCTGGGCCACTATGGTGCCTGAGCCCCTCTCAGCACTTCCTAGTAACCCCCGGAGTCCTGCTGCCTGGAGTGACCCGGGACCCCGAGTCCCATCTGCTGCCCGCGCCCATCTGGACAACCCTTCCTTGGGGATGAGCCAGCCCCGCCCCAGCCCTGGTGCCTTCCCCCACCTCCCCTCGGAGCCCCGGACACCTCGTGCCTTCCCGGAGCCTGGCAGCCGAGTGCTCCCCAGCAGACAGGAGTGCCAGCAGGCCTTGTCACACTGGCTGTCGAACCAGGTACCCCGCAGGGCGGGGGAGAGACGGTGCCCCGCCATGCCCTCTCGGGCCCGCAGTGCCTCCCAGGACCGGTTGGAGGATGTGACTGCCCACCGCCAGTGGCCCTGCTCCACCTCCCAGGGTGCCTTGAGCCAGTTGGGCCAGGAGGGCTGGCACCGAGCTCGCTCAGATGACTACTTGAGCCGGGCCTCCCACTCAGCTGAGGCACTGGGGCCAGGGGCACTGGTGTCACCCCGCTTTGAGCGCTGTGGCTGGTCTTCCCAGCGTCCATCTGCCCGGACCCCTGCCTGCCAACCCAGGGACCTGCCCGGGCCCCAGGCCCTGCCCCCACCTGGTCTGCAGGGCCTGGATGATGTTGGATACATTGGGTACCGGAGCTACAGCCCATCATTCCAGCGCCGGACTGGCCTCCTGCACGCACTCTCCTTCCGGGACTCACCCTTTGGGGGGCTGCCCACCTTCAACTTGGCCCAATCCGCTGCACCATTCCTACCGGAGGCCTCTGAACCATCCAGGGTTATCCGGCCAGAACCCAGTGCCCGGGGCCTGGAGCCTCCCGCCGAGGATCATCGAGAGGAGGTGGTCTTGAGGCAGAAGCCTCCAACGGGCCGCAAGATCCAGCTGCCCCCTGCAAGGCAGATGAACCTGGGGTTTAGTGACGAGTCCCCAGAGCCAGAGACTAGTGGGCGAGGGGAACGTCTGGGCAGGAAGGTGGCCCCTTTGGCCACTACTGAAGACTCTCTGGCTTCCATCCCCTTCATTGGTGAGTGGTGGTGCAGGGGGCTGTCTTGGGAGACTTGGTTGTCTGTGCCCTGTCGTACCGCACCCACCTTTCACCACTGGTAAACTCTGGTTTGGATGCTGATGGGATCAGCCTATTTCTCTGTTCATCCATTCGTCCATCCATGCGTCCATTCTTCTTGTCCCCTCTTGCATTCTTCTGTCATCTTTCCATTCATTTACCCTTCGAACCATCTTTCCTCCTCCCTCCCTCCTTCTCTTCCTTTCCTCCCTCCCTCTTTCCTTCCATCTATCTGTTTTTTCTTCTTTTTTTCCCTCGTTTCCTCCCTCCTTCTTTTCTTCCATTGATTCATCCATCCATCCACTTTTCCTTTCTCCCTTCCCTCCTCCCTTTTTCCTTTGCTCATTCATTCATTTAGTCCGTCCTCCTGTTCATTCTCCTATCAGTCTTTTCTTTCACCCTTCTTTCCATCCACCCTCCATCCTTCCATCCATCCATCAAGTATTTGTGTCAGGCACTGTGCTAGGCTCCATGCTCTCCTGGAGTGTATGGTCCAACAGAGCGACAAATGATTAGATAAGAACAATCCAGTGGGATGGGTGTGTGATGGGAGTACAGGGAGCTCTAGGAGTGGAGAAGGGCCATATAGCCTAGACTGGGGCATGGTGGCCAAGGAGAGAATCCCAGAGAAAGGAGATTTTGGCTAAGCCTTGAAGAACGAGGAGTTAGCTAGGGGAAGAATGTCTGGGGAGAGAGACTAGAATAGACTCTAAAGTGATAGCGGTAAGATGCCCTTCTGGGTCATCAGAATGGGTCCAGAGGAGCCTTGTCAGATTCTGGGGAGTTCAGACTTTATCCTGAGGGCAGAGGAAATACTGAAGGCTTGCTGCTTCTAGAATGGAGGTTTGATAAGGGAGAGGCAAGAGAGTGGAGAGGCGGGTGATTTTCAGGTTTTTGGCCCAGCTGGAGGGTGGCGCCTCACTTCCATTTGGGAATGAGAGGGAGTGGGACAGGAAAAGGTTTAGGGTTTGCTGAATATGAGGCACCTGTGAGGGAGCAGGATGGGCTGGGGGCTTGCGATAAAGATCAGAGGTCAGATCATGGGACCGGGAGCCAGAAGAGATAGTATTTGGAGCTGTGAGTGGTGAGCTGACTGTCGGGTAGCTAATGGGAGTGAGGGAGAGGAGACCCAGCCTTGGCCTCCCTGATCCAGCTTTCAGTCTGAATGAGCAGATGCAGCCTTAGTAGCTCCCAGTCTGAGGGGGATGTGAAGTCTTTACTTCAAAGTACTCCCAGTCTGAGAGGGATACATAGCTTCTGCCCTCAAGGAACCCCCAACTGATGTTGGAGATGGTCTTTATCCTCAAGAAGCTCCCAGGCTGGTGGGGGAGACACAGTCCCTGCCCTCAGGAGCCTGGTCTAAGGAAGATGGCCCAGCTCCACGCCAGGTGCCCTCAATGTGATGCGGGAGGCACGGGCTGAGCCTTTGTGACCACTGTCTGGTTGGTGGGGCACCTTTAGCTGTGGGCATTTCTCAGCAGGGCCCTGGAGGACTTGAGGGGCCTTAGGGATGCAGTCTGGGCCTGGAGGCAAGGCTGGGGGTGGGGGGCCAGCAGGTTCAGCTTTCTGCCACCTTCACCCACCATTCCCTCCACTCGAGCAGATGAGCCTACCAGCCCCAGCATTGACCTGCAAGCCAAGCACGTCCCTGCCTCCGCTGTTGTCTCCAGCGCCATGAACTCGGCCCCCATCCTGGGCACCAGCCCATCCTCCCCAACCTTCACCTTTGCCCTGGGCCGCCATTACTCCCAAGACTGCAGTAAGTGCTCCTCACATCCTCGGCTGCACCTTCTCTTTTGCTGCCTGGTCCCCATTGTGTCTGTTGGGCCTGCTACCTGATGTCTTGCCTCTTCCGACTGGTTTCGGCTCCTCCTGGGACTCCAAGGGGAGAGTCACCTCCTGGCCCTGCCCAGATGGGGAAGCCCCAAACCTGTGGCCCTGCTAACCCTGTGGCTCAATGTGGGTGGTTTTGCAGGCAGCATCAAGGCCGGCCGTCGCTCCTCCTACCTGCTGGCCATCACCACAGAACGCTCCAAGTCCTGCGATGATGGGCTCAACACCTTCCGGGACGAGGGCAGGGCTCTGCGGTGAGGACAGGGGTGGGGTCATCACAGCCACCTTGACGGGACCGTGGCGGGCCTCCCAGTCCTGGGGTCCTTTAAACACCAGGGCAGTTAAGCTCCCTCCCTGGAAGGCCTCTGAGCCTTGGGGCTTGGCAGGCGTGTCCTGTTTCCCACATCCCTCACACTCGGTCCTCGCTTCCCAGGCGCCTGCCAAACCGAGTACCCAGCTTGAGGATGCTTCGAAGCTTCTTCACTGATGGGGTGAGTAGCATGCGTCTGTGGGCAAGGGTGTCGTAGTGCTGGGGTGGACCCTTGGCGTAGGGTCCAGGCCTAGAGCCTCTGTGATCTAAAATGGGCTCCTCTGTTTCCTGTCCTTTCCTTTCTCCCGGTACCCATTCGCCTTCACGTCAGCCACATGACCTGCCCTCTTTTGTGGGCTCCGTCATCACTTAAACACACTACGCACCCTCCCAGCCGAGGCCTTTGCGTTTGTCCTTCCTCCATCTAGAATGCCCTTTCCACGCCCCCTCTAGCCACATGACTGACTTTGTTACTTTCTTCATGTTTTGTTTTGTTTTTTTGGCCTTCTCTGAAATTTCAGCCCCTACCCCTGACATTTCATGCCTCCCTTCACTACCTTATGTTTTTCCCTCAGCACTTCTTAGGTTCTGTGATTGATACATCCATCTCCTTTCTTGCCTGTCTCCCAGCTAGAAATTAAGCTCCACCAGGGCAGGGAATTCATTTGGTTTGTTCACTGCTTGATCTCCATGACTACCTAAAACAGTGCCTGCACCAGGGAGGGACTTGGTCAGTATTTGCATGGTGTCTTCAGGGCACTGGGACTGTGGAGAGGAGGGAGACACAGAGTTGAGAGTGATGGAGAAGCTAGAGTTTCCAGCCACAGAAACTGGGGAGACGTAGTTCTGAAATGGCCTTAATTCTTTGATTACGGATGGACTGGAAAAGCCATCTTGATTGCAAACTCTCGATATCTTTGGTTTGCCTGACACCTTGATGATATCGTCACCTGGCTTATTCCTTATAACTTCCTCTGCTTACTTAACTCTCCCTTGACATGTCGCCTCTGTGGCTGGAGTCCTGTTGACACTATCACTTCCTCTGTTTAACTCTTTGTGGACATAACTACCTGCCACACTAACTAAATCTTTGTTGATGTTCCCACTTCCTCTGTTTATTTAACTCTATGTTGACACAATCACTTCCTCTGTTTCCTTAATTCCTTCAAGTCTATAAAATTAAAGGAGTCTCCAAATTGGCTATTTTGGTGTGGCGAGGCATGTGGTCTGCAGGTCAAAGCCTTCTTTCTGGCTTCCCCAGCACGTACGTCTCATGACCTCAACATAAATGATTCAGAGAGGGCAAGCAAGGCCTATGAGGCCACACAGCACAGCAGAGCCTAGCACAGGCACGCACCAGGCCTGTATGGCTGTAAGTGGTCCATGGGGTTCCTGAGATGCTGGCACTGCGGGAATCACCTTAAGTTGCCCTCTCTTGTCTTGCTGCAGTCCTTGGATAGCTGGGGCACTTCTGAAGATGCCGATGCCCCTTCTAAGCGACACTCAACTTCTGATCTCTCGGACGTGACCTTCAGCGATATCAGGAGAGAAGGGTGGTTGTATTATAAGCAGGTCCTCACCAAGAAGGGGAAGGTAAGATGGATGGAGGAATGAGATGAAGGTGGATGGAAGCTGAATCCAGCAGAACTCTTCAGCTTCTCACCCCACAGCCTCCGGAGCCAAAGAGAACCAGAACTGGCTGAGGCTGTAGCATGAGGGGTAGAGGTTAGATGCTAGGAAGAACTTCCTGGGGGACCTAAGGAACCCATGGAAAAGAGGTGAGCCAGAGAGGTGGTCAGTGCTGTGGGATGGATCTGATCAAGTTGTGCTTGAAATTCTGACAAAACCATCCCACAGTGGTCCTTCTTTGGAAGATCCCCCCAAAATGGCCACTGGGGCTCATGGAAAACAAAGGAGCAAAGCCAGGGCAGTTCTCTTAGGGGAGCTTAGGCCCCAAAAGAAAGCAGAAGTCAGCCCTTTTAAGGCCAGCAAAGGTTTAAGTCTTCATCCTAAGGGCAACTTTCATGTGGCTTCTGGGGAGTGAATTAGAGAGGGCCCAAGTGGGGGCAAGAAGACTGCCCCAGAGATCCAGGTGAGAGATGAAGGGGGCTTGGGCCTGGGGGTGGGGAGAGATAATCAGGGTCCAAATGGAAGAAGGTGGGGCCCTTGGTCCATGGATTATGAATCTCCAAATTCCAGGCCACTATCATGTCTGAGGCGGAGAGAGGAGAGGCAGCCCCGTCACTGTCCCTCCAAGCAGCCCAGGCAAAGCTGAGTAGAGCAGTTAGCATAACCCGGGCTTGTCTTTTGACTGTACCACGAATTGCTGGGGAAGCTTCGGTGACTCCCTTGCCTATGACTCAGTTTCCTCATCTGTAAATGGAGCTA
The DNA here is from genome assembly GCF_000325575.1 of Pteropus alecto. Taxonomy (NCBI): domain Eukaryota; kingdom Metazoa; phylum Chordata; class Mammalia; order Chiroptera; family Pteropodidae; genus Pteropus; species Pteropus alecto. The sequence continues at coordinate 3,255,653 of NW_006443570.1, read as the reverse complement.
ATAATAATCCCTAGCTCATATGCCTATTGCTGAGGATTGCATGAGATAATCTAAGCAAAAGTGTTTACTCAGTGCCTGGCATGGGGGAGTTGCTGTTCTGCTTATTGCTGTCATTTAAATGTTCTACCCTGCCTTCTCGGGGTCTTGTACCTGGGAAGAACATAAGTTTTGAAGTCAGATAAACTTGGAATTCCTGCCTAGCCACTTATCAAGCATAAGGCTTTGGGCAACTCCCTTAAGTTCTGGCCCCACTTTTCTGATCTATAAGATGGGACAATGTTATTCTACTCCCAGGGCTGAGAGTCAAGTGAGACGTGTCATCCAGGCAGGGCTGGCACTCATCCATGCCCCTATCCAGTCTGTGGATAATGACTAAGGGCCTGGCCTGCCCTGATTCTCAGTTGAGGTTCTGGGGATCTCGTGGTGAGGGAGCCAGGCCAGTCCTGCCCTGTCGGGGTTCATGATGAGTAGAAATAGCTCAGGTTGCATAACAGATACCAGTGCCTGACTACTATGATAGGGGTGTCCAGAGCAATAATATACAGTAGGTGCCTCAGGCCTCGGCGGGGTGGGTGAGACCCGAATGGTGTATGAGAATCTACAAAGCTGGGATGGAGGGGGAGAGGTCTGACAGGGGAGCTGTGCTCCTGGATGGTCTGGAAGAAAGGTGGGAGGAGGTGCTGGGTGGCTGGGATCCAGGGCAGGAGGTAGAAGCCAAGTTGGGGAATTGGCTGCCTGCTCAAGGGCCTCATCACTCAGGGCAAGTCTTGGCAGGGATTTAAATGGGGGCAGGGGGTAGAAAGTATATGATCCCAGAAGGCAAGTGTTGCGTCTGTGACAGGAAGAGACAATGCCACCACCGCTGTTGTCCAGGTGAGCAAGGGTGGGGCCCTGACCAAGACTGTGGCATGGGGCCGAGGAGAGGGGACGATTTAGAGAGATCCAAGGGGAAGGAAGGTTTGGGCTTGCCGATGGCTGGGAGGTGAGAGAGGATGAGGGAGGTGATACTGGTTCCTGGGGTGCTCGCTTGGGCTGTGGGTGGTGGTTGATGGGATCCTCTCCTGAGCCACAGGCACTGGAAGAGAAGCCAAGAGGTTCCTTTGGGGCCTTGTAGAGTCTGAGAGTGGAGGTGTTCTGGGGACAGAGGCTCTGATGGTGTGGCACTCAGGAGGGAGGCCCACCTGGGGAAGGCATGTGTCCATCAGGGTGTACACGAGCACCTGCAGCCAGGGTTGAGAACACAAAGGAGAGGGCAAGTTATAGGCTGTGCCTTGAGAGGAAGCAGGGGATGGTGGCCAAGGAGGAGAGCCAGAAAGATGGAGTAGACCTGGAGGGGTGACCTAGGAGGGGCAGCCAGAGCCAGCTATTTGCCTGAGGAAGGGGAGCCAGGTGTGGTCAAACCCTACAGCCAAACATGTTAGCCCCTCAGAAGGCCTGTGAGAACTGCTACTCCTGCCGGCCAGGTAGTCTGTCCCCCAGCTCTAGGTGGGTCCTGGCAGCCCAGACACAGTGTCCTGGGCAGGGAGAAGAGCTGGCCCCTTCATGCTCACTGACTAGTTCTGGATGACAAGGGCTTCCACTCCCATCCTGGCCAGAACCTGATTTTACTCATCACTTTAGCCCTGTGGCCTGCGAGTTGGGAGAGGGATCCTCAAGTCAGCTTCAGGCCCTTGGTCTGTCTAGGGTCCTGACTGCCAGCCAGATGTTGTCTGCTCCTACAAGTCCAGCCTTTTCTGGGTGTCTTCCCCATCCCTCAGTCTCTTTCAGAGACATTTACTGTCAGATGGTGGGGTGCGTGTGTGTGAGACATGCTCCTGCAGCCACAGACCCAGCATATGAGCTGGATGCAACCGTAGAGACCAGCTAGTTCACCTCTTATTTTACCAACAGGGAACACTGATGCCAGGGGAGGGATCTTGACTTGTCCAAGGTCACCTCCTGGTTCAGTCCCAAGGGACCACCCTTGTCACTACCTCACGGGAGCGTTCCACCAACCACCACCCACAGCCCACATTAAAATTCTCCTAGAGGGCCCTGCTGTCTCCTGCTCTGGATGATGCTGCTTAGGTCCCCAGGTCTGTGGTGGGCAGGGCTCACGGCCAGCTGTGGCTGTGTTCACCTGGCAGCCACACAGTTTTTTCACCGGGTGTGCTCTGAGGGCAAAGGATCATGCTTAGTGTGGAGTAGCAGGTGGGCTACCTGCCAGAGGAAGGAGCCCTCAGTCTGAGATGGAGCCCCTGCCCTCAGGCTGCTGTGAGGATGATCATTCCATCTTTTCAGTAAATATTGATGAGAACTCACCTGTCCCTCTCGAGGCTCTAGGCTCTGGGCTGTGAGTGCGAGAGGACAGATAAGCTTTCTGCCCTCAGGATCTTACCATATATTGGAGAATTTCACAACCAGCTTCACCCGAGATTGCAGTAAGCACTCAGGGAAAACGAACAGAGTGACGTGACTGCCTTTAAGTTGTGAGGATGGGGCAGCAGGGGGTGAGGGGGAGGCCCGCCCATAGGAAGAAAATGGTCACAGAAGGCCTCGATGATGAGGTGATGTTGATGATATTTGAGCTCAGACCTGAAGGGCAAAAAGGGGGCAGCCACGTGAAGAAGTGAGGGAAGGAGCTCCAGGCCGAAGAAACGGCAAGTGCAAAGGCCCTAGGAAAGGACGGGCTTGGCTTGGTCACTGGAGACGCCCCATGGCTTGCATAGTGAGAAAGAGGGAGGGAGAGAAGGTGGGTTTGGAGAGGGAGAGACCAGATCACGAAACCCTTAGATTTGATTCCCTGGGCAGTGGGAACCCATGAGAGGATTTTAAGCAAGAGAGAGACGTGACCTCGTTTACAGTTTGAAAGGGTGGCTACAGCTGCCGGACGGAGAATGGATTGCAGGAGGCAAGAGTGGAGACTGGGCAGGTTTGTGCAGTTGTTCGGGCAAGAGATGTTGATGGCATGGACAAGGTAGTAGCAGGGGAAATGAAGATATTTTTGACATTTGGGAAGCAGAAGTAGCGACTTCCTGATGGGTTGGATGTCAAGGGTAAGGAAAAGGGAGGAGTCAAGGGCAACTTTCAGGTTTCTGGGCAACTGGGTGGATTTGCTGAGCTGGAAAAGATGGGGGTGGGGCAGTAGAGAACAGGTTTGATCATGAAAATCAAGTGCCCCATAGTGAGCAGTGCCTGTCGGCCATGCAAGGAGAGACTCTGTGCAGGGAGCAGGAGGTACAGGACCAGGACAGCGGGGGGCAGAGGGGGGCGCCTCAAGGAGATGCTAGGGCAGGGATGCACTGGAACTTAGCATCAGCAGCTAGGTGACGTCATAGGGGGAGAGGAGTCCAGGACGAAGTTCTAGAGTTCGCCATCCTTTAGGGCAGGGTTCCAACCTCAGCTCTGTTGACACTTGGGGCTGGATGATCTGTGTCGTGGGGGCTGTCCTGTGCATCGGAGGCTGTTCAGCAGTAGACTTGGCCTCCACCTACTAGATGCTATAGCACTTTCCCGGGTGTGATGACTGAAAATGTCTCCAGACAAAAGTCCCCTGGGGGTGATTCACCAGGGTTGAAAACCACCCTGGCATAGGAAATGATGGAAGGAAGGGAGGGAGAAGAGTGAGAAGAATGGAGTTAGGAGGAAAGCCACGGACCAGGGGTCCCGGATGCCAAGAAAGGGTTTGACGAGGGAAGGCATGGCCAGATGCTGCAGAGAGGTTAAGGAAAGGGCCGAGCAGGGCCAGGAAGCAGCCACAGGCTTTGGCAACATGGTGTGCCTGGGGGACCTCGTGAGTGACTTCCTGGGAAGGGGTGCTATGTGGAGTTTTGAGCGAGAGGCAAAAAAGCAGGGAGAGCAAGTGTGGTTGACACTCCTGACCAGTTTTGCTATGAGGGAGAGCACATGTGGACTGGGAATGACTTTACAAGGACTTTTTTGTAAGGTGGCTCGTGCTGGGTGGGGCCTGGCTGCCCTCCCAAGGTCCCTGCTGGTTCTCTGGGGCATTGCCAACACCCGGTTAGTGCTGATGCTAGTATTTAAAGATGCTAGTACCCCCTGGGGGGTACTGAGAACGATGGGTACAGGTGTCCTGGCAAGTGAGGGGCTGAGAGAGCTGGGAGACTGTGAGCAGGAGGCTGCCCCAGGTTCCAGAGGCAGTGGAGCAGGGGGTCTCCTGGTGGCCAGTGGGGTGGGGGTTCCCACTACTGTCCACTGTCTGCAGCTCCTAGGGCCCTCTGGGCTCTGGGGGCAGGGAGGGCAGGCTTAGCCTCTCATACCCTCCCCCTCCAATCTCTCCCCCTTCCTCGTGTCTCCCTGCAGAAAGCGGGCGGCGGCCTGCGCCAGTGGAAGCGGGTGTACGCCGCGCTGCGGGCGCGCTCCCTCTTGCTGAGCAAGGAGCGGCGGGAGCCCGG
>NW_006443570.1:3242448-3251053 GCF_000325575.1 Pteropus alecto | reverse complement strand
AGGGGCGGCGGCGGCCGTCGCAGGTGAGGACGAGGCGGCGCCCGTCTGCATCGGCTCCTGCCTGGTGGACATCTCCTACAGCGAGACCAAGAGGAGGCACGTGTTCCGGCTGACCACCGCTGACTTCTGTGAATATCTCTTTCAGGCTGAGGATCGGGATGACATGCTGGGCTGGATCAGAGCAATCCGAGAGAACAGCAGGGCCGAGGGCGAGGTGAGGGCCTGGCCCAGCCCCGGCGGAGCCAGGGAGGCCAGGGCAGGCCCCAGGGCCACCTCTCACCTGCTGCGGACCTATCTTTACCACTCTGAGCCTCAGTTCCTAATCCATAAAATAGGCTAACAGGGATACACCTTACTTCTGTACCCAACCTTGAATTTGGTGTGAAAAGAAAATGCACAGTGACTCACAGAGCACCCAGTGTCCTTAGTATGCCATGACTGGCAGTAATAATAACTGTGGGAATTACAGTAATTATTATTGTTATTGTTATGATTGCCTTGGGCAACTCTAACACCAAGAGGTCAGCTCCAGGCCAGCCTCGGCTTCTTGCTGCCGGTTCCGGGGGGAAGGGGGGTGTTGCGCGTCTACTAAGCAGTGTGTTACAGAATGAGGGGCCCCTGTGCCAGAACTGTGGCTGGCCCTTCTGACAGGGCTGGCCTGTCTGCAGGGACATGAACACATTGACCTTGGGAGGAGGCCAAGAGGCTTGGCCTTTGGCAGCCGGCAGCAGGGGTTGAGCCAAGGCTTTGGCAGGGACTTTGGGAGAATTTTAAAAATGATGCCCTTTCCTGGGCAGCTGCATTCCAGGCGCCTGGGCTGGGGTTTCCACCTCCACTCACCCCCTTTTATCCCCTCAGCACACCTGCACAAAATGATATGGGGGTCCTGGGCTTGGGGCTTGGTCTAGGTGTGCACCTGTCCTTGCCACAGGTGGCGGGCGGGAGGGCTAGTGCACAGCCTTAGGCCACAGACCCTCTTGCTGAGGATATATCCTCTCCCTGAAGCAGGCTCTGCCTGCAGGACATTGTCTTTCCTCACTGCAGGGAGGAAAGTACCTGGAATCTGGGCCTTTGCTCTGGGAGGCCTGGCTGGGTATGTCCCTATCAGGACACTGTCAGGGGTCCCAGGTCACCTTCATTGTCACAATAGCTGTCCTTCAAAGGCCACCTCCCTGGGTCTTGGCAGGAGTACAAGGAGTGCTGTGTGCATAATTCTGCACCCCAAATCTGAACTTGCCATATTACATCCCCCCATGTTACTGCTGAGGAGACTGAGGCTCAGAGAGGCTAAGTGTGTTACCCAAGGTCACACAGCTGATGAGGGGTTGCTTGGGAGTCCAACCCTGGTCTTTCTTGCTCCAGGGTCTGTGCCCTCCAGTTGGCAGATGGAGGAGAGGGGAAGGGAGGCCAAGGCAGGGGTCAGGGATGAGCCCTGTGGCAGGCTGACTGTGGGCACTGATGGCATCTGCTTTCTCTTTCCCCTCCTTCAGGACCCCGGCTGTGCCAATCAAGCTCTGATCAGCAAGAAGCTTAATGATTACCGAAAAGTGAGGTGAGGCCCAGCTCTCATGGAGCAGCAGTCCTGGCCATGCAATGGGGCAGAGGTTGTCCTCCTGGTTCACCTCCAGGCTAGAGGACAGCCCCTGAGTTGCCATCTGCTTTGGGCAGAGAGGGTGGACATGAGGCCTCCAGTCCCAGAAGGGTGTGGAGGTTTTCCTCAGGGATGAAGGGGAGGTCCAAAGTGGGGAGAGGCCAGGGCAGGTGGCATGCTGTGTCACCCAGATGAAGACCCCTCTTCTTCTCCTCTTCCTACACAGCCATAGCTCTGGGCCTAAAGCTGATTCTTCCCCCAAAGGCTCTCGTGGCCTGGGGGGCCTCAAGTCTGAGTTCCTCAAACAGAGTGCGGCACGTGGCTTCAGGACTCAGGACCAGCCTGCAGGAAGCAAGGGTAAGAGGTGGCTGCTAAGGGGGTGATATGCATGGAGGTGGGAGGGTGGGGGTCAACTCTGTTGGTCTGCATGGGAGGAGAGGGCCTGTGAGTGTGTGTGCATGCGTGTGTGTGTTTGTGTGTGTGTGTGTGTATCTCTGTGGGTGTGTCTGTCCACGTGTGTTTGCTTTTAGGGTCTCAGGGGCTTGGAGGGCCTGGAGTTGATTTCCCTCTAAGACATTCTCTGCCGTATCCCTTCAAGGGCAGGAGGTCTGTCCTCTCTGGAGGCAGGCTTTTCCATCTTCACACACTTTTGGCTGTTAGAAAGTTCTTCCTTTGGCTTAACCAGAACCTATGGTTTTCACCTTGTTGTGTTAGCCTTGGAGGCCACACACAAGTCTTTACATTATTCTGAGGCCTCTCTCCCCTGGAGTGAACACCCTCATCCCTCCCGCCTTTGTACTTGGGATATAACTTCCTGTCGGCCCTCAGCATCTCGGTGACTCTCTCATGGAGTCCCCACATGTCCAAACACATGTGGATGTGGCGGGTGAATGTGGCTGCTTGGCTGCTGCCCCTCCTCTAGCCCAGCTTATTCTGGCCCTCTCTGCCCACCCCCAGATGACAGTGTTGCCATCCCCAAAAGCCCCTGGGGCATCAATATTATCAAGAAGAACAAGAAGGCAGCCCCCAGGGCGTTTGGAGTCCGGCTCGAGGAGTGCCAGCCAGCCACAGAGAACCAGGTAGGTCCCGCCACAGTGTAAAGCAAGCAGAAAAGAGGGCACCGAAGTCAGAGCTGCAAGGGACTTTGGAAGTAGCTGTCCTCCTCTCCTTACAGACACAGCTGGGAAGCCCAGGAAAGGAACAGCACTGCTGAGGCAGAGCCCAGATTCTCTGACCCCTTCTCAGACCAGAGCAAGGCTTGGGTGTTATTTCTAGGCCTGAAACTGGAGGCAGCGAGGGCCTTTGTCCCCCCATAGGGTTCCTGGCAGCAGCCGGGCCTTGCATTGTCCTCATCTGGGCCTTCTATTTCCTCCGGCCCACTGGCGGAGAGTGCTGCCCTCACATTCTCTAACACTCCCACCTGCCTGTGTCCCTAGCTCGTCCCCCTGATCGTGGCTGCATGCTGTCGCGTCGTGGAGGCTCGGGGACTGGAGTCCACGGGCATTTACCGAGTGCCGGGCAACAATGCAGTGGTGTCTAGCTTGCAGGAGCAGCTCAACCGTGGGCCTGGTGATATCAACCTACAGGATGAGGTGGGTGCAGCTGGTGGAGTGCTGGGGAGAGGGCTGAGGTGGTGTGTGTGTCTGTTGTGTTCTTTGTACCCTGAGATGTGCTGGGCACCACTGGGGATAAGCATCACCTTAGCGGAGGCTGAAAGATAGATGCAATCATGGCCTGGGAGCCCTGAGGCAGAGGCTTGAGGGCAACAAGAGTTTTGGGCCTTAGGATGAGTAGAGTTCACTAAAAGCCAGTGAAAGCCAGGATAGGGCATTCCAGGCAGAAGGAATGGCCCTGGCAAAGGCATGAACTCTGAAGGTGTGCCGCTGTTCAACGCGCCTTCTCCGTAAAAAGCCAGGTAATAAATATTTCAGGCTTTGATTATCATATAGTCTTTGTTGCATACCTTCTTCCTCCTCCTCTTTCTCTCTTTCTTTCTTTTCACAATCTTTTAAAAGTATAAGATCCATTCTTAGCTCAAGGGCCATGCAAAAACAGACTGCTGGGTGGATTTAGCCTATGGGCTATGGTTTGCAAGTCCCTGGCTTAGAAGAGGGAAAGTATATGGTATTTTCTGGAGCAGTCAGCAATTTGGGGGACTGCAACACAGGAATAGAAGAAGCTAATCGGATGAGAAGAGACCAGCTCATTGAAGGGACATGACAGCCACACTTAAAAGAGTTTTCAGCAGGGCCAGTGTTTCTCAGATTATGTTTTCCAGAAGCATAAGTTTCCCCAGAGGTGCTGTGGGAGACCAGGGCCAGGTCAAGACCCCCCCATCTGTGCTTGAATTAGAGAAACCTCTCTCTATTGGGTTTTCGTATACGATTTCATTTGACAAAAGAGGCTGCTGAAAAAGAGGTTTTTGGAAAACCATATATCTGGGCAGTGAAGTCCCATGAGTCACATACCGTGAAGCCTCATGTGATACATGACAGTCTTCCTGCCCTTGGGAAGGGAATGGGGAGAGAAGTATGTGTGAAATCGTGGGCAAGAGAAAAGGCTGATCTCTCATGAGGACCAGATTGTGTGATGAGGAAGGAGAAGATGCTGAGGGCTGGAACAGATGGTAGGTTTGAGTTTTTGAATCTTTGAAGGATGAATAGGAGAGAGCAGGTGGACAAGAAGGCAGCCCAGGCAAGGCACGATGGGATTTTCCAAAATCCCAGAGAAGAATCTGAATGTCAGGACAGAGAATGAACCTACCACCTGGGCTTGGCCCAGGGCAGGGAAGAGAGGGATTTTCATGGCTTCACTGAAGCCTTTGACCTTGATCTAATGGAATAGTGAGCCTTTGATGATTCTTCAGCTGGAAAAGCATAAATGAGAGTGGGGTTTGAGAAAGAATAGTGCTTTAGCTTATACCTAATGGATATGAATGAGGAAGGCCCTGAGCAGGAGTCTAGGAAAGAAATTACTGATATATTGGAAGTGCAAGGGGTCAGGAGGACTCAGTGGTCCCAGGGGAATAAGGAGGATAGGAGAAGCTCTAGGAGTTGGTTGCATGAGAGAGAGGAAGGATGGGCAAGAAGAGCCAAAAATTTGAACTGGGGGCTGGTGAAATCTATCCCTGGAAGAAATTAGGATATAGGACAGGAGAGGGAGGCTGTGTCAGGTAGTGGCCCCATTGGATTTGAGTTGATGGTACGTTACTCACATGGGTGTGATGGCATAATCAGGCACTAGACCAGGAGTGGCCTGGAGAGTGGCCATGGGGTCATACTGGGGCATGGAGGTAAGTCGATGGAGGGAGCTGCTGTTCAGAGGGAGGGTGGGCACCAGGGATACGAGGGAGAGGCTCTGAGCGGGCAGAGGGAGAGGGGAACTCAGGTGAGGATGGAGATGAGGGGAGATACTTGCACATAGGAGGAGTCAAGAAGGACAGGACAAGGCCTTGGGTTTGGCAGCTGGGAGATGAGAAGAGCCCACACATCAGGGCCAGGGGATAATGGAGGGAGGTGTGCAGGTGCTGCATTGGGTAGGGGTAAAGTATGCACCAAAGCACATTATCTGGGCCTTAGGAGGGAGAAGAGAGCCCAGGGTGTGGGTGTGCAAGTGTATTGAGTGTGTGTGGTTTTGTCTTACACATCAGTGGTGTCATTTGTTGTTGGGGAGGGAGGGTGCTGGAAGTTAAGCATTGTTTGCAGGGTGAATCTAATTTCTCTTGAGCCTGTAGGGAAGGTAGTATATTTTGATAGTCGGGCGTTAAGCTATGGATTCATTGTAACAAGCATGTATATTGTTGAGTTGTGTGTCTTTGAAGTTGCCTGTCTCTGTTGAGGCTCAGTCGAGGCTACTAGGTTGCTTTCTGAGCATGAGTTACTCTGAACAGTTCCCACAAGGTTATTATCCTTGACTTTGTGCAGGGTAATGGTGCCCCCTGGTGGACAAAGAGAAAATGCCTCGGCTGTTTTTTATTCATTCTGGTATTCAACATTTATTTACACCAGTTTTCTTAACCTTGACACTTTGGACAGATTAAGTCTTTGTTGTGGGAGGTTGTCTGTGCATTGGAAGAAGTTTAGCAACATCCCTGGCCTCTTTCCACTACATGCCAGGGCTGCCACTCCCCCATCCTGCTGTGAATCAAAATGGTTCCAGACATTGCCAAATGTCCCGGTGGGGCAGAATCGCCCTGGTTAAGAACTACTGACTTAGACCTTTTAAGTGCCAGGCTAACAGAGCTAGCTGGGTGATAGAAACACAGTGGGAAATAAGACAGATAGGGCCCTGCCACCCATGGAGCTTACAGTTCCAACGCCAGGGAGATAGGCAGGAACAAAGGAACGAATGTGTACAATAATGACATTGTGGTAACTGCCATGGAGAAACAAAGTCAGGGCTGTGATACAGATGACAGAGCAGCAGCAATGATGGCCACTTTAGCTGTGACAGCCAGAGCAGGCCTTTCTGAAGAGGTGATGTTTAGGCAGGATGAGGAGCCAGCCATGTGGAGGGCAGGGTGCGGAGAGTTCAGAGCACAGTGCAAAGGGGCTGAGACAGGAAGGCACTGGGCATGAACACGTGCTATGTCAGGGATGGGGGTGGAGGTGGTCTAAGGATGACTTTCCGATAAATGGAGAGCACTGAGAAGCAGGAGCTGGCCCTACCAGGCACAATGGAAGTCTAATGGGCAGGCTTGCATGGGGGTGAGTTTCGCTTACTTCTGTCCCTCACAGTGCCTGAACCAAAGAAGGCACCTGGTACTTTCTGTAGGTGGCAAATGCTGGAGCTCATGGGGCTGGCTGGAGCAGAGAGAGGCTGGGGCCAAGTGGCCTGGGGGCTAGGACCAAGCTGGGGACTCTGTTCTGCTGTCCCCAATGAATCTTCTTAGTGCAGAAATCCCCCTGGTCTGGGAAGAGCTTGGCATGAGTGGATCCCAGGAAGGGCCTGGGCTGGGCTGGGCTGGGCTGGGCTGAGCTGGACTGGACTGGACTAGCACGGAGGCATGGGCACCTGGGCCGGGCCTAGGCTGGCCTGGGACCTGGGGACTGGGGTTTTGGGTACCTGGGGACTGGGGTTTTGGGTACCTGGCCTGCCTGTGGCCTAACATCTTTGCCCTCTTCCCAGCGCTGGCAAGACCTCAATGTGATCAGCAGCCTACTCAAGTCCTTCTTCCGAAAGCTGCCTGAGCCTCTTTTCACTGATGGTGAGTAGGAAGTTGAAGTGGAGGATGGGAGGACGGACACCTGTCTCTCCTGCACTCTGACCGCTTTTTAAATTGAGTTTGTTGGTTTTACCTTTTAGGTTTTTATTTTAATACAAAAGAAATATATACGTGTAAAAAAACAGATAGTACAGGTACAAATAAAGTAAACACAAAAGTCTGTCATTCTCCCACTCTGTCTCCTGAGGTTATACTAACATTCTGAGCATTTCCTATGTGCCAAGCACTACTCCCTACAACTCCAGGAAGTAGGTACTGTCATGTCCACTTAACAGATGAGGAAACTGAGGCACAGAAAGGTTAAATGACTTGCCCAAAGTCTCATAGGTTGTAAGTGTTGGAGACAGAACTTGGTCCCAGACATCTGGCTCCAGAGCCCAGCTCTTGAGCATTTGCCGAGCCACTTATTCCCAACCTGTCGTGTTTCCTTCCAGACCCTCTGACACTATGACAGAGACATGCATGCACACATAAGGTCTGGTATGCTGGTAAATATTAACATCTGACTCTCCATTCCTTCCAGACCCTCTGACACTATGACAGAGACACACATGCACACATAGGGTCTGGAGTTGGGTGCGTTCAGTGGTATGCTGGTAAATATTAACATCTGGCTCTCTAGGAAAAAAGCTTTGATCTGTAGCATGTTCCAATTTCCACGGTATAAATAAATATCTTCCATCATGGCTGATTTCAAGCCACTGATATGCTGTCACCAGCACGAAGCTGGGAAGAGATGAATGCAGTTGACTCTCAGGAGCCAGTGTAAGCGGACGCCAGCCCACTACTGGTTGAGTGATCTTAACAAGGGAGGCTTGTTATTTTGAGATTCATTCATGTCAGTACAAAGAGCTCTACCTCATTGTTCTTTTAAATCCACCACATAGTATTTCATAGTCTGAATGGACTACAGTTTGTCTAATCACTCCCCTATCGATGGATATTGAGGTTGTCTTAAAATTTTTGGTATTATAAAACGCATTGCAATGACTTTTCTTGTGTGTCCCTGCACACCTGGGTCATTGTTCTCAGGTAGAGTCCTAGATGGAAAATTGCTAGGCCAAAGTCCTGAACATTTCTGAAAGCTAATGTCAAGTGGCTCTCTGAGAAGCAGGCCCTAGTCCACACCCCCTCGAACAGTGTAAGAGAGCGCGGCCTTCTCCCCATTGCCGTCAACATTGAATGTTATCAATATTTTAAACTTTTGCTAATCAGATAGGGGAAATGGCATTTTATTATTGTTTTTATTTTCAATTTCCTCATTACTAGGGAAATTAACTATCTTTTCATTAGTTTATTGTTCTTTTCTCTTTTCTCCGTAATGGCCTGTTTGGACTCTATGCCCATTTTTCTATTGGCTTATCTGTCTTTTTTCATATTGATTTGTAGGAGACAAGCTTTTGTATATTATGGATATTCATTTTTGGTTAGTTTTTGCAAATATTTATCTTGGTCCTCCATTTGCCTTTTAACTTTTCAGTAGAGAAATTGAAAACAGTTATTTTAAGTGTCATCAAAGCTGTTACTCTTTGGTGGATTCTGCGTCTCATGTTTAGGAAGTTCTTATGATTATAAAACTGTTTTCTCAGTTTTTCTAATATTTTCATAATTTTTCTATTTGGCTCTGTAATGCAGTTAAATGTGTATGATGTTTGTTAGAACAAGACAGCTAATTGTCCCAGGGACCTTTACCGACGCCTTCATCCTTCCTCACTGATTTGAAGGGCTGCCTTTATCACGTAGTAAAGATCCACATGGCCTGTTTCCCTCCTTTCTGCCCCTGTCCTCGC
>NW_006443570.1:3228461-3242332 GCF_000325575.1 Pteropus alecto | reverse complement strand
CTACCAGTTCCACTGCTTTACCTGTGCCGTCTTTTCAGTGTGTTTCGATCTCTGGTAGGGCAAATCCTCCCCCATCGTTCTTCCTTTAAAAAATATTCTTGGCTGTCCTTATGCATTTACTGATCCAGATGGATTTTAGAATAAACTAACCATGTTCCATTTTAAAAGTTCCCCATGGACTTCTGAAGGGAGCTGGGGGAATCCTGACACAGGTGAGGTGGAGTGTCTGGAGGCTGAAAGGCCCCTGTCTTTCTAAGTAACCTCTTTGACCTCGTGGTAGTCTTGTCCTGGAGAATGGTGCAAGGACTCCTTTTCCAATATTAGCATTTAGCTCAGGTTTTATTTCTTCTCAAATGAACACCCAGGTCAGGTGCACACTTGAGTACACCTGTGGTGGGTTTGGTCACATGAACACAAGGCCATGAAGCCCCCCGAAACTGGAACAGCATGGGGCTCCTCGGCCAGCCAGGGCTGTCAGCCTGGAAGCCGCCCACCCTGAAAGTGGAGGAAGGGGCTGCCTCCTCTTCTCTAAAGGGTCTTCACTGTGTTCTAGACAAATACAATGACTTCATCGAGGCCAATCGCATTGAAGACTCGAGGGAGCGGATGAAGACGCTACGGAAGCTGGTAAGGAGCGAGAGATGCTGTTAGGGAAGATGCAGACTGGGCTGGGCGAGCACCGCTGCCCCAGAGGCCCAGAGGCCCAGATTCCAGTGCCACCAGTTCTCTCTGTGACTTTGAGAAGCTCTTCTCCACTCTGGTCTCAGTTTCTCCATCTGTACAAGGGGGTCAGTTAGAGGGTGGATTACAGGCTCACTAGGATATGGCATTGAGAGCCCCCTTGGGGTGTGGTGGACAGGGGGAGGCCATCACAGCTTGGTCACATGCCCCTCTCTCTCCCACCCAGATCCGGGACCTCCCAGGACACTACTATGAAACACTCAAATTCCTCGTGGGCCATCTGAAGACCATTGCAGACCACTCGGAGAAGAACAAGGTTAGCCGGGGCTCTGGCATGGAGTATCAGGGAGGGAAGTACACCTGGGTCTCCTTGGCACAGTCTGAGCTCCTCAGGATCAAATGCTCTCAAGCCCCTCTAAACACACCCTCCTCCTTAAAGGTCACTCTATCTCCCCCGCACCCCTACGTGCTGGTTAGTGCTTCTCCCCAGAAAGCTGTCTCCTGAGTTTCTGAGAGTCTTCCCGAGGCCCAGCGCCACAGTCCCCTGTGGCAGATGGAAATCCGTGCTCTGATTTAGCTGGAATCCCTTGCATTGCATTTCCCTAATCACACCTCTTAGATCTTCCGGTTCTGCCGTGAGAAAAATGAAGGGAGCCTATAGTATTTCTCTTAATCTCTTGGAATGTGCTCTGGACCCCACCTCTGGGATCTCCCATTGCTAGCACAGTATGGGTGTGCAGATTAGGCACTGCCCGTGGCTGCCAGGCCTGAGGGTGAGCAGGGCTGAAATCTTGCTTGTGCTCTACTTACCAGGCACCTCCATGCTCATGCAAGGAGGTGTTCAGCCCCTAAGCTAGGGACAGCCCAGGATGTGATTGAGACAGGGGCCTGAGGGACCCTGAATGAGGAAGGCCTGGGGGACTGGAATCAGGCTCACAGGGTTATTGATGCTGACCTGCTCCCTCCACCGCCCAGATGGAGCCCCGTAACCTGGCCCTGGTCTTTGGGCCAACACTGGTGAGGACGTCAGAGGACAATATGGCGGACATGGTGACCCACATGCCTGACCGTTATAAGATTGTGGAGACGCTGATCCAGCATGTGAGTAGTCGCCCCAGCCAGGACGTGTTCTCCTGGGTACCTTGCTCCTGCTTGCCTGGGTGGGTGTGCTCAGGGAAGGATGAAGCAGCTTAAGAAAATGCTCCTGGGGTGGTGAATACTCTTCAGAAGCAATAGGCTGTGTTTCAAGGCCAAACAGGAAGTGATCCTAGAATCCTGTTGTTCTGGGATGTCACATCCCCAGCAGGAGAATCAGGAGGTCCCTGAGCTTCCAAGATGTCCATGAGGTTCAGAGGGAGGAGGATCTGAGAAGGAGCTGCTGGGTTGGAGAGTGGAAGTGGTGAAGGCAGAGGTGCCTTCAGAAGGTGGCCCCCAGGAGAGGTGACCTGGCGTAAACAGGCAGAGACAGGTGCAGAGCAGAGGAAGAGCTCTGCTCTGCAGGCCCCACTGAGGCTTAAGGGAGGAAATGGTGATGCCCAGGCTAGGGCAGGGCCTGGCATGGGCTGAGGCAGGATTCTGCAATGGTGCTACGTGTCTTGGGTTGGTCACCTCCTTTCTCTTGGCTTCATGGAGGCCTCGAGTCCTGTGTTTCTAAGGATTCTTGTTATCTGTCCATGAAGGGATGAGGACCAAGTAACCAGCAGAGGGCGCAGGAGGCCTTTTTCTTCCAGAGCCAGACCCAGGGCAGCACTGACCCCTTCTGGGACACTCAGGGTTTTTTTTTAATAACTCTTAGATTTTCCATTTCCAAATTTTGGTATGGACCATAGTCCAGCCCACAAAATACAGAACCAGATCCCCTCCTGCCAGGAGAAATAAGATTGGCAGCTGGTCAGAGGAAGTGGAGGGAGCCTCAGCTTCCTGCACCTCATAGGCACTTTAGGGAAGGGATACTAGATCACATTACTCCATTTTATAGATGAGGAAACTGGGGCACAGAGAGGCAAAGTGACTTGCTCAAGGTCACACAGATAATAAATGTCAGTCCCAGGACTGTAACCTGGATCTGTCTGACCAAAGCCTGTGCTTTCCTCCCCACCTACTTGGAGGGCAGATTCTGTCCTAGAGCGAGGGAGGCTGGCCAGGGTCAGTAAAATGAGGAAGTGAGGCCAACTTTGGTCATGCTGACCGGCTTCATCTGCTTGTTTCCTTCCTTTGCTGCGTGATCAGGGCTCTAGGCTATAGCAGGTGGCATCGTGGCCTGTTTTCAACCTGACGGGGACCACTGGCCTGGACGCCCACTCCAGACTGTCAGAGAGGCCAGGGCCACTGGGCAGTGTCAGGGATCGTGGTGAGGCCTTGGTCTGGGGAAGCTTATCTCCCTTAGAAAAGATCAGCTCTCCAGCCCAACAGGGAGCCCCTACCACTGCAACCCAGAGTGTATGCTGCGGGGTGGGGGAGTAGGGAAGAGAAGGAGGCTGGCCCCATGGCTCCCAGAGAAGTTCCTAGAAGCTTGAGGCCTGTAATCAGCTGGGGTGTCAGGAATAGCAGCCTTCAGGGAGAAAGGAGGCCCAAAGTATGTCTACTTACTCTCCCCCAGACCCCTGAAGGGAGGCCCCAGCCAATGGCAGGCCCTCCTCTGGGCGGGGTTAGGGAGCTGTCTCATTCACAGGTGTATTACTGCACTGAGCCTAGTGCCTGGCAGATAGTAAACACTCAGTGTTTGTTGAATGAATAAATGAAAGCATTGCTATTGAGGTCATGCCAGTCTGGGCTCTCCCACACAAGGGTTCATTCCTGGGGACTAACTGAGCTGGCAACCCTCCCTTCTCCACCTCCTTGGCATTTGATCATAATCATCCCTAGATGGTTGTTGAGGGAATGAGCTGCCCCCTCTGCAGGCCCCTTAGCCCCCTGCCCCATGTTTGCTGGGGTCTGCCCAGCCCAGAGACTCTGTAGCAAGGGATTGGTGTAATCAGGAGCCCAGGCAGGGTCGGACTTGTGGCAGAGACTGCTCTGGCTCTGAGCCCCTGGCAAGTCAGTGGATGGCAGGAGATAGTGGGTGACATGATCTCCCTCTGGGAGTTCCAGCTGAAGCCATCACCTGGCCCCACCTGCCTGGGGCTCCTGTCATCTGTGGAACCCTTGGACGGCAGAGCTGAAAAGGGCCTTAAGGCATCAGACCTGTGCTTTCATAGTATGGGGGTGGAAACTGAGGCCTGAAGAGGAACAGTGACTTGCCCAGGGTCGCAGAGCAAGGCGATGACAGAATGGAGATGAGCATACCCAGCAAGTCACCAACCAGCTCACACCTATGTTTACTAAGTCAATTGGAACTCAAACAAAGACCTTGTCAAGGCATTTGTTCATTTATTCATTCAGCAAATGTGATGATACCTACTATGTGTACACTGGCATTTCTCAGCGTTGGCACTAATGACCTTTGGGGCCCGATCTCCTTTGTAGGGTGCTGCCCTGTGTATTGTAGGATATTTAGCAGCATTTCTGGCTAGATGCCAGGAACACCCCTCCAGTTGTGACAATTGAAAATGTTTCCAGGCCTTAACAGATGCCCCCTAGTGGGATAAAATCACCTCTGTTGAGAAGCACTGGTGTATAAGTTGAGGGACTGGCTGTGGAGCCAGCCTGCCTGAGGTTGAACTCTGGCTCTGCTCCTTATATGCTGTGTGGCGTGGACAGTTACTCACTGTGTGCCTCGGTTTCCTCATCTATAAAGTAGAGATAATAATAGTACTTACCTCTCAGGGTTATCGTGAGCATTTCATGAATTAATATAAAGCGTTTAAAATGGTGCCTGGCAGTAAGTATCAGATAAAAGTTAGCTATCATCATCATCATCCTCATTATTATTCCATGCCAGAGATATGCAGGTACCGGGAACACAGAGAGATGTGGAACTCGGGCCTGCTCTGAAGGAACACTGCCCACTGAAGACATCCCTTCTTCACGCTCTGGGCTGTGCCCAGGGAAGCCCCCTAGAAGGATCCAGCCCAGCCCTGGGCTTAGGGCTGGGTCAGTAGTCAGGGAGTTCTCGAACTGTCTTAAAAGACCAGGAGGAATTTAGCCAGGCAGTGAAGGGAGAAAGAGCATTCTAGGCAGAGGGAATTGGCATGTGCGACGGCAGGGTGGTGTGAGCTAGCGTGAATTCTTCCAGAGAAGCATGGACCATCCAGAGCTTCCTGTAGACTTCTGGGTTCTCACAGCACTTTTGGGTACCCTCACACTTGAGTTAATGGCTGGCTTCTTAGGGCTCTCTCTGTTCAGCCTGTCTCTGGGTAACCACACTTTTTAAATAATAATAGCTGACCTTTATTATACACTAACAATGTGTTGTACTAAATGTTTTATATACAGTATTTCATTATTTTGTTATATGTTTTAAAATTGAGGTTTAATTGACATATAACTTTATATTAGTTTCAGGTGTACAACAGAGTGACTCGATATTTGTATATATTATGAAATGATCAGCATAAAAAAGGTCTAGTTAATATCTGTCACTATCCAGTTATATTTTTTTTCTTATGATGAGAACTTTTAAGATCTACTCTCAGCAACTTTCAAATATATAATACAGTATTAACTATACTCATCAGGCCGTACATTACATCCCCGTGACTTATTTTATAACTGGAACTTTGTCCTTTTTGACCACCTTTGCCTATTTTGCCCATCCCCCACCCCTGCCTCTGGTGATCACCGATCTGGTCTCCGTACCTATGAGTTAAGAGTTATTTATGTATTTTGTATTCCATGTGCAAGTGAGATCATATTTTTCACTTAGCATAATGCCCTCAAGGTCCATCTATGTGGTCACAATGGCAAGATTTTCTTTTTTTATTGCTGAATAATATTCCATTATGTGTGTGTGTATAAATATATATATAATGTATATACACATATATCACATTTTCTTTATCCATTTATCCATGGATAGACACTTAGGTTGTTTCCATGTCTGGGCTATTGTAAGTAATGCTGTGTTGCACATGGGGGTGCAAATATCTTTTCAAGTTAGTGTTTTTATTTTCTTTGGATAAATACCCAGAAGTAGATTTGCTGGATCATATGATAGTTCTATTTCTAATTTTATGAGGGACTCCCATGCCGTTTTCCATAGTGGCTGCACCAATTTACATTCCCGTCAACAGAGCACAAGGTGGGGGTCTCTATATCTCTGTGTCTCGATGTCTGTGCCATCGCCTGTTATTTCTTCTCTTCTTGGTAATAGCCATACAGTATTTCATTTTAATTCTCACCAGTTTTCGAAGTAGATATGCCCATCATGCCCGTTTTACAGATAAGTAAATAGACTCAGAGAGCTAATTTGATTTAGGTGAACTTGAGCCCAAGATGACGGACTTCAGATGCTGCAGTTTTTTCTTCTCCTCGCTCACTCTTCTCATCTGTCTGTCTCAAACAAGTGCTGCTTATTTGAGCTAATCACATACCTGATTATGATTAATAATAACTGAGGTTCATGGCACATGGTCCTAATCAACTCTGTAAGTGTCCTTGTTCATTCCTGACGCCACTCTGCCCACTCTCTCATAAGCACCCATTTTAATAGGTTAATATGTGTCTTTTCAATCTACTTTCAATGTACGTATTTTAAATATATGTGTTCTTAAGTGTATTTAATATTCTTTGTGTGTTTTCACTTTCAGTGAGCTTAGTTCATTTATTTTATGTAATTGCTGTACTGTTAGAACTTAATTCTGCCATCTTAAATGTCATTTTTAATGCCTTTTTTTGTTTACCACGTTTTTATTTTATTTCCTTTTTTGGTCTGCTATACCTTACTTTGATGAGTTGATTTTTATGTTCCTGATATGAAATCATACAATTTATAAAACCCATACTTATGTTTAAATATGCAGTTATAAAACTCATACTTATGTTTAGTTTTCACTCTCAGTTTCTGAAGCTTATCAGTGTCCATGTCTTCCTTCCATCACATCTAAAAGCCAAGTACTTAGTGTCCTTTCACCTGTCACTGGTTTCTCCCTCTGAATTTGAATTCCAGATTTTCATGGATACACTGTGTGTGTGTGTGTGTGTGTGTGTGTTGTTGTTGTTGCTTGGTTTGATAACAATGGACTTTTCTATGCTACTTCCCATCTTTACTTCTCAGAGCCCGTTGCTCCATCCTGGATTCATTTCTCTACTTGCTCATGTGCTCAGTTAAGAGAGTCTTTGTGTAGTACTTTCTGATGTCTTAGAATCACTTTATTTCACACTCAAACTTAAACGAGAGTTTAGCAAGATATAAAATTCTAGGTTCAAAATGCCTGTATTTGTAGTCCAGCAATACATTGAAAATATTACTTCCTTATTTTCTTGTGCCTGTTGCTGCTGAAAGTACTAGTTACAGCTGGTTGTTCATTTGTAAGCAATCTGTTTTTGTTCTTTAGAAAGCTTTTACATTTTTATTTAAAAATTTTTTTTTTCAGAAAAATTTTAGAGTTTTACCTTCAAGATTCTCAAATTTCACACAATATAAAGAATGAGATTTTTAATTTCTACCTGTTTGGCATTTAGGAGACACTCCTTGCCTGCCCTGCCCCTCAGGGAACCTCCTAACACCTCCTTTAAGGCACTTCCCTTTTCTGGAGGTGGGTATGGGGGAGAGTGTGCCATTCCATTTCTAAGAGTGGAGCCTAAGTGAAGTATACTTAGCTCTAGCAAGCCTAGGGGACCTCCCTGCAGTAGACCCAGCTGGCACTAGATGGTGCTGCTGCCCCCCTGCTTCTGGCCTGCAGTGGGGAGCCTGCCATAGTGATATGCGCTTGACAGCGTGGAATTAAAAACAGGCAAAGAGAGCTCTCCCTGAACTAGTCATCATTCTCTACTTGGACCCTCCCTCACTCCAAGCTGTGTTTCCCTCCCACGCTTGGGTCCAACGTTTTCTCTCCCCAAGGGTTTCTCATAGTCTGTGGGGTAGAGTTCCAAGATTCATCAACCTCCCTCTGAGACCTTTCTAGCAACAGGCCAGCCTGGGGTTTGTTGAGAAGAGGGGAGACCCTTGCCTCTTGGTGCCCCTTCGTGCACCACTCCATTGGCGCCTGAGTGGGTCCTCTGGGCTGAGCAGGTTGGGAGCCTGTGTCTCCTTGTCTTCCCTCAGCCCCGTCCCACGCTGATTTCATCACTTCTTTTTGTCTCCCTTGCAGTCAGACTGGTTCTTCAGTGACGATGAGGACAAAGGGGAGAGAGTAAGTGATGCAGAGGGCAGGTGGGGTGGGTCTGGTCTGAGGTGAGCCCTCATCCCAAGTGGCGGGGGCAGCAAGACTGAAGCAGGGGAAGGTCCTTGACCTTGTAGCATCCCTAGTTTGATGGAAAAAACACAGACCCTCTCCTCAGGAGCCTCTGGTAGAATGGGAGACACAGCCCTTGCCTTCACAAGTCCTCAGTCTGCGGGGAGAGATTTAGGCCTTGCCCTAAGGAAACAGAGTCCAGTAGCAAAGGCAGATCCCACCTTCCAGTCTTGCGTGGAGGATATAGATTTTAGGAAGGTCCAATCTGATAGAGGAAACACAGCTCCTGCCCTCAGCTGAGGGAACAGCTTGGGTCTTCAGGGTTCAATCAAGGTGTTGGGGAAGGCACAACAAAACAGTCTAACTGGGGACATGTAGGACCTGCCTCAAGAGTGCCTGGATGATGAGGGAGACAGTCACTGCCCTGGTGAGCCCCAGTCTGATGAAGGAGACATGAGCCCTGTCTTTGGGGCACCCCATTCCGTGGGATCCATAGTCCTGCTGAGGGCATGCTGGCTGACCCTGCTCCTCTTTGCAGACCCCTGTGGATGACAAGGAGCCTCAGTCAGTGCCCAACATTGAGTACCTCCTGCCCAACATTGGCAGGACAATGCCCCCTGGTGACCCAGGTTCAGGTGAGTACAGGGGCCTGGGCAGGGCTGGGGGTGGCTTCTACATTCCTAAGGGTCCCAGACACCTGGCCAGATGCCCAGCTTCCCTGGTCCTGCCCAGTTGGGGCCCTTCTCTGCCCCCACAACTCTGAAGGGGCTGTGGCACGGCCTTCTGCCTCTCTGGGGAGGGCCCGCTTGCCTGTGTGCCCACCTCCTCATCCGTTCAGCTGCCCTCACCCTGGGGCTGGGTAGGAGCTTCGTTTGTCCTTCACTGGTTTCTTTCCTAAGCTTTTTATTTCTTATGGGCTGTGTCGTTCTGGGCATGTTCCTCTTTTTAATTTTTCTTCCTTTTTTCCTTGCACCCTCTGTCCCCCCTCCTCCTTCTCCCTGTGCTCTCCTCCCTTCTCCTGGATCCTGTCCCTTCTCTTCTCCTCCCCATCCCCTCCTCCAGCGGACCTGTTGGAGATTTAAAGGGTACAGTGTGGCGTTGCGGCCTCGGTCACTAACAGTGGCGGGTGATTATAAGAAGGCTGGGCAGGCAGAGATGTCCTGGGCTGTGAGGACCTCACCCTGGCATGCCAGTTACCCACTTGTTAACAACCTCTACCCCAATCCTCTCCCGTCTGAAAGCCCCTTCTCAGGGGGAAGGAGGCACTTGCTGGAGCCAGATCCTGTCCCCCTTGCCAGGAAGTCCCCCACATGGCTGCCCTCCGCAGTCCCCCACTCTTCGACCTTCTCTTCGTGCTGAGCCTGGCCACCTCTGCCTATCTGGGCAGGGGAAGGCTTTGCTGGTAGTGGGACCCAGCCTCTCTGGACACCAGTGACGTCACCCGCAGAAGCCTCTCTATAGCTGTAGCTTCTGCTTCAGTCACGTTCTAGGACAGGCTCTTTCTGCTTCTGAAACCAGAGCATCTGGTCACTCCACTCCTGAGTCCTGTTTCTGGGCCTCTGGCCCTCTCATAGTAGAGTAGCCCAGAGACAAAGGAATTCCCAGTTCTTTCTTGGCTTGAGCCACTAACTCCTCCCACCCTGTGGATGACCTGCCCTTAGTATTTTGACAGCCCCTGTCTCTGACACCACTGCACCCCTAGCTGCAAGAGGCAGACTGGTGAAGGGGCCCAGAGGACATGGGGTGCAGACAGCAGAGGAGCCCCGTCTCTTCTAATCACCCGCTGCCGCTCCCCTGCCCTGTGTGTTGCTGTGTGGTCTGCTCTTCTCACCGTGTGTGGGGGCGGGACAGGGAGGAGGCGTCTAACTTGCTTGCCATAGAGTGTGGATTAACTGCACCTGCCCACTGCCCCCATCAGACCCCCAGAGGTCCTTGGATCAGTCTGCTTCCTCCCCAGTCCTGGAGAGGACACTGGCAAGGCTTGTTTCTGGTTCCTTCTCCACCCAGTGATATTAAGAGAGTGGGACTCAGGTCCCATTGAGGTAATAATGATTTTACTCTCCTTTATAAGTCTGATGATAAACTGGGGCCTTAACTCATAAGGGCAGATTGACCTCAGGTCTAAAGGTGGAAACTATGAAGGCTCTAGTCACCAGCCCACTCTACCTCCTGTGTCCCACCCACGTCATGTTTGCCCCTGTACTCAGCCATTCACATGGTCCTCTTCTCACATCCTGGAAGTTGGGGCTAAGGGTGGACATGGGAACCCACCTTTCTATGCACTGTATGGTCTCTGTTTCTCCATTTCTCCAGAGCATCTGTGATTTGCTGTGTCTCACTGTTGTGGTTTTGTGGACTGCATTTGATATTTGGCATTTTCTCTCCAGTGCTTCAGAGTAACTGGGACAGGTTGGGGGGAGAGGAACTGGGCCCAAAGAAAAGCCCCCATTGCCTTTCACCTGGGCAAATGAGGGTCTAGAGGCTGGCAGCCTGATGTCACTTCCTGCCTCAAAAGGAAGTGGTAATTGACATCATTCTCTGCTCCATCCTTATCCCTTAGGAAATGACATCAGAGGCCCATCGCACCCCCAGGGCCCAGGGAGATCTCAGGTTTCCGAACTCCCTGGTTTCTGAAGCCTTTGAGGAGAGGGAATTTTGTTCACAGGACTCAGCCTGCTCTTGCCCCGATCCAAATTTCACTTTTTTTTCCGTTCTCACCAACAGATTCCACCACCTGTAGTTCAGCCAAGTCCAAGGTAAGCACCAAGGCTTTATCCCTATTCGGTCCAGCCCATTTTGTTTTTTGGTCAAGGGAATTGGGAGAGTTGCAATTGGACCCTGAGGAAAGTTGTGGTCACAGAGAATGAAGGAGAAACCCTGTGTCCAAGATAAACTGAGAAGTCACTTGCCTCGGCAGGGTTTGGTAAGGCATCTGGTGTAATGGAAGGATCTGAGTTAGGTGGCTGGGAGGCACACGAGACTGCTGTGTCAGGGAGCAAGTTCATTATAGTGGTCTGAATCTAGCTTCTTGTCCCTTCTACCTGTTGCACCTGCTAGCCCCTTGGTTTCCCATAGCTTCTCCTGGACTGATCCTTTGACCTTTATGTGAATCTGCTGACCTCTGCATTCCCTATCAGTGACCATTCTGATCTCATTGCTTCTCTAATTAGTTGGGATGAGAAGATAATTTGAACAAATGGTCCTAGTGGCCTCTTAAGTCTCTCAGAGAGCATGGCCAGGAAAGAAAGCAGCACTGGCCACCATGTGCCTCAGATTGATCATAGCAGTGCTGCCATGTTGCAGGATTCCAGGGGTACCTTCTGGAGTCATGCAGTGTGGGCAGCCATGGCTCAGGGCCATGTGCCTGCAAACCCTGAATCCCTGACATGCTCTAGCTTCCTCAGGACTAATTGATGTGACAGAGAGTGCATAGGATGCAGTGACCACACTAGGCATCTCTGTGTCTCCACTCATTATTACACTGTGGCTGAAACAGTAGGTAGCCTGTGAAGAGGGGTCCAAGGGCAGGTCATTCCAGCCCAGCAGGGAAACCAGTCCCAGTATCTGCTTTTACAGGGCTTCCTAAGTTGAGGGGACTCCACTCACCCATTTATTCATTTACTTAATTGAGCACCTATTATGTGCCAGGCACTGTGCCAAGAGTCACAGATGCAACCACAAATAAGCCACAGACCTTGCTCTCAGGGAACTCAGAGTTTGATATAGATGATGTGGAAACAAAGGCTATTCTGTCGTGAAAAGATCTGGTGTTACAGGGCTTCCTAAGTTGAGGGGACTCCACTCACCCATTTATTCATTTACTTAATTGAGCACCTATTATGTGCCAGGCACTGTGCCAAGAGTCACAGATGCAACCACAAATAAGCCACAGACCTTGCTCTCAGGGAACTCAGAGTTTGATATAGATGATGTGGAAACAAAGGCTATTCTATCGTGAAAAGATCTGGATATATTTTCCAAGGGCTACGGGAACAGAGAAGGGATTTCTCAGCTCTGCCAAAGAGAAGGCTGAGAGGTTGCTGCACAGAGGGTGCCATGTTTGAGCTGGGCCTGGTAGGAGGAGTCAGAGCTCATCAGCAAATAAGGTGGGGCGTGGGGTGGAGGGGGACTGAAGGATGCCCATGCTAAAGTACAAGTCATATTGAGAGAAGGGTTAGTAGGTCAGCATCGTCAGAGTGAGGGCCATGGAGGTTGGGGTCAGGGCAGGAAGGGCACTAATCTGGGAAAACTGGGACCTGGTTGCGAAGGGCCCTGTGTCCATGTTTCATCCTCGTGGGGGAAGGGTCATGGAGAATCCAGACATGACCAGAGTCCTTCAAGCCACAGAAGGATTGATTGCTTCAGATGAGGGGAGACTGGGATGAGGCAGGGGTGGAGGCACGGTGTCCTTTTAGGAGAGGGCAAGAAGGCCCGGAGAAGGCAGATGAGGTCCTGAAGGGAAGATGATGAGGATGAGCTGCCTTTGGAAGCCATTTCAGGAGGAGGAGTGAGAGGAGGGGAGAGGGAGGAATCAGAGATCGCCTTAAGAAGAGAAACATGAATGAAAGCAGTTTGAGACAGGGGTAGGGAGCATGATGTGGTTTCAAACAGATGAATTTCATGTGCCTGCAGACACCCTGGTAGAGACGAATTAACAGTTGGAAGAATTCTGGCGCTCGAATACATTTTGGCATTGGACAGGGAGACCCAGGAGCAGGGCCGTTCGGGAATGGTACTCCTCAGGGAACATGAACAGAAAAGAAAGGAAGCTGAGAACAGAGCCCTGGGCACATGGCTTCTTAAGGGGCACGAGGGGGAAGAAGAGCCCCCTCAGGAGGCAGAGAGGCCAGAAGGGGAGGACTGAAAACCACATTGGAGGACGCAGTGATGGGCAGCGTGAAGGCCAGGGTTAAAACACCCTCAGGGCTTAGCCGTGAGAACAGCATCAGGAAGTTGCCCCAAATTTGGGGGATGGGAATCAATTTAGGAGAGGCTTCAATCCAAAGCATTCGATTGTTCAGGGCTCTTTAGCCACTTTTGACAGCAAAGCTGGCGTTTGGATTGCTCTGGGATTGGGGATCATTGGGGTGGGGTACTGCGGGGATAGCTGAAGTGCATGGTGGTTTGGTGCTGTGGGAAAGGGAAGCGAACTTGGGCGGGTTGGCCTGTAGAGGCCCGTACACACTGAGTAGGTGGAAAGGCAGTTTTCCCAGGTGGCAGTGAGCGGAGAGGAGACGGGTAGGAGCTGTGGTCAGAGAAAGGTCCCTATCAGGTTCTGGTGATTATAACGCGGGAGAGTCTATGTGAAATGAGTTCAGACTGTCAAGTGTTATTGACAGTTGAGAAACTATTACCAGGGCTGTGTCTAAAAGGATTTATTTAGTGCCAGATATGGAGAACAGAATGGCAGTTGGGGGTGGCACAAATGTGAGACCAGCCCTCAGCTCACAGGGAGAGTCTAGATTAAGACCAGAAAGGATGCCCAAGACACTAAAGGGTTGGGAGAGGGCAGCAAAAGTAGTCTCTAGAGTGAACGGTGACACTCCAGCTGGGCCAGCAGTGCAGGAGGAACGGTTTATGATGCCGGTTGGGGTGCTGGGCTGGGCTTGGACCTGTTAAGTTTGGGTGCCATAGAATGGGGGGTTGTTGGGGTGGGAACGTGGAGGGAGCTGAGGCCCTCCGGCCTGGGGTTGGGAGGGAGAGCACTGCTGGTGCAAGTCTTGGTGCCTCCTGCATACTGACTTGTCTCCCACCCAGGGAACGTGGGCCCCTAAGAAGGAGCCATACACCCGGGAGATGCTGGCGATCTCCTTCATCTCGGCTGTCAACCGCAAGCGGAAGAAGCGGCGGGAGGCGAGGGGGCTGGGCAGCAGCACGGACGACGACTCGGAGCAGGAGGCGCACAAGCCGGGGGCG
>NW_006443570.1:3225294-3227848 GCF_000325575.1 Pteropus alecto | reverse complement strand
CAGCTGGCGCCGCCACACAGTGGCCCTGCAGAGCCCACTGACCGACCTCAACTTCAACGAGTGGAAGGAGCTGGGCGGAGGGGGCCCCCCGGAGCCCGCGGTCCCTCGGGCGCACAGTGATAACAAAGACTCGGGACTCAGCAGCCTGGAGTCCACCAAGGCGCGAGCCGCGTCGTCCGCAGCCTCGCTGCCGCCCGCGCCCAGGGACCTGGGAGCCTTGCAGAGCCAGCCCTCGCGCCGATCTACAGCCTCCCGCCTCCATCAGTGTCTGTGACCAGCCACCTCCCCTCCCCGCACTGCCCTTCCCCCACTCAGCGCCCTTTGGGAAAGTCATCTCCTCTGGCTTTCACCCCCTCTTCTGTTGCCCCTGGGTGCATCTGGTGCTGAGGCCGTGTCTCCAGTTTGTGTACTGGAATTGATGGGGGGTGGGAGGACAGTGTGAATGAGAAGGAGGGGGTTCTGGTGGTAAGGAGAGGGGATAGGCTGCTGGGGGTCCGTATCCCCTGGATAAATGACAGCATGCCCTTCTGGGTCTTTCTGTGTCTACACTTAGGGACTCCTGTTGGCCATGGGGTGTAAATAGGAAACCCCCAAGTCTCAGACTAAAGGAAGGGCACTGGGTGATGCTGGCTTTTCACTTCTTTACTCTCTCCTACCCCACCCCATTAGCTCCTGACTGTGTGTGTATGTGGGGGGCGGGGAGGTATTGTTTATGTATGTCTGGGGAGAAAGGTAAGGTGGTGGGGTCCATGGGAGGGGGGTTGTGTGTGCGAGTGTGTGTAGTCACTGTCCAAAGGTGTTTCCAGTAGCAACTTCTGCCACCCCTGCTTCCTTGTCTCCCCACCAGGGCTCCCTGCCTTTGGTGCACACAGGGATCCTTCCCCCTGTTGTTTGTCAGAGCCATAGAAGGGGGTTGGGGCCACTCCACAGAGGCAGGACAAACTCTCACCAGGATCAGTCCCCCACCAACCTTTTGCCAACCTCTAAATCACTCCCAAGCACTTTGACCATGGAGAGCTGCCCATTCTCCAGTTTGGGGAGGGTCAAGCATCCCCCACTAGACCTCCCATGCCCCCTCTCTTTATTCTTCCAGCTGTGCCTGCTTCTTCCACAACTCAGGCACACGGGCCCCTACCTTAGGCCCTTTGAGGGAGCAGAAAACATCCCTGGTGTGTATGTGTGTCTCGCTCTCTCTCTCTCACACACACACGCACACACCACACACATACACGTACACACACACACACACACACACACACACACACACACACACTGATTTACAGGGGTCTGACCTGGGCTGTTCCTCCAGTATGGGCAGGACCCAGCCCCTTCTCCTCCCCACATTGTAAATAGACTTTGGGTCCCCAGGCCCCCCGCGCACTCACCAGGCCTCCTGCACACACCCTCACTCATTCCAGGAGAGACCAGCCCTGCTGCCACATCTGTCAGTCCTCTTGGTTTATGCAAAGATTTGCTGTAAAGTAGATTTCTCCCTCCTCCCTCCCCCTCCCCCTTTCTTTTATTGTAAATATTGTCTCTAAATGTGTAACATATTATAAAGAATTTATAAGGATTTTTAAAGATGTTTTGCTCATTTAAAGAAGTGTTGTAACAGTGTTGGATAAGCCTCCAGCCCCACATCCGCTCGCATGTCTCCTTTCACTGTGTCCTTGACACACCTCCCTAGTGACAACTAAGATTTTCTGCTTCTGAAAAGTCCTGTCTTAAAAGTATAGTCTATATCTTGGAAATAAATGGCCTTCCTCAAGACACGAGTCAGCTGTCTCACTTCTGGAGGGAGGAGGGGGCCAGAGCTGAGGTGGAGGAAGAGGAAGGTTCCTGGCTCATGGAAGGAGGGCACTGGGGCTGGACTAGGTGGTGGCAGAGTGGAGACAAAGCTCTCCCTCCTGGTAGTTTTGTAGGTGTCCTGTCCTGCGAGACTGGTAATAACAATGACACACACAGGAACAGAATATAAGATGGAAAGGTGGGTGACTCATTGCTGTAGGTTTCCATGCACCTGCTCTTGGTTTTCCTGCAGGGGCCTGGCAAATGCACAGTCACCTTTCGTCTCAGGCCTGCCTGGACCTTCAGAATGGTCCAGGGGTGCTACTCAGCATACAGGAGGTTTGGGCAGGGCTCAGGCCACTGGGGGGCCCCATCGTAGCCAGCTGTCATCATAGGCACTCCAGGAACAGACAATATCCCAAGAGGACAGTATGGGTTTTGCCCGTTGTCTTATGCACATGTGTAAACTTACAACATGGGGAGGGGCTTCCTTCTATGTCATGGCTCTACAGTTGTCCCTGTTTCCAGGCAGCCTCTGATGAGCCTAGTATCCTTCTGTAGGAAATGCAGGTGACAGTCATCAAAGAGAACCTAGGGAAGGGCCCTGGAGCTGTGCGGAGTGGCTTGCTGAATCCCCATCTTTCCTCCACCTCTGCCCCACGGGTTGTTTTTGTTTGGCAAATGAGCTAAGAGCTAGTGTTATTGTGGGGTCTTTACAGCCCTTGACCCAAGGGCTTTACAAATCCTAAGTCAGTCTTCAACACTC
>NW_006443570.1:3220369-3225280 GCF_000325575.1 Pteropus alecto | reverse complement strand
GTTATCTCCATTTTCTATAGGAGAAAACTAAGGCACAGAGAGCGGACGTTACTTGTCAAAGTCACACAGTAAGTGGTGGAGGTAGGATAAATCGAAGCCCAGAGAAAGGGCATAAGGACAGGATTACCTGCCCACTGGGCCACCTTTTCTAGACTGTAGCAGGCTTTGGATAAGAATGGATCAAAACCCTGTGCTCTCCTTCAAAAATAATGGAGAAATGAAGACATCACCGGTAAAAACAAACAAACCAAAACCCAGAATTTGTCATTAGCAGACATACCCTATAAGAAACACTAAAGGGAGTCTGCAAGCTGAAATGGAAGTACACTAGATGGTAACAGTCCACACAGAAAACACCAGTAAAGGTAACTACTTAGGTATTAATGAAAGACAGTGTAAACATTTTTGTTTATAATTCTTTTCTTTTTGTCTTTTTATCTTTAAAAGGCAACTGCATGAAGCAATAATTACAAAACTGTGTTGATAGGCCTATAATGTATAATGGTGGGATTTGCATGACACTAATGGTATGAAGGAGTGAGGGAGAGACTGGAGCTATAACAAAGCAAAGTTTTTGTATATTCTTAGTATTCTACGGCCACGCGGCCCTGAACATGCCCAATCCTGTCTGATCTCGGAAGCTAAGTAGGGTTGGGCCTGGTTAGTACTTGGATGGGAGACTGCTCAGGAAGACCAGGTGCTGTAGGCATAAAAAAAAAATAATAAGTTAGTATTAATCCAAACTATAGTGCTTTACATTAAAATGTTAATTATAAATCTCCAGAGCAACCACTATAAAAATAACAAAAAATGTTGTAAATGAAGCAAACAGTAGCTAAACTGACCAAGAAAAAAAGAGTTCCAGAACCAACTTTTAATTGGTTCCTTAAATTCAATGCAATCTCTATTAAAATCCCATCTTTTTGTTTTTGGGGGGGCAGAAATCGACAAGCTAATCTTAAAATTCCTATGAAAATGCAAGAGACCCAGGACTAATGGGCATGGTGGCCGTGGGCCCAAGGCCCCAGCACTGTGGACTGTACTCAGTCGCCCTGTGAGTTCCACACTTAAGCCACTCAGAGATCAAAGAGGAATAAAATGCTCAGGGAACTCAGAGATGTGCAGACAGTGAGGGAGAAAAGATGAGGGCCTCTCTGGTCTCCATTTTTAAAGCAATTCTTTTTCTTCTAGCATTTAGGATCCAACTCATTTAGGAGGCCAGCCTGATATCACTGAAATCCTTGCTTTGCTCAAGCATTCTTCCCCATCAGTAAAATGGAAGTAATCATACCTTCAGCCATGTCGTGAGGATTAAACAAATACTTAGTACATGGTCGTGACGAGTATTATAAAGCATTTAAATAGCGTGACTATTAAGAGGAGTTAAGCCCTGGGTTTGAATTCTGGCTCTATCACTGCATAGCTACAATGTCTCTGAGACTCCGATTCCCTTTCCTCAGCCACAGGATTGTTAGCTTTGAGTGAGGCGCCGTCATGAGCACCTGCCCCTAAGTGATGGCTCTGCACTTACTCCCGCCCCGCCCCGCCATCTCTTCTCCACACCGCAGCCAGAGGTAACCTCTGAAATGGTGTCAGATCACGTCGCTGTCTTACCTAAACCCTCCAATTAGTTTCCACAGCTCCACGAAGAAATCCATCTTCCTTAACCACATCCTTAACCAAGACCTCCTATGACGGGGCTCCTGCTCACCCCTTTGATCTCATGGCGTGTCCCCTTCCCCCTCACTCTTTTCATTTTCTGTAACTCACAGGTTACTTCTCACCTCAGGGCCTTCTGCTTGGGACACTCAGCCCCTAGCTCCCACATAGCCACTTATTCTTAGGGTCTCCATTCAACGTGACCTCAGGGCCTGGTTACCCTCTCTGAGGTGGTCCTCATCACTCACTGCCACAACCATTGCAGACCTACTTCCCTGCGGCACTAATTCACTGTCTGTCGTGACTCTGCCCAGGCATTTCATTCTCACGTTTAGGCTGGCTTCCCCACTAGGAGCTGACCGTGGTCCCAACGAGTAGAAGAGCAGTTCCCTGCAAGGAGCAGACGTTTTGTGGGCATTTGAAGGATGAATGAAGCGTCTGGCATAATTCCTCATATGCATTTGATGGCCCCCTTTGTTACTTGCACTTGAACTATCAATGAATGGGGTGATTCTGGGAGATGAGGGGTTTTTTGGCTACTCTTACAGCATTCTGGGAACAGGATGGGAGAGAGAAGGTAAGATCTGCTGGCATTTTTAAAAGGACCTAAAGGATGAGATCCGGCTGTCTGAGAGTCTGTCTGAAGGGGTGCTTGGCAGGTGGGTGACTCTTGGCATGGGCATTCCCTGCAGACAGCGAGCAGATCCTCAACCTCTGTCTCCAAAAAGGCAAAATTGACTTTTAGAGGAAGAAAGTACAACGGGGGCTCCAGTGAGGCCTGGGAGACTATGGGCTCCAGGACACTGTCATTACTTCACAGTATGGAAGGGATGGTGTTTGGGGAGAGAGTAAAGGAAACTACTCGAACAGGAGAATGCCTAGAAGGGTAGCCTCAAGGACCCTTAGAATATACTGGGACAGTGGCACAGCCTTCAGAATTCCAGGAAAATCTGAAAAATACCATCAGGATTTTTCAATGGTAGGGTGGGTTGGACTCTGATGTGGTAACCTGGAAGGGTTTGGCAGCTTGCTGGCTATAGGGTCAGGGTCTAGGGCCCCCACCCAGCTAGAACCAAGGACACGTCTCTCATTTCAGAGGGTCATTGGGCCAGTAGGCCTTCGAGGAGGAGAAAGCAAAAATGCAACATCATATGATAGGGGCTGAAACTAGATCCTCAGGCAAATATTTTTCAAACTGTGGATTTTAACACATCAGAAGGTCATAAAATATCAATTCAGTGGGTTGTGACCAAAATGCTTAGAATTTAACAGAAAATACCAAAGTCCATTATATAGTACATGCTGTTTCACTAAATATATGGGAGTCTGTGTGTGTACATGTTTAAATCGTTGAGATGAAAAATGTATTTCTTACCATGAGTTATGGTTTAAAAAAAAAAAAAAAGCTTGTAATCTGCTGCTCTTGAAAGGATGGACAGATACCATGATGTGTCATCCCATCCAAAGGGCAGGAGGCTGAGACCCGACTCAGGGTCTTTTTGGGGGGGGAAAGCATTGAGTTTGTGGCAGAACTGGATTCAAATCCCGACTCTGCATCTTACTAGTTGTATGACTCTGAACCAGACACCTAATGTCTCTGGCTTTGTCACTTGCAGGTGTAAGTAATGCCAGTAGTGACCTCGCTGATGGTGGTGAAGCACCTAGCCCGAGAGCCGGCACCCGTAAGAGTTAGTGGCGTTCCTCTTCATCAGCCCCCACGATGCCCGTTCACAGGGTCCTTGGGGGCAGCAGCAGCGCCATAGGCATTTCTGTCCCTCCTCCCTAGTGCCTGCTAAGCTGCAGGGCAGTTGGCTGCCGGGGATCTCCATCCTCCGCCCCACCCAACCCAGCACCTTCCAGGGTGAAGCTAAGAAATAACAAGACAGAGCCTCTAAGAAGGACATCCAGGAGAGGAAAAAGAAACAAGTTTTATTTAAGACCCAAACATTTGGCTAGGAAAACCGAAAAGGAAAGAGAGCGGGGAAGTGGGGAGAAGAAAAAGGACATTAAAAAAGAGAGACAGAGAAAACACAGCAACCCTTTTCCATTTAGAAATTGTCAAGTTACACTGACAGAGATCACAGAATATCCACAGAAGCCATCACTGCTACACCAACACGGGCCCTACGGGGTGGATGGGGCAGGGTGCGGGGTGCGGAGCTCTGCCTGGGACCCCTCTCAGAGCCTTGGGCCTGAAGCTCCTGGGGAAACAGCATATTGTGGAAGGGGCGGGAGAGAAAGCCCCCATGCGAGTAACACAGCACAGTGGGCAAGGACTGGGGGGACCAGGTACAGGGGTCCCCCCAGACGACTTAGTTTTCTCTTGGTCAAGCACACACTGATGGACAGAGCAGCGAGGTGCATGCAGCTGGGGGGTGGGGCATCGACGTGCTGTGAGCTTTGAGAGGACTGTGGGGGTGGGGACTTGGGAGGGCAGCCAGAGTGAGCGGTGCAGGGACAATGGAACACACACACACACGCAGGCACTCCCACACGCCTGGGTCTACATCCATGTGCACACATAGCAGTCCACACACACCTCCACGTACACCCGTCCACACGTGGCCCACATACCTATGAGTCTCGCAGCTACATATGTCTACACACACACATTACGCACGTTCTCACACTCAAAGCTCTTCCACACCAGTGTGCAGGCATGTGCTGATGCCCAAGCAGGTTACATGCACCTGTGTGCGCATGCCTCCCCGCACACACATGTGGTAGGTCACACCTGTACACATACATGCTTCCCTCCACACATGGGTAGGTGGACTTGTGCCAGGGCACACACACAGGCTGCGCACAACTCCATGCAAACGCCTCTCAGCCTGAAATGTGCAAGAACCAAAGTGAAAAAAAATGCAAGTCCCACTGGGCTCCACGTGAGCGGGTGGGGCGGGCCCAGGGCTCCGTCCATCTGCCCCCTCGTGAATGGACATCTCCCCCACCTTCCCCTCCTCCACAAAGGGACATTCAACTCAGGACAATGACGGTGGGGCACACATTCAGGTCACAGGGCTGAGGGTGGGAGGTGGGGGCAAGTGAAAAGTAGCAAGCAAAGAGTAATGGAATGGAGGGAGGAGGGGGCACCACTCCCCCCTCCCCTCCCAAGTCAGGGGTCTCTGTACAGCCAAATCAAACCAAACCGTGTCATTGGACCACAGAAGCCAGGCTGATGAGCCCATTCTCCAGCCCCCCTCCCCCGCCAAAACAGCGGCCAGGGAGAGAGCGCCGTGGGTTTTTTTTTTC
>NW_006443570.1:3214625-3220311 GCF_000325575.1 Pteropus alecto | reverse complement strand
ACAATATAAAATGTTAAGACACTTCACTTAAATGTAAAGAGTTGCCTGCAATTAAAAGTAATTGCATCATTTATGAGGTCCTTTTTTTTTCCTATTTTCCAGGGTTTTTTTTTTTTTTTTTTGGGGGGATTTTTTTTTTTCCTCTTCTTTTGTTCTTTTTCAAAAAGGCTAACTTGCCTTTGTACAAAAATGATCCAAAGTTAGAAAACAAGGATGAACCAACAAAAACAAAACAAAAAGAGAAAGAAATGAAGAAACACAACCCAATTTCCCCTCCCCCCCCAGCTCTCAATAGCTCGCCCAGGCTCTCCCTAAGAGAAGACCGCCCATCGGGCCCCAGGGGCTAGGAAGTGCTGCCCCTTCGATGGCTCCTTCTCTCTGTGCTTTCTAGTGGAGACAATCCCAAACCCCCCACCCCTGTGCTTACCCCACTTTGTGCTCCAAAAAAAGTCCTGCTCCCTGGGAACCCGGCTCCATCCTCCTGCTCCTCCTTTCCCACCCACGTAATCTCCCTGCTGGTCCCTCGGTCTGTCCTCTGGGGGGTCGGGGCTGAGAACCAAAACTGGTCTCTCCCTCCCCGTCTCAGGACCCGGCCCCAAAGCCTCACTGCAAGGCAGGCCTTCACAGGTCAGGGGTACTGGATGGCTGGTCAGGCCTCAAGGACCCTCAAGGATCTCACCAGGGGCCACCAGCTCCCCATAAAAACCATGTCTTACCCCTCTCCCCAAACCCCTCATCTCAAAGAGGATGGCTGAAGGTTAAGTCACCCCACCCCTGGAGTCAGAACTATCCTTACTGCCCCTTATCAACCCCTCCTGTATTCCCCCCATTTCCCTCATAACCAGACCCTTCCCACCACCCTCCAGGCCTCAAAATCTAATTATCTAGGGCCTTCATTCTTGCCCACCCTACCCCCATTAAATAAGTTAATGTCATTTAAAGTGCTAAATTAGGAAACTAAAAGTACCAAATACCCCTCCTCTAGGCTGCCCTCTCCCAAGGCAGTGTCCCCAGGGTCAGGCTGTCTGCTCAACCCACCATCCATGGCCAACCGTCTAAAAGGGTCCCTTCCTCCAGTCGGCAAAGGCCAGGTGGCCCCTCGCTACAGGGAGGGCATGAGGAAGCCAACTCCTCTCCAAAGATACACGGATCCGAAGTCCTCACACACCCCAGCCCCACACAAACTCTGGCCTCCCTCTCCAGCACATCCATCTTGACTCCAAGCCCACCAGGGCACTTGTGGAAGAGAGCAGAGGAGCAGCAGAGTTCAGTCACATCCCGAGGCTGGACAGGTGGGGAGCCTCCAGGGCCACAGTCTCCCTACGTCCCATTTTCCAGCCTGATATTGGGGTTGGTCCAACGTCCAGGTTTCCCTCCAGGAAGGTTGCCGAAGAAGGGGAGAGGGGCTGTCTCGCCGCTCCAAGTCTCCGTGGCTCAGAGTTTGTTTGGAGTGCTCTTGGGAAGTTCTGGGGAAGGCAGGAAGGGAGGGGAGGATGCGGGAACTTGAAAATGGACTTGGGAGGAAAAGTGGGGAAAGAGACAAGGGAGAGACTATGACAGGAAGTGGGCCCTTTTGGAATAGGAAATCAAAGGAAGGTGGTGTGTTTTTGGTTCTTAGTTTTACTGTTTTGCTTTTTTTTTTTTTTTTTTAAAGAAAAAGATAATTGAATCATTAAAAAAAAACCAAAAACACCAACAGGGGATGGGTATAGAGAACTGAATTTTTTTTTAAAGAAAAAGACAATTGAATCATTAAAAAAAACCAAAAACACCAACAGGGGAGGGGTATAGAGAACTGAGGAGGGCCACACCCTTGGCAACCCTTTGGAGGGTCTGGAGAATGAGGTGGGGTGGGGTGCAGATGAAGGGAAAAGTAGGGAGAGAAATGGCAGGGGTAAGGGAGGGGACAGGCTGGATTGGAGGTATGAGGGGCTTCTAGAAGGAGATGGAAGAATTCCTTGCCCCAAATGAAGTCAATACAGGGATAGAGGTTCTGGAAGCCGAGGGCTTTTCTGAGACTGGGCTTGAGGTCTCATTTGGCCCGCTCATCTCTTTAGATGGTTTAGTGGCCTGGAACAAAAACAGGGGTCAAGGGTCAGAGAGAAAAGGGAAAGTTTTTATGTTAACCCCCAGTTGAAGTTTTTAAAAATGAAAAACCTCCACATATTGAAGAGAAAATTAACTGCAGAAGGAAGAAGCCAGAGGGGCATCTGGAGAGGGTGGTCCCCTTACGATGGGGGTGGGGGGTGGCTACATTGGAGGCAGAAAAGGGGCATGGAGTTGGACCAAAGGGTCTGGGAACCAAAGTGGGAAGGTAGGTCCACGGTTGCTGATAGGAAAGAGAGAAAGTGGGAGAGACAGACCAGGGAAGCACAAGGGAGACCATCCCAAGGCCAGTAGACAAGAAGATGGGGAGCAGGGAGAGGACAGGAGAGGAAGGGAGAAGAAGTAAACCGTTAGCTGCCACAGGGGTGCAGGCCCTTGGAGCAGGATGGAGTAGATGGGCTCTAGTCCCAGCTGGCCAGCAGGCCCAGCCAGGGCCCCTTTCCAACTCAGCAGGAGGGTGATTCGAAGCAGAAGTTTTTGGGGTGGCAACTGAGGAGTGAGCTTGTCCTTTCTGGGGAGCACTTCTCTAAAGACCCCTACCCTCACCCCCACCCTCAAGGAAGCCATGGGAAATGGCACTCACTGCATCCAGTCTCTGGCCCAAGGCAGGAAGCCCCGCTGCATCCCATACAACTTTCTTCAGCTTTGAGCTGTGCCTTGTAAAAGAGGTCACTCCCTAGTGACATGTCCTGCACTCGCCAGTCAGCTGATAGTTAGAAATAGCTGAGGCTCCTCCCTACCTCCAGCAGGCTCCCTGTGTCTATACTGGTCCTGGAGGTTTGTATAGTTCCAGAGCCATCTGCATGGCTGAGGGGCTAATGTGTCACAAATGCAGATTCCCAGGGCATGCTCCAGAATCCATCTCTGGCATGGGCTCGAGAACCTGCATTTTAGGCAGATGGCCCCAGGTAATCCTGCTGCACACTTAACTTTGAGATCCACTGGGTCAAGGCTACACAGACCAGGTTTTCTTTCTGTCCCTCCTGGCCTTGCTTAGCTAATAGTGTGATAACCAAACGGTATCGATAAAAAAGACAGAAAGGAAGAGGAGAGGAAACAGTGCTGTGGCCCATCGCCAGAGACCTCCTGCAGATTAGATCTGGGCAGGGTCTCTCCATTTCCCATGACCTATATTATCAGCCAGCTGCTGGGTGGACTCTATCAGATGCCTCGCAGGGGTAGAGCCAGACCGTGCCTCCTGCAGCCTGGAAAGGAAACGAGGAGACCGCATGCAGCCTGACTGCTGACGGTGAACCTGCCCTTGCTGCTGGCGATCATTCCTTCTCCCCCCATGTGCTCAGTGATTCATCTGGGTTTTGCTCACCACACCGCAGTCTACGATCTACATTTTCCCCTTTAGGAAAATCAAGCGCCGGTTCCCCGTTTGGGTCTTCTACCCCTCTCCTCTTTACCACGGCCATACATTCTTTACTCAAAGGGATTCCAGAGCCGCAGACGCAGGATCTTTAGATTCACTTGGTCCTTTGTTGGGGGCCTCATGCCCCCTGCTCACGGGGTCCCAGTACCTGGGCCCTGAGAAAACTCGTTTAAAGGCAGTCAAGAGCTCTCTTACTCCCTGTCACCTACCTTGGGCTTCTGTCCTGCCCCTCTCCTCCCATCCTTTCCCATTTAAAGTTCTTTCTCCCAAAGCCGAGTGGGAGGGGAACACGTCCGCTCTCTCCCCATGTCTCTTCACATCTCACCATGTCCCAGGCCAGCTGCTGATTCCCTCTGGGCTGTCCTCTTTGTCCTCAAACATCTCTCTAGTTAAAAAGCTTTTTCTGTTCCTTCCCTTTAGCTCTCGTCAAGAGCCTCCATCTATTCTGAGCTTTGGTCTTCAAAACACCTGCCTTCCGGCTTGCGTCTCCACCTGACTCCTGTATTCACTCAGGTGATGTGTCCTTACCCAGGTGATGTCCCCCTTCTTCCACGGCCAGCACACGGCCTTTAAACATCAGTGCTCGGCAGAGTTCACCAGCTTACGTGGATGCCCCTTTCCTCCTCTTATGGCTGCTCTGTGAGCATATGTTTGGTAAAGTCCTCTCGGGCCATCTTCCCTCCCAGGAGACTGGCACAGCAACATCCAAAATCCACTTTCCCGAAGCTAAAGGAGCATGTCTTAACTACCCGGTGACCCTGTCCTGTGCTGCTCAGAGTTCTTAGGTGACACAGCTGCTGTCTCTGAAGGCTCCTGTCACTTCCATTTCACTGGCCAGCCCTCCCCTGTTGCTCCCAATTATATCCAGAGAAGCAGAGTTTGTCACCTTTGTGGCAGGGGAGAAACCTCATAGATGTTCAGTTTTCAGCTGGGGGAGACTGCAACCATTAGCCAGGACCTAGAAAACTGAACCCTGAACCCCTCCTCTTCCTGTGGGTCAGAGGCTAGCACCCTCTCTGTGCCCTGAACATGCTGACCTGTGCCTCCACGCTATGACACGCAGGTTTCTATACAGATGTAGATCATCTTGATGCAGCAGACCCTGCTGGCGCCTCCTCCAGGGCCATTCCCAGTGCCACCTTCCCCCTGCCCAATTGCCCTCCTTCCTTGCTATTTGCCTGAACCAGGCACTGGGCCATCAGGAAAGGTGGGGCCTCTCCTAGCCCAAGGTGGGTGGGTCCTGATAAATCTATGGCAACTAGAGCAATTCCTTCTCCTTGCCAGTAGCTGGTTTAGGCAGGGCAATCAGGTAAGAGGGCAGATCAGTTGCGAGCTTGAGAACTGTTGCACCATCTCAGAACTCCTCGCCGTACCCGCCCCCCCAACCCCCAATTTCTGTGTCTTTAGTTCTGGCACTTCTATTCCCCTCTGCTCATCACTGTCAAAGGCAGCTTCGAGCTCCATGTGTTAGAACCATGAGATGAGGCCTCTGCCTAGCCCTTGACAAATGCACACTGCGACCGAGGACAGTAGTGACTCCCTGCCTTTGCAGAGCACTTGGTGGCTTTCAAAGCTCATTCCCATACCCAGTATAATATGACCTCAGAACCTGCTGCTGGGTTTTTGTCCCTAGGGTACAGATGAGAAAAAAGCCTGCAGAAGGCAGAGGACTTTGATCAAGGTCACAGACTGAGTCAACACGGAGCAGCGTCTCAGCCCAGAGGACTGAGGGCCAGGTGACCCAGGGTGGTTGAGCAAATCGAGGGTACGCAGTAGAGGGCACCGGGAGAACTGGGTGGAGGGAACCCGAGTTGTCAAGAAGTGCCCTAGGTAGAGGTGACAGAAGTTACAGGGAAACCTCAGAAGGGCACGCATTTAGGTAAGGAGGCATGAGATAATTTTTTCTCTTTTCTTTAAAAAAAATTCTATAAGGAACACGTATTACTGTATTAGAAAGAAGATGCGTTTTTAAGAAAAAAGTCTATTAGAAAAGCGAGAGGGCCACAGCCAGACCAGTGGCAGCAGTGTAGAGAGAGAACTAGGTCTGTGTAGGAGCTCAGGCGAGGGAGGCGCTCACGGAGACACCTGAGGGTGGGCGGATGCCAGTGGGCGGGTGACATTTCCTGAGGGGACAGCCGCTGGGGCAGGCTTGAGCTCACAACAGAGACCTGAGCAGGGACAGATGGAGCCTGGCCCACGGGG
>NW_006443570.1:3211620-3214611 GCF_000325575.1 Pteropus alecto | reverse complement strand
GTGGTGTGAGCAAAGAGGCCAAGGAGGAACCAGGCACAGCGAAGTAAAGAGGCAAGCGGAGGAGAGAAGCCCAGAAGGGAGTCAGCAGGGCTGGGGTGCGGGCTGACGAGGGAGGAGAGGGTATCCAGGAATGGGGGTCTACACAGCCCTTTGGCGTGTGTGTGTGTTGGGTGGTATATATCGCCCATGCTGCTGAGAGGTGGGGAGAGTCCCGTTTGGAGGCCGCCAGAGACCTAGCCAAGCCCAGAGGTGATGCTTGCGGAGACGCAGGGTGGGCTGAGGACGAAATGGAGGAGAGGGCGCGGAGGTAGTGGACGTGACTGGAAGGGCAGGAGGAGGGGCAACGGGCTCGGTGCTGGGAGCTGGGAGCTGGGAGTCAGGGTGAGAGGTAGAGAGTAATGACTTGCATGGCGGTGCCTGCTGAGGAGGGTGAGACAAACATGTTTTGGAGGAGTGGGGTCAAACGGTCTAGAGTGAACCCTAATCCGTCACTTGCTCGCTAGCCGTGTGACCTCGGGTCAAGCCTCAGTTTCCCCATCTTTCAAATGGGGATAATAAGGACCTTCCTCAGAGTGGTGAGTGTGGAATGAGATAATGCGTGTGTCTGGCACAAGTGAACGTCAGCTGCTGTTCTGGACACAAAGGAGGGACCAGCCTGGACAGGACAAGTGGTGGCATGGGACCTGCAGGGTGTGTCTGAGGACCGATGAGGAAGACAGTGGGCCAGTGCCAAGCTGGTGAGCAGAGGCCAGTCAGGGGGTGGACAGGAGTGGATGGCCTCTGTCTGCTGGATTCTCCAGAGAACCAGCAGGTAGGCAGGACCTGTGTGCCCAGGGCTGTCACAGGGCCATGTGG
The DNA here is from genome assembly GCF_000325575.1 of Pteropus alecto. Classification (NCBI taxonomy): domain Eukaryota; kingdom Metazoa; phylum Chordata; class Mammalia; order Chiroptera; family Pteropodidae; genus Pteropus; species Pteropus alecto. The sequence goes on along the minus strand of NW_006443570.1, from coordinate 3,213,756 downwards.
TGGGAAGGGCTTTGGGATCCTGGATCCCAGTCCTGGCTCTGAGCCTTCATGTCACACCTTGCTTTGCACCCTTGGGAAGTCTCTTTTCTTCTCTGAGCTGTCCCCTGGGCTGTAAAGGAGGTGGCTATACTCGCCCATCTCTAACTTCCTGCCTCTGAGCCTTCATGTCACCGTAACTAGACATTTCACCTCCCCACCCCCACCCCAGCACCCAGAATGGGCCTGGCATACCGGAACTGCTCAGAAATATACTAACCAAACAAGTACACTAAAGGTCTCTCAACATCTAGGCCCAGGGACTACCTTGCACCTTCTGACCAGGCCACACAGTGGGCCACAGGACAAAAACTCTGGAGGCAACGTCATCAACCCTATACACCATCCCCTAGCCTGCTAACTAACTCTGAAAGAGGGTGCAGCACCCCTGCTGCTCCCTCCCCACCAGGGGGCCAAAGTATTCTTTTCTCCCTCTTCCCATCAAATGTCAGAGAGAATGCACTGAAACACAAACTTGAGACTGAAAAGCAGATGCAAGGTGGTTTCTCCTTCAGCTGGGAGAAGGCCTAGGAGCTAAGGGGGAGGCTGATATGAGAGTAGGGGTCCCAAAGAACAGGCGGGATTGAGACCAGAGAGAAGGAAGCAGAGGAGAGGAGGGGGGTGGCAGAAGACAAAAGGGCACATGAGCTCCCCTCCACACCCCGGGGCAGGCCAGGCCAGGCTTTAGGAGGGACCCAGGCATTGGGGCTGGTAGGGACAGGAGTCCACTTGCTCCCCCTCCTGCAGGGGCAGCTGGGGAAAAGGTCCTCTCTGGCCCGGTGTGAGGGGCCTCGTGAGAGTGGAAGAGCCTGGTTGAGAACATTAGTTCTAAACCAGACCCAGAGCACTGGGACTGGGGAGAGGAGGGAGGAGATGGTTCAGTCCTGGCAGGGAGGGCCTCACTGGGCAGCAGGCAGATGGTGGTCACAGGAACAATGGCAAGAGATGCCCAGCACACAACAGGAGTACACAGCACTGTGGCAGGGAGTGGGGGGTGGGGGGTCCTGTTCCCATGGTGCCCACCTTACCTGCTGCTGGGCCTGGATCCTCATGTACTCGGCCCTCTGCTTGCCATGCTTGCCTTTGTCAGGGCTGCCTGCCTGACTCTGAGCTGCCTTCAGCCTAGAGGCCCCTGGAGTCACCACCTTCATGGGTGGCACGGTGCCACCACCACTCTGTAAGAAGAGGAAAGGGTTTAGGATTAGAGGGGGATTATACTTAGGCACCGGGTGGGGTCCCTGGGGCTGGGACCTCTTCAGGGAGCCCTTTGAGACCTGGAGACCACCGCCCCCCCCCACACACACCTCTACATCCCAGTTTGACTCAGGCCACTCTCTGAGGCCAGGTTTAAGGTTCCCTGTAAGAGAGGTGACAGAGGCCACCAGCTAGGTTCCCAACTGCTGTGCTCTCAAGTGAGAACCCTTTGGTGGTTTCCTTGAGTAGCCCAGAGACAACTGGTGCCCCCTGGGGGAGCCACTTCTAAAGTGAAGGGTCCTTAGCACCACCCCCACTCCCAGCGAGGGGCAAAGTCCTGAGCCCAGGAGAGCATGCTTGAGGTGGGGGGAGGGGTCTTTACAATGGCAGACAGAGCAGGATTGGCAGCCCCTGGGCCCGCATCCTCACCCAAAAGGGAGGATGGGGGGTGAAGTCTCTCTAGAGATGGACAAGTCCAGCCCCTTGAACCACCCCAAGTACTAGGCCTGCCCAGAAGGGCTCTGGGGATCCTGAGGCGCAGGCAGAGAAACGACAGAGACAGAGTCAGAGAGGAGAGGGGGAGGGGAGTGCGGAGATGGAAAAGGGGGAGAAAACTTTATTTGTTGGGTTACGGATACAGAGTAGAGGGGAGAAGCCCTGGTCCCTACCAGGGCTGGATGGGCTGATCCCTGGGGAGGCCAGCTTCCCAGCCTCCCAGGGCTCTGCCTGCAAACCCCACCTGGCACCAGGCTCACAGGAGGGTGGCAGGAGCTGAGAGAAGACCAGTGGGAGGAGGGGGCTGCTGTGGTGCTTCTGCAGCCCCCCACTCCCTCAAGCTCTGAAGACGTGAAGGCAGGAGGGGAGGACAGAAGAGGAGGCAGCCACCTGGGGACTGGGGCGGGGGTG
>NW_006443570.1:3188297-3211456 GCF_000325575.1 Pteropus alecto | reverse complement strand
GTGGGGGCCCTGGCCATCTGGCTCAGGGTAGCTTCCAACTCCTGAAGAGTCTCCTCCAGGCTGTCCATCCGCTGGGTGGTGGCGCCCCTCACTGTGCAGCCGAGGCCAGCAGTAGGCTGGCCCTTGTGTTCCCTGCTGCAAGGTTGGGAATCGTGTCTGTAGCCCTTGGGGGTCTCCTCTGGGTGCATCTCAACAGTGGAGGGCTCCTGAGTTCTGTCCAAGACTGGTCCCCAAGGACGGGGAACCCTGGCTCCTCCCTCCTCTGGGTTGCAGCCCCCTAGCCCCAGTCTCTTCAGAGGTGTCCCTTTCTTTTCAAGCATCAAGCTGTTCTTGGGCTGAGAAGCCTCGGTCACTACCCCTGGCAGTGCCCGTGGGCCATCCCAGCCCCTTCTGCCCCCAGTCAGGTTTCGGGGTCTCGGGGTGGGGGTCATCCTGTGGCCAGGTTCTTCAAGCCTGGCCTCTGGTGGGGAGGAAGGGTTGGGGGCACACTCCGTCAAGATGATCCGGGGGACACAGAAGGCTCTGGGGCCTGGGGCAGCCTGTGGGGGAAAGAAAGATGAGAGAGATTACGATACCTGCAAACCAAACCACCATGAACTGGGGGATGCGGGGGTTAGACAAGGGGAGCCCAGCCCCTTCCTTCCATAGATGGGGAAACTGAGGTAGGGAAGGGGCCTGACTGAGTTGACCTAGCAATTAGAGGCAAAGCTTGGACTAGAACTCAGGCCTCTTTCCACCATACCCTCCAGTTTCCCACTTTCTGACAGAGATGCCAGTTTGCCTAGAAGCACAGATACATGTGGACTTCTCATTGCCCATGCTAAACTCTGAGAGCAGGTTTCATGGATCCTCCCATGAGTTTGCTCATCTGTGCAATGGGATAACAATATGAGGAGTGGGTGGAGAATTAAGTGAGCTCACATGGGCATGTGCTTAGAACAGTGCCTGGCGCATTGTAAATGCTCAATAAATACCAGCTTTTTGTTGAATTGAACTGACTAATGGAGACCAGGCCGGTGGATGGAGACTAGATGATAAGTTTCTGGCCTCTGGGGGTGGGGCTGTCATCTTCAACTCAGGCCACCTCCTACTTTTGGAGCTTCCACAGCCACAAAGGAAGGGGTTGGGCCAAGTCCCTCTACTGCACACAGGCTCAGGCAAAGCTACAGCACCTGCTTCTGTGTGAGCATCCCTGGCTCTGGCTTTGTTGGGGGCACAGAGACAGCCCCTACCCCCACACACACCAGAGTGAACCTAGGTCTAAGTCTGAGTACCAGTCTTGTTCCAGGCTCTGTCATGTACATCTTCACCTTTAATCCTTACCGTAAACCATGAACTGGCTACTACTCTCATCTTCCCCACTTTATCAATGAGGAAATTAAAGGTGAGGGATTGTACGATTCACCCAAGATCACTTACCCATAGCTAGTTAGTGGCAGAGCCAGGATTTGAACCCAGGGAGTCTGACTCCAAGTCCAGTGCTCTTTCCACTAAAAGGAGCCGTGGGGAGATTCGTAGGGGGCAGCAGGGTCCCCTCAGCCCCCCTCCCAAGGCAACCCATCAGCCCTGCCACCTGCTTACCTGGAGGTGGGGGTGCAGACTGGGAAGGTAGAGAGGGCGACCCATGCCAGCCTGGCTCCACTGCCCGATGGTGCCTCAGATGCAGAGGGTGAGCCAGGCCCCAAAGGCCAGCGGAGGGGATTTGCCCACTGGACCCCTTCAGGATTGGCTCCCAGAGCCAGAAAGGGGCAGGGATTGGGTGCCGAGGACACAGCCAATCCCGGGGGGCAGCCCTTCCATACTGCTCATCCCCAGATGGCTCCTTGAACAGCTCTGTGCCCATCCCCTACCCAAGAGACGACACTGTCCACCCATCTGGTGCTTGTCTGCTCCCTCGAGCCGGGGAGACAAAGCACCACCAGGCCTCGAGCCAGGCCAGAAATCAGGTGGCAGCCAGCATGGAGCCCACTGTGGGCCAAGGAGACCCAGACGAGGCAGGCGAGCCTGTATGCACAGTGGAGATGACCTCCTGGAGCAGAGGCCCTCCTGCCCCACTGTGACTGGGCAGCAGGAGAGATTCCCAGGCCACCCCCACCTAGGTCCTCTTCCCCAAGCACAGTCCCCTGGAGGTACAGCAGGTCCACCCCCAAGTTCCCAAGAAAGAGTAAAGAGGAAATAAGCGCAGTAGGACAGTAGCAGGGACTGAAGTTAGAGAGAAGAAAGAACTTCCCAGTGCTGAAAGACATGGAGCCAGCAGCCAAGGAAGGGCATGAATTCCTTCCATTCCAAGCTCCCTGACCGGAGGGAGCAAGAGTGGGCAAGATGGGGCCACGGGTCGGAGGGAGGCTGCAAATGAGCCTTCCCCCTGGCGTGTCCTGGCCTCCGCTACAAAGCATAGATTCTAGTGGGAGAAACGGGAGAAACAGAGCTGGCATAGGCAGCAGCGCAGTGGGAACAGGGTGGGGATTAGGCAAAAGCTCAGGACAAAATCAGATTTTGAGTTAGACCTATGGTCATCTAGTGAGCAAGATCTAAACTCGGATCTTGGACCAAGACAAAACCCAAGCTTCAGGCCAAACCTAAACTCCAGCCTTAGATGGGGACAAAATACCCAGGCCACCTTAGGCTGACTCGGAATCAAGCCTGTCAGCCAAAGCAGACCCAAGGGGCCAACGGACACCAGGCTGCTAGAGTCTCAGGAACAGAAGGGAGGGTTATTGCTTGTCCTTTGGTGGGCAGGTCCACGTAGGTGAGGCTGTGGAAGTGGTGGGTGTGACTGGTGTTTTAGCATTTTAGCAGGTTAGCGTGAGAGGTGAGGAGAGGAAGCTGTGGAGGCACAGGCAGAGAGAGCACCGTGAGAAGTGGGGGGCAGCCCGTTACCTTCCATGTGGGGCCCGGGGCTGAGACCCCGGGGGAACCCAGGTCCTGGGGGGACAGCAAGGTGGGGATCAGCTGGCAGCGGGGCGTAGGGGGGAGGGAAGACACTGAGCTTCTCTCAAACACCTGGAGAGCAGAAGGTGGGGGCAGATTTGGAGGAGAGGCACCGGGTGGACAATGGGGGTGCCGGCTTATGGCTTAGGCCCCCATGGGGAGGGGTGGCCTGGGCTGGCACTGGGATCCCAGCCTCACTCCTTGGCCACTGGCCACTCTTCTCTCCAATTTGTCTCCTCCTCCAGAGGCCCTGGAAGTCCAGGGTCTCTATCCATTCAGGGAGGGGGCTGAGAACACTTGAATATGGGTGACTTGGGAGGGGCTCAAGGCACTTGGATATAAGGGCATTAAATGTTCACAGAACATTCAAGGATGAAGATCTCAGAGCATGGGGGGAGGGGGGACGGGGTCTCAGGGCAGTTGAGTTGGGATCTCAGAGACTACAATAAAAAAACTCGAACCCACAAGGAGGGACTTTTAAACCCCCTCCCCCATTTTACAGTGGAGAGGGAATCGAGGCAAGAGGGACGGGGTCCTGACCAGGCCAGCACTCAGTGGGGAGCCTGAGTCCAACCACCTGTCCTAGTCCAGCCACTTTGCCCTGGGATCAAAAGGAGCAGGGCCTGGCTGATGACTCTGGGAGCCAGGTGTGCCCCACCCACCTCCAGCTCTGCAATGATGCGGTCCTCATCGTCCTCATCCTTGATGGCAGAGGCCATGATGGGTGGTGTGGAGGCCGGGCGGGCCACCTCAGACACAGTCCGGCGCAGCTTCACTTGGGGCTTCTGAACCTCCAGTTCCTCGGACTCAGCCTTCTGCAAGGCCCGGGCCCCCATCAAGACCAGGCTCTGCCCCCTTCCAGCACCAACTCACCTCCTAGGCTCCATGGGTGGCAGACTATGTCCCACCTGCCCCAGCTCCTCATCTGCTACTTCTTTTCTCCCCTCCCAGGGTGGCCCCCTCCCATGGTGGAAGCCCAAGCCAGAAGAAGTAGAGTCACCACTGGCCGGCCCTTTTCTTTCCTTCTAATTCCCCTCAGAGGAGACCATTCAAGAGGGTCTCCAGAGGTCATCTCAGGCATCCCCCCAACTCAAACTCGTCGTCCTCTCCCCGAGGCGGCGTGGTACCTTGATGAAAGCTGAGTCCTTCTTGCTGGTGACCACAACCTCTCCGGTGCGTGTGGTGGTCAGGCCATGGGAGGAGGGGAAGCTCCGGCGGGGAGGGGGTGGCGGGGGCGACTTGGAGGGCTTCTCTGTGCGGTATCGGGGCACTGTCAGCTCATCTGCGGGCAGCCAAGGGGCTAGGAGTCAGGGGACCTGTAACTCTGGCGTCCATGTGCCACATCTGACTCCAAGGGGGTAAACCTTGCTCAGGGGAAAGGACACGGGCTTCCCCCTCCTTCTCTCTCACCTTCCCATGCGATCCAGCCCCATGCCCTGTCACGCCCCCTCTTACAGCACCCTCACCCCTTGCTACCCAAATGGAGGAACTCACACCCTGCTCAGAGCTGCGGAATCAGAATCCACATTTTGACAGATCCCCTGGTGATTTCATGCACACATTCAAGTTGGAGAAGAATTGCTCTGATCCACCTTTTCCACCAGCCCCTCAGCATCTGCACTAGCTCTGATCTTTACCCTTTCTCCATCAAGAGAGGGAAGTAACTATTGCAAGAGCCTGACTCTGCTCACCAGGCTCTCCCTTCTCCCAGTTTTTCCAGAGGTGGGAGCTGTCCCCAGGGCAACCTGCAGAAAAATCACTTAAACCTGACACTCCTCTGCCTTTGATGCTCCAGTGGCTTCCCATTACCCCAAACCACATCCAAGCTCCTTGGCCCAGCACTCTCCAGTCCTTCTGCCTCAGCTCTGCTTGCTGCTCTCTGGCCTGGACCCCCAGGCATTTGCACATGCTGCTCCATCTCTCTGGAATGCCCTCTCTCACTAGCCTGGAAGCAGTTACTCATTTTCCAGACTCCAGTGGAAAGTGTCCTCCAATGAGAAGCCCTTCCTGCCCTCCCGGGGCATCCTCTAGGACTGCACAACACCAGAGCTCACCTCCCCGCTGCATTTAGCACCTCATCATATTTCTGGTTTACCCACTAGCTATGGCCTGGTAGAGATTACATAAACACATTGAGCTTAGTGTTCTTATGTATAAAATGGAATAGTTACTGTATCTGCTTCCTGGGTTTGTTATGAAATTATAAGGATTAAAATATAGAAGGCATTTGGGGCAGTTCTTGTCTCACAGTAAATGCTTGATAAACATGTTATTATTATTCCCCCACTAAATTTTAAGCTCCTTGAAAGAAGCAATGCCTTATCTCCTTATCCTCAGCACTTAGCACACAGTAGGTGCTTAACAAATATGTGTGGCAGGAATGACTAAGTGAATGAATGATGATTGCCATTTCTGGTTCAGATTTTTGCCTCCCCTGTGAGCTCATGAGCTCAGGGAACACAGGAAGCAGGTCCATGTTAGTCAACACTGCACCCAGTCTGAGCACAGCCTGGTTTAGGGCACATGCTCGATCAGAAAGTACAGGCAGATGATTCTGCCTGGACTTGTGCATCTTCCCTGTGTGGTCCTCTCAGCAGCAGCAGTGGGAACAGCCCTGGATGGAGTCCAGCTCTAACTCAGCCTCTGGGTCTCCCTTTAGTGGCTGAGGGTCAGGCTGCTGATGTCCCAGTACCTCCCTTCTCCAGCAGCCTGACCACAAAGACTCTCACTCCCACGTGCCTCCCCCAACAACCTGAAAGCTCCTGAGGATGGGGCTCTCTTCCTCTGGGCTCTTCACCTGGCCCTACCTGCCCCCGTACCTGAGCCCCTCCTCCCACTGGGCTCCGTTCGGGGGGCTGCTTTCTGGCCGTGGGGGATCTTGGGGGGCTTGTGGTCAGGGGTAGGGGCCGGGCCCGGGTGGGCCTTGCTCGCACAGTCCAGGTCAGGGATGGCCTTCAGTAGCTCTGCCTGTGTCTCCTCCAGCAGCCGGTTGATGTCCTTGGCGCTGTACTGAGTTAGGGCTGCCCGCTTCTCCTCCCAGTCCCGTTCGGCAGCCTTGGGAGGAGAGGGCAAGAGTCAGGACTAAATGGCTTTCCTGCTCCTGGATCTTTGGGGCCTCAGCCCCTTCCCCCACCATACATGCAAGGCCCCCTGAGGACCCTTGGACTTCTCCTGAATATTACGTGCTTTTCCCATGAGTCCGGAATGCCACTTTCTTTACATACTACTCTCTTGATATACTTGGACCTGTTTTTGGATGTTCTCTTCTTCTGTTTCTCTGACCACAAAGTCTAATCTTGGGCTAACACAACACTGCCTTAATTATTATAATACGCTTTTCTGTCTACCAGTGTGAACGTCACCCTCAATATGCTCCTCAGACTTCCTCCACCCCCAGGAAAAAGTACCCACACTGCATCAGCACTTCCTAACCTAGGGTGGTAAGAAGGCATGAGCCTAGCACATGTCCCCCTAATCCCGGGCTCAGCACCTCAACAGACACAGCCTTGTCCACACTTCTCTTGCTAGGAGCGTCCAAGCCTTTGGTGGGGTTGCCCCCCTTGGGGGCAGCAGGAGCTCCCTCAGCTGGCCCACTCAGCTCATGGAGGTTCAGTGGAGGGCTGGGGGGTGGCATTTCAAAGTCCAAGCTCTTGTTGAAGTCAGTTTCAGCCGTCACCTTCTTGGGGGACTGATTCAGGAGGTTGTTGGGGGGTGGCCACACACCCTCGTCCACTTGCCTGGGGTTGGGAGGGTTAGGAGCCACTGTGAGACCAGCAGGATGGTGACCCCACAAAAGAGAAGCCTGGCCTGAGGGAGGTAGGGTGTGAGGAGGGATCTGGGATCTTGCAGGATAGAGGGAAGGGCCTGGAGAGGAGTGACTGCATCTAACATAAGGGACAGCCAAGCCTACAAAATGCAAGGGATCAGAGTTGATGTATAGCTCCAGTTGGCACATCAATGACCTTTGGGGGAGTCAGGATAAGGGGTCAGGCCTAAGGGACAGCCAAGCCTACAAAATGCAAGGGATCACAGGTCAGTGTTGAGGTATAGCTCCAGTTGGCACATCGGTGACCTTTGGGGGAGTCAGGATAAGGAATCAGGCTAATCTATTGATCTGGGCCCAGTGCGTGACCCCATGGGAAATCAGAGGTCAGAGATAAGAGGTCAGGGATGGACTGACCTTCGAATCTGGGCCAGAGTGTCTGTGACCCCACGGCAGCGCTTGAGTAGCCCATCCAGGCGCTGTGGCTCCTCCTTCAGGAACTTCACGGCCTCCACCTCCACACGAAGCACTACCCGCATCTTGCTCTGTAGGCCTGGGAAGTGAGCTGAGGGGGCCAGAAGATGTGAGCTGAGGAAGGTTAAGCTCTGAGGACTGACAGGATGGACAGCAGGGAGGGCAGTGCCTAGGGGTGGGGGCAGGGGTGCAGCAGGGACTCCCACCTGGACCATGTGCCACACTCACTGGCCCCTGGGCTCACCCTTGAGCTCAGTCAGCGTCTCCCCGAGTTGTTTCAGTACCAGCGCCTTCTCCTCCAGCTCGGGCCCGGGTACCAGCCGGTGGTTATGGGACACATCCCTCTGGATCTTCTCCACCGACTTCTCCAGGTCACTGCAGCCACAGAGAGACCCTCTCAGCCCCTCTGGCCCCAGCCCAGCCCCCTAAAATTGGGCAGCTAGAAAGAAATCAGGTCACCAGTCAGATAAAAATTAAAAGCCATCCACCAGTCCACATGCCCACGAGAAATGAGAAATGCCAAACCTCAGAGACAAGACTTCAGAAGAGCTCCCTAACGGGGCTCTGGGTCCTCCCTTTGAAGTTCTGATCTTTAGCCACATCAGCCAAATCTCCCTCCCTATAACTTGCATCCTCTGATTCTCATTCTGCCAAGGAATTAGCAGAGAACTTGGCAGCCTTTCAGAGACCTGGAGGCAGCTGCACGTGCCAATAAGGGGTCTCTTCTCTTGCAGGATGGCACTACCACGTCCACCTACTTTTTCTCAAATGATCCAGACACTCGGCCTCTTTCTTTGAGGACAAAACCGCTTTTGATTTTCGGCTGGCTTATGCTGAGCTTCTGTCATTTAAAACCCTACATCTTTCTCAAATGTAAATCAGACCGAATCACCATCCCCTGCATTGAACCCTAAATGGCTCCTTTCATGCTGAGGCTAAAATCCAAACTCTAAAATGTAGCCAAGAAGGGCAGCATGAGGGTAGTAGCTGAAAATTTGGCTCCTGAGTCGGACAGAGCCAAATCCCAATCCTTGCTCTACCCATCCCAGCAGAGAGGTCTTAGACAAGATATCTATCATCTCTGGACCTCAACCTTTCCATCCAAAATATGAGGGTGGTTAAGAGTTCCTCCCTCTTGGGGCCATTGTGAGGACTGGATGAGCTAATGCAGATGGCAAAGCGGTGGCGAGGGCTCAGGCCCTCGGGGCTGCTCTCATTTTCCCTTCAGCCACATCCCCTGTCCTCATCTGGTTTGCTTCTGTTTAGAATCATCCAGAATTCCTCTGAGGTCCTTGTGTGTGCTGCCCTCTCTGAACCTTTTAAATGCCATTTTCTCTGCCTAGAATGGGGGGTTCGCACACTCACACACGTGTGCATGTGTGCATGTACATGTGTGACTAATTCCCACTCATCCTCAGGTCTCAATGAGAACCTCCCCACTAGTCCCTGGAGCTCCAGTTTGGGGTTAGGAGTCTGCTTCCTGCTCCACCGTCCCCCCTCCCCTCAACCTCCCTGGAGCTCCAGTTTGCTGGGCTGTGTGCAGCTCCAGGCAGGCAGGGACCATGTCTTCCAGTTTCATCTCCAATGCCAAGCACCTGGCAAGGTGCCTGGAGCAAAATAGATGTCTGGCAAATAATTGTGGAATGAATAAATAAGTGAAAGAAGGAACTGCTGCCCAGGTAGGTCATCTCAGTTCTGTACTTGAGTCACTGACATCTGACCCACATGCAGGACTTTACAGATATTCCTGTCAAAACCCATCTGTTGGATTTCAGCTCAACTATCCAAGTGGGAACAACTTCTGAATCTCAGTTCTACCATCCAACAAATTTGCTCCCCCTCAAAACTCTGTGTCATCAGCAAATCTTATCAGCATGCTTTATACATCTTCATCCAACTAGTGGGTAAAAAGAAATATCACGTAGGAGCCAAGGATGAAATCCTGTGACTCAGCACTGCCAGTTAAAGAGCTATCTTGTCCTAAGCACTTACTGCATGCCAGGTGTCACATTCAGCCCTTCGCTTTCATTGTCTTATTTAATCTTCACAACAAATCCACAGTGAGAACCATTATTAACTCTAGTTTACACCTAGACAAACAGTAGCTCAGACACCAGACCACATTTCCCAGCCTTCCTTACAGTTAGAAGTGGCCATTCAACTGAGGTCTAGCAATGGGACACAAGTGGACGGGGTACATGCTGTTTCCAGACCTGGCGCATAAAAACCTCCCATGTAAGCTCTTCCATGCTCTTTTCCCCTTTCTGTTGGTTGAAAGGCAATGACCCTGTGGGCGATCTTGCAAGGCACATGTTGAAGAAGGCAAAATCTCCATTGGCCTGGATGACTGCATGCAGGAGGGCCGTTCCACTAACCCACCCAATACTGTCCCATGAGAAAGATATGTCTATTACTTTCGAACCATTATATAATTTGTTACAGCAGACACCCTAAGTAATGAATTAGCTACCTTAACTAATACAATTGGCTTTGTCATTTAAAAAAAAATAAAGAGGCTCTGGGAGATTAAATAACTTGTCCAAGGTCATACAACTATTTTGTGGTAAAGCAGGATCTACTCATGTCAGACTTCAGCCATTGGGTTACACTTTATCTCCCTCCTGCACTGTACTAACATCACTCCACAGCCGACCACTATCCCACCCAGCCTTCACTCTGCCACATGACAAAGAACAACTTTCCTCTGCATGTGTGTGGCGCCTGACTGGCTCAGGGCATGCCAGTTTTGTAAGACTTCAGGAGGAGACAACAAACACTGCAACTCTCAGGCAGAAGGAACTAGGACCCCATTAGGCTCAATTAGAACCTTAATTTTCCAATCACACAATCTGCCTAACTTGGGCAGACTCTGCAAATGAGTCCCAGACTAGCCCAAGTATAGACACTGGGACCAGAAACTGGTTGGGTTTTCCAGAACCAGGTTTAGTCGTAGGGAGTTGAGTGGGTGTCCACTGCAAAATGAAGATTTTTTCTCCCTAGTTAAAAAATTAAGAGAGCAACAGCAGAACATTAAGCCAAGCATGGGCTCTTATGAGCAGGGGGTCCCGTGTGACTGCACAGGTCACATGCCTACAAAGCTGGACCTGGGTTAGGCCAAGTTAGGCTCCAGAGGCCAAAAGGTCTCAGTCAGCAGAGGCTACCCCCCAGGGCAATGTCTACACAGAGTTCAAGTGCTAGGCTAGGATAGGAGAGTGAGCCAAGCTGAATGAAATACAGTATTGGCCTTAATTTCCTGCAAGATGCCAGGGCAAGAGGAAGGGGCAGAGCGAAGCTGAGCAAGAGCAAGTGTACATGATCTGCAGTCAGAGCAGGGGTAGGGAGGGGCCTGCTGGTCCACCTAATGCCTGGGGAAGATATGATAGCTGGGCAGAGAGGGCCCTCACGGCCAAGCTGGAGCCACTGCAGGGCTGGTGTGCAGCCTGCTCCATCTCCAAAGGACAGAAGTCCCTTTCAAAGTGGGTGGAGAATCCTGCTAGAAGCAACCCATCAGCCCCCAAGCTCTCTCAAATGAGCAGTCTGAGCAATGGGTTTGATAACAGGGCAGCGGGTAGAGAGCTTCTGTGTTCCAGGAGAAGCAAGGTTCTCAGGAAGCTGAGGACCAGACACTCATATAAAAGGAGCATAAATCCATCCTTTGATTTCTTCTGCCTCTGTGCTTTTATATTTCCTTTTATTTTCCTTTAATGTCTCAATAAAGTTCCTTTTGAAAATTCCAACCCAGCTCCTCCATGCCCAGTGAAAAGGGACATGGAGAGGACAGGAAAGTCAGATAATAGTGAAGGGGGATGGTAGCTGCCAGTCTACCTATAGATCTGACTGAAGTTATCTAAGCTTTTACACCTAGAGTGATGGAGTAGCTGCCGCCAGCTTATTTTCAACTGGGACAACCCCTCATTTCATCTCGGCCACAAGGGATAATGGGAGTCTTTGCCTGTGTCTCACTGAAATGCACATGGACCACCAGGCTGTGTGGCCCCAAGGCTGAGGAATAGGGGCTCTTCTCAAAGAGCCCCTTGCAAGATGTACAACCAACATGGCTTGGCGAGGAAGATGGGCAGCCTCTTCTGGCTCCCTGAGTCACTGGCCACTTGAACCCAAGCCCTTTCTGGAAGAAATGCAAAAATCTTAATACTGGGCACAGATGAGGAAGCCTCAGTGCAAAGAAGGGCAGAAACTGTCCTAATCATACCACCTTTCAGCGCCGAAGCTGGACCTCAGGTCCATTTGTGTCCTCTGACACCAGGAGGAAGGCCAGAGGAAAGAGCAGAGCCTCTGTCTCAGAGCCCAAGACTGACAAGAGAAGGCTGCAATGGGGTGGGGGTGCTCATTCTGTGAAAGGCAGCTTCTTCCTTCAACAGTGCTAGACAATCAAATATTGGCCAGACGGCCATTTGTTAAATTTGGATCAGAAGACTGTCTTCTGTTAACCCTTCCATGTCTAAGCATTTAGGGGTAGGGTGTTCTCTATTCCTCATTCCTTCTGAAAAAGCTAGATCTGCACTAGGACAGCAGGAGGGTTTTTCCTTGGCCATACATGGTCTCAGAGATCAGGGAATTGGAGTGCTGGCAACTGTGGCTGGTCAGCACCAAGTTGATCAAGCTGGCAATACCTGAATGCTCCACCTGAGTACTCTACCCCAGAGTCAGTTTACACAGATCACAGGCCAGAATGAAAGCAGACAGAGAGCAGAGTGAAATCAGGCGGCTGGCCACATGAGAGTAAAGTGGCAGGCCACGGAGAAGCCAGACTGTGGACCATTAGGAAACAAGACCATAAGCAAAAGCAGGCATCAAACCAGAAAAAAAGAATTCAGGAATTGTGCCAGATGGTCAAAGGTTTGTGGGTCACAGAGAAATCAGGCCACACAGGAGAAGGAAATTTGGCTTCAGAACAGATCAACGTCTCCTGTGATTCAGAAGGAAGAGGAGCTGCCCCTCCCAGTGAAACCTGATTGCGGGCCACCCAGGCCGCACCCCCAGCCCTCCCTTCGCAGCTGGGCCCAGCCTTACTTTAGCTGCTGGGTAATGAGCTCCTCGTCGTTCAGGTAGCGCAGCCGCTCCTCCTCCACCAGGGTGCGCTGTCGCTGCAACGGGTCCTCGTGCCGCCGCGCCGCCTCCGACACGCGCATGCTCAGCTCCGCCTCCGTGCCCTTCAGCAGCGCACGCAGCGACTCCAGATTCTGTAGCTGCGGGACGCAGATGGACCGATGGACAGGGTTGGGAGAGGATGGAAGCACGCAGCAGGGAAAGGGTCGGGAGGAGGCGGGCAAAGGACAGCCCGATGCCGGGCGGGATCCACAGCAGATACGGCTGCTAGGTTTGGGCCGTGAACAGCAGGGAAAGGGTGGGATGGTGGTGAGGGACAGAGGCCAAAAGCTAAGTTCTGGAGAATACAGGCGGGAGGAGAACGGCTTGGGAATCGTGGAGGGAGGAGTGCTGAGTTAGGCCATGCAGAAGGTGCGGCTGCATGACTGAACATGAGCAGCAGTGAAGGGCTGGGATTGGTAGGGGACAGACAAGGTTAAGTGCTGGGGAAATACAGGGGCAGGAGAACGGGAAGGGAATATTTGGGGATAAGGAGTGGTTCTATGTTGGGCCCTGCCGACCAAGTGGCTGCATTGCTGTGGTTTTGATGGACTCAAGCACTGAGGTTTGACAGTTTCTATGGCTGGGATGGGAAGAGTAAAAACGCTCGAATCTAGTTCTAAGGCCGAGTTGGGGTAGTGGTGGGGGTGGGCAATATCCTACTTGTTGCCCAGATGGCAATTCTCTGTCCCCTCTCCAGCTTGTCTCTGCTCATTATTCTCACCTGATGGGCCGTGGTGCCCTCTGGAGGAGCAGGCACAGAGATGCCAGGCTCCTGACTGGTGGGACCATCTGCCTGGCTGGGCAGGGCAGGGAGCTGAGATCTGGGGGACAGGCCTCTGCCCAAGGTAGGGGAGTGGCGAAGGGAATGCAGGGCTGGAAGGAACTGGGACTTCCCAGACTACTGACACGGGTTGGGAGCTCAGTAAGGGCGGACTGGGGTTCTGGGAGAGCTGTGAGGATTCAGGGAAAGGAAAGGAGGGCTCAGTGAGGAGGACACAGGCGAAGGGTGGGGGTTTGGTAGGGTCGCAGAGATTCAGCTAGGCGGCAGGAGCTCGAAGAAGGGAAAGGAGAGAAAGCGTTCAGAAAGGGGCCCGCCCAGTGAGCGGCAAGGTTACTTTCATGAGCTAGCAGTGAATGGGGCGGGACTTGTTGGAAGAAGTTTCGGCTCACGTGGGTGAGTTCTGTGGGTGGGGCTTGAGGGGCGAGGCCTCAGAAGGGGCGGTACCTGGAGCCTCCGCAATTGCTGGAGCTGGCCGCGCAGGTCACTGGTGCTGTTCTGCAGGCCACGCAGGTGCAGCTGCATCTGCAAACGGCTAATGGCAGTGGGTTGTCCCGCAGGAGTGCTGCTGGCTGAGGGTGGGGGAGGGCCGGACACTGGAGTTGCCCCGCTGCTCCGGCCGCCTGACCCACAGGCTGCAGAGGGACCATTAGGATGAGAGAAGAACAAATTGTTAGGTGGGAGAAACTGGAGCAAAGTCTGCTGCACACAATAGCCAGAGAGGCACGTGGATCAAACTCTCAGCCACAAATGGACTCCCAGCCCCTCTGTGGGGAGCAAAGCACCCCCGCAAAGACATCTTGGGCTACGGTGACTGACTCATTTATTTTTTGAAGCCCGGTTGTTTAATTCCCATTTTATGGATCAGGAATCTGAGGATCCGAGAGGTTAGGATTTGTGGGGGAGGGAGGAAGGGTGACTCACGTGCTGAGGGAGTGGCTGCTCCATTGGAGCCTTCAATTTTCTCACTGTCGCAGGGGAAAGATGGTCATCCGAGGGTCATCGTATGTTAAGGTCTCACCCAGACAGCCAAAGCTGGGTGAGACCTTAACATAATCTCCAGTCCCCTGCTCTCAAGATGGAGTCCCACAGAAGGGAAGGGACTCACCCAGAGTCACATGGTAAGACACTGGCAGAGCTGAGCCCAGGGCCCCTGCTGTCCACTTCCCCTCCATCTTGCCCCAACCACAGGCCCTGGCAGTGGTGTTGGGAGAAATGCCTCACCTGGGGGTCTCAGGCTCTGAGCCTCGTAGTAGAGCACTCTGCACCAGGCCGGTGAGGCTGGCAATCTGCTTCTCCATGGCCTCCATGCGCTCCCTGGGGAGGATGGTGGCTTTGAGCAACACCTCTGGGCATGGGGTGCCTCCTTCCCAGCCCCCCCATTCCTAAGATTGATAATTACAGGAAATACCATTCCCTCCCCAGCCACCAGCACACAGACAATTCAAAGGGCCCCAACACCTAATGGTCAAGCTCACAGACCCTTCTCCATCTGATAGTCACCCCCTCCCTCTGTAGCCTCATCTCTCATCACCGGCTCCCTACTGGGCCCCACTCTGGCTTCTCTGTGCCTCCATTCATTTTCCCTTGCCTAGAATGCCCTCCTCCCTACCTCCTCTCTGAAGCCATGCCAGAGTCCCCATCAGCCTTGACGAATCCCTATACACCCTCCCAAGGAAAGTGCAAGTATTTTTTAAATGTGTCTCCCTCACTAGACAGGGCAGAAACCAGGTTTGCCCAACCTGGCATTGGCACTGCCCAGTGCACTTCCTGGCACACAGACCACAAGAGAGCTATGAGAATGTAAATCACTTCTCGCCTCTCAGCACTGTGGGCTAAAGGGGACAGGTCAGTGTCCTGCTTACCTCCTCCAGCCCTGCACCCTTAGGAGGGAGCCGAATGATTTGCAAGAGTTCCCGAGATCAAAGGCTACCTAACGGAATATGCCTTTCTCTCCATCCCTATTTCTTACCAGCACCCCCTCCCCAGTAGACTTCAGCCGGCCTTGTGCTGGACAGTTCTCATGGCTGCAAATGCAGTGTCTCAATAAGGCACTAAAAGAGTGCTGGTTCGGCTTCGACTTTAATTAGGAAAACCGAGGTTCAGGGAATGGATGCAAACCCAAGTCTCCAAAGTCCTTGTCTGCGGTCCCCTCGTCCACCGCTCATATCTTGAGGACAGAAGGAAAATGGCAAGTCCCTCTTTCCAGTGCCTTCCCTGCCACATTCAAGATACTCTGGCGACCCCTCTAGCCTACTCTGGGTCTATAAAGGACTTCTGGGTCTTAGAGTCCAGGACACAATCCTGCCGTGGACTCTCCACCCCACCTTCATGGCCCTGAGGCCTCGAGAGCATCCGTCACCTTGTCTCCGTGTCCTTGGCTGGCACAGGAGGCCCGAACCCAACGAGCGGACGGTCCCCAGGCCCGGGGAAGAGCTCGGGAGGGGGCGCTCCGGCCGTCGAGGAGCTCCCGGCGCTGCGAGTCTTGCCTCCGGGGCTCTCTGCGAAGACGGACGAGGAGCCCGAGTCTTTGCGGAAGGACTGGCGCACGGGCGAGCCACGGCTGGGCGGCCCTGAGTAGGGGCTGTGAGGCGGCGGGGGGCCTCCGGGGGGCGCTGACACATCGGCCAGCTTTTGCGGCGACGAGGGTGGCAGGCGGAAGCCATAGCCATCGCCGTAGAGCGGGGCGCCTCCCGCCGCCTTGTACAGGGAGTCCTCCAGGTCGGACTGCAGCGCCGCAGCCGAGTAGGTGCTGAGCGAGCGCACCGAGCCGCGCTTGTAGAGGCCTCCGGCACCGGGGTAGGCGAACGGGTCGCCAGCAGCCGCGGCCAGGCTCAGGCGGCCCTCGTGGAGCAGCCCGTAGGGGTCCGCGTAGAGGCCTTCGCCCTTCACCAGCACCATGCCGCCCGCCTTGCCCGCCAGGTCCTCGTCCGGCTTCACATCCCGCCGCTCCAGGATGGCGCTGGGGCTGGGGCTGACGCCCTGGGCGGCGGGGGCTCCCAGCCGCTCGGCCGCGTGGTGCACTGGGCTGCCGGCGTAGGAGGGCGGGCGCCCCCCGGCGTAAGACAGGCGCGAGCGTGAAGGCGAGCCCGACGGCAGCACGGACGGCAGCCCGGACGGCAGCCCCGGCGGTGGCGAGCCAGACGCCAGATGCGGCGCGGGTGACAGGTTGTTGAGGCGCCGCGTGGGAGACGACTCCCGCGACGCATAAACCATCTCTCTCTGTGCAGAAGACAGTCCCGGAACCGCACAGGGCTAGTCACAAAGGGGGTCCCTTGCCCCTTGCTTGAGGAGCCTGCCAATCCCTGACGCTTAGGAAGTCCCTTCTGTTCTCTGCCTTCCCTCGCTCCTGTAGCATCTTGGGCCCCTCTCCCATCAGGGCTCCCAGAATGGAGGAAGAAGTGGCACATGGAGAGGAACCAGAGGGTCAACCCGCAGCCCACCATACGGTGAGGGGTGGGGAAGCCCAAGGGAAAGGAGCGGTTCCTAAGAGAGACTGCCATAATACCTAGAGGCGTGCTGAAGAAATACTGAGCAGACCTGAGGGGAAAGTGGCAGGTGAGCGGGGAGGAACTCTTCCATGACTCCACAATTAATGGAGGTCCCTTCTGCTTCAGCCTCTATATTCCCTTCTCCAAAGCTGGCCCTGGTCCTTGGTGACAAACGATTAGACCGCGCTCCTGGACCCCATCTGGCCAGCCTCCCCAATGCCCTGGGCATCCCCAGCCATACCCGGAGGTCCCCGTTGGTGAGATGTGAGCCAGGGAAAGCTGCGTAGAGTGGCTCCTTCCTATAGATCTTGATAATACTGCGGTCCTGGATGTCTCTGGAGGGGAATGGGGAGGTTCAGAAGGTCACAATCCCGTAGCCCTATATTGAGAAGAGGCAGCTACTCTAGGCAGAGGGAAGAAAGTTGGCAAGAGGGGCCACGAGCCCCAACCCCTTCCTAACTCCTTTCTCGGTGGATCTCGTTCCTCAGGCTGCCTGCCACTCACACACACCCAACAGCTTCCACCCCATCCACTTCCTTGGCCTCAGCGCCAGTTTCAGGTTAGCTCAAGCCAACAAGAACCAGCAGGGGTGGACGATTTAGAGCGGAGGGTGTGGGCTGGGATGACCAAGGAATGGGGGGCAGGGCGGTAGGCTCAGGGAGGAGAGGGTAAGGGCTGGGGTTGAGATCGCAGGGGGTGGGGAATGGCCTGTGGAGAGATCTCCAAGAGGAAGAGTATGCGGAAGCCCACCCATCCCCCCCGGGGCCGCGCCCACCGGACGTCCTCCAGCTCGTAGAAGACATTGCGAGCCTCGTCTTTGATGAGGATGGCGGTGTTGGGCGACTTAAGCATGCCCATGGTGAGCTTCTGCGGGAACATGTGAGCGATGAGTGCGTGCAGCGTGTCCAGGCTGCTGACCTCGTGCGTGATGTGCACGCGCCGTGTCTCCTCCCCGAACTGCAGGAACAGCACCCCTGCGAAGGAGAGGCCGCATTCGCGGTCAGTGCCACCACCACCATGCAGCTTGCCGGGAGAGTGAGGGGAGGCTTCGGGAGCCGCTCTGGTCCCGCAGCGGCAGGGTCTGAGGCCGGAAGCTGCACCGGAGTGCAGGTGCACCCAGGCACCCCTCATGCGGCCGGCCTCTCAAGACACCTCGTCGATCCCAGGCAGGTTGGAGCCTGGTTGTGGAAATGGAATTGGGGGCTGGAGCAGGTGGGACAGAAACTGAGGGGGAGTCGTTGCTAAAGAGGAGAGGGGTGAGAAGGGAGGGAATGAAGGAAAGGGGGACTGCTGGAGGGGGTAGAGGGAGGGCTTGAGGAAAGGGCCGATAGGGCAGGGGATGCTGAGGGGCGGGGGAGAAAGGGGAGAGGGAAGGGAGGGAGGGAGAGAGAGACAGAGAGACAGAAAGAGGGATGGAGATGGAGAAGAGCTGGGAAGAGAAGCTGAAGAGGGAGAGGCCCTGAAGGGAGGAGATCGTTTGGGGGCATAGAGGGGCATTGATGGAGAGGGGAGGCAGAGGCTTGGTAGAAAGATGGTTGAAGAGAGATGAAATGGTGAAGGGAAAGCAAAGAGTTCCAGGACAAGCAGAGCAGGGGGAGGAGCCAGTAGCCAGGAGGAGGATGGATGGGGCGGGCAGTACCTGGTGAGCGCAGCTTGGTCTGGCTGGCAGAACGGGAAAGGGGCAGGCTCTGTCGAAAGCGGTTCATCCTACTGAAACCTAGAGGCAGCTCCGCCTCCGACATGGTCTCCAGCGACTCAGCTGAGGCGTAGGATAGCTTGGCCGCCTGGTCTGCCAGCCCAGGCTGGGCTCCCTGAGTGTGGCGCGAGCTGCGGGTCTGCAGGGGCAGGGCGGATGGAGGAATCGAGCTTGATCCCCTTTGCTCTGTCCTCTGCCCCTTCCAGACCCTGGGAACCCCTACTAGCAAGAAACACACACACACACACACACACACACACACACACACACACACGGGTCTCCTGGATTCCAGACTCGCTGTGTAGCTGCAGGAGAGTTCCCAGCCTCTTGGGGTTTTGGCTTCCCTGGGACACCCAGCAGGCAAAGAGTGGGTAAAGGACGCAGGCACCCTGAGAAGCTAGACAAGAAACCATCTGAGCGGGAGCCATGGGTACTCTTGCTATTTTAAGCTTCCAAAGAACAACAACACAAATTTGTCACCGAGGTGAGCAGCAGAATCGTTGAGCAAATTGGGGCATTAGTTCCAGACATTAATTAAGTGGCGGGTTTGTGAGCGGCGAATTTATCCTTTGTAGAGTTCAGAGGGGTGGGGTGGGGACGGGAAGCAGGGCCAAGGGAGAAAGCAAAGAGCTGGGGAAGCCAGAATTCCAGTTCTAGGGGTATGAACACTCACAGAGCTAGGCACAATGTCCTTGACTGAGGGTGACTGGGAGAACCATCCCACCCCCCTCCCCAAAGCCAGCCTGACCCTCGTTTCAAACAGACTACCTGCCTAGTACATGCAGTGCACATGCTAAGCCCAGTGTTATCCACAGGCACACATGGCATAAATACCAGGCCTCAGCTCCTCCCCACAAGGTACATGCTGCCATACAGCCAACAGGCTAGCCTCCCAGAAAGGGCTCCCCCAGAACCTAACATGGCAGACTCTTGCCCTAAAGCTACAGCTAAGGGTGATATCTGGCTGGGGCTAGAGAAGGATGTCACCCAGTGACCATTCCCTGCCTCAAGGATAGTTTGATTACTCTCTCCTTGGGGAAGGGGTCATCATGATTTCTACTGTACTTTAAGAGCCTATTTTTGGCTGAAGGCTATGGCTGTCACTAGGGCCACGGCTCCTGCCATTCTGCCCCAATCCCTCCCCTCAAACCTAGTTGTTGTCAGACACTCATTTAAGAAAGATAACGAATCAGATCTACATCATTCTATGTTATGTGCATTACATACATATATTTATTACATATACATATATTATCAAGAAAAAATCATGTTGCCCAATTGTATTTTTTCATAAAATAAATTGCCTATTTTAAAAAACAAATCACTCAAAACCATTAACATCGGTAATCTTGAGGTTGAGACAGCCTTTTCTTTTACTTTATACATTTTTCTGCTGGATGAATTTCACACAATCAGAATATATCACTTTTATAATTTTTTAAAAAACAGTAGAAGTATCTCTAAAAAGAAATCATTTACTCTCCTTCCCAGCTCTCTCCTTCCCTAAATCCTGATTAACCCCTAATGAATCATCTTCATATTAACTCAATTTAATGTTCCAATTGAATTAGAACTCTTGAAAAGAGAGAGCATTTTCCTCTGATGGGCAGTGTGCCCAGCTGTCCCCAAAGTGGCCTCAAGGGCTTGGGGATATGGAAGGCCAGATTTGGGGACCTCAGGGGCATCCAGCCTCAAGCACAATGCCTTGACCAGTGGGTGGGCATAGGTCTGGGGAGGAGGGAAGCAGTATAGGAACTGGGCGGGGCGGGGGGGGTCAGTCATCAGAAGGATGCCCGTTCCCAGACTTTGGACCCTGCAGCTCAGAGCTAGGCTGACCACCAGTGCCAGACTGTGCCCCTCTCTCACCTCACCCCAAGGCAGTGTGGGGAACCAGCTCTAGTCAGGTGATCATGGGGTTGCCAGGCAACTGGAAGGTCAATGATTTCCACGCAAGTATGGATGAGGGGCTACAGAGTTCAGGCAGAATGAGCAGCTAGCAGGGATGAAAAGCAGGGGGTGGCCACAGTGCATGGGGGACACAAATGAGGTACCAGTAAGAAGATGGAACAGGGACCAGAATGAAGGGGCGCAGGGATCCTTGGGACTGCTAACTGCTGAAAAGGCGGGACTCTGCCCAGGAGACCCTGGAGGAAGAGATGCCCACGTTCCCTGCCTTGCCAGTTTCTGTCTCCATCCTGGCCCCGTGGGCACCTTTTCATTCTCATGGCCTTTGTAGAAAACCCTCTTGAGAAGAAAACCTGTTAGCACTTTTCTCCATCCCTGGGCTGAGACTACAGGGCAGAGGAAAGTGAGACATCCAGAAGGACTTCCCAGTTAGGAGGGAGATGGCAAGAGAACAAAATAATTCAAGCAGAGCTCCCCAAAGATAGGCAAGGGGCTGCCATGGGAAGCAGTGAGCACCTTTCACTGGAGGTGTTCCCAGGAGAAGCCACGACTCCTGGTCAAAGATCAGGCAGAGGGAACCTGAGAGGGGGCCATCAAACTAGGATCTGAGGTTCCCAAACCCTGTCCGCAGTAGGCAGAATCATTTGGGAGTTTCTAAAAACACTTCCCAGGACCTAGGTCAGAATCTCTGGGAGTTGGGGCCTGGGGTTCAAGATTTTCGACAAGTTCCCAAGGTGATTCTGATTTGGGAATCAAGTCAATGTCTGTGATTCTAATAGAAAATGAGGTAAGCTACCCTGGAAGGCTCTCCATGAGCCAGGCACTGTGCTTGGCACATGCAGTATCTCATTTCTTCTCTCTTTACAACAGCCCTATGATGCAGATACTGCTGTTCCATTTTACAAAGGAGAAACCAAGGCCCAAGGGATTATGTAACTTGCCTCAGGTCACCTAGCTAGTTAATAGCAGACTGGAATTAACCAACAGATAGTCTGGCTCTCGGGCATTGAACCCTACACTCTACTGCCTCCTCCAAAAAGGCTACACGTGACGCCATGATTCTATGAATCCAGAATTTTCTGATTCAAGGACTTCTGTCTGGGAGAATGTATGCGAACGAAATGCTTGGAGCAAGATGACACTTGGGGAGTCGGATGGATGCCTCCCAACTCCCATTATAATACTTGGGACTTGAGGGGCCGGGGACTCCAGGACACCAGCAGCAGTCTAACTTCTCTGGGCCTGGTTCCAGGGAAGACGGAGGAGGTGCCTAAGGGTGCTTCCCCAGGGTTCCTCAGGATGCCCTTGGAGGAGCAGACAGCTCTCCAGCTGTAGATAGTCCAGACCCTCAAGAGGAGGCAGGAAGGCATGCATCCCTGAGCTTAGCCTTCCACTTGAGCAACAGGTTTGGAGTGCAGAGCTGTGAATCTCCTGCCTGGCACTGGTCAGCTCCCCATAGTGGAAAGCAAGAAAGGGATGAAGACCCATCATAGTCACAGGACCTCCCTGGAAGATGAAAAATGAGTTCAGAGAACAGGGCCCTCAACAAGATCATGGGGTCCAGGCCCCTGCCTCAGAGCCAGCAGTCTCTCCAGGCTGGGGAGATATCAGGCATTCTCTCATTCCAAAATGCCCCTCGTGGCCTGGGGAAGCCTGAGGATCCCCAGCTCAGATCCCCAGCAGGGGTAGCCCAAACTCCCATGTTGGATCCAAAAGCCCCTGGCAGGTGAACCCAGACTCTCTTAAAGCAGCAGCCATATCCTGCAGCCCCAAGGCCCTCCACCCGCACCAGAAGATCCCGTGCAGATGCACACCCCTGTGCAAAGCATGTGCAGGGAGGGGCAGGGTGGGAAAGCACATGCAGTTGCCACGGAAGCAGAAGCACCACACACTGACCTTGAAACTCCAGTAGTTTGGCTGCTGATAGAAATAAGAGAAGAGATGGTTATGAGGGGCTGGGAGGAGAGAATAGGGGCAGGGGCTCAGCACTCAGCCCTGGGACATGGGCCCTCCACCCTCCCAGGAGCAGGAAGGATGCTATGCCTGGTACATCCCATTCTCTACAGACTCCCAGGATGGCCCTGAGCCAGTGCCAGGCCTGCCGGTGGGGGCAGGGGAGAGCCATTCCAGATGATTATAAGCCACACATTCTAGTCAGAGTAACTGTCCTCAGAGTGTTACAGGTGGGAAAAGGCGCAGATGACCATGATATGGGGAACCCACAAGGCACTGGCAGAGATGAATGGGAGCTGCAGGGTCAGAGAAATGGCATCTGGTTGTGACAGGCCAGGGAAAACTTCCCAGAAGAGGTGGCATTTGATCTAGGTCTTGAAAAATGAATAGCTCAGATTGGGTAAAGGTATGCCAAGCAGAGGGGTGGGCACGGGCAAGTGTCCTGGGGCAGGCAGGCAGAGAGTGTATTGAGGGAATTGTCAATCTTCTAGTTTGGCTGGAGTTTAGGGCCTGGAAAGGTAAAAGATTAGGCTGCAAAGCAGGAGCTGGGGCCAGATGAATGGGCTTAAATGCTGAGTGAAAGTATATAGACTTAACAGGTTGGACCAGCAGAAAGTATTCGAGTGAAGCAGAGTAGGGTCGGAACCAGACCCTAGGAGGGTTGATGAGGCAGGGAGTGGAAGAGGGAGGCTGGGAACCAAGGCCCGGACAGGGTGGCCTGTTAATATGATGGAGCTGGATTATAGAGAAAAGTGGACAGATGCCAGTCATCTCACAGCACTGGGCAATGGATCGGGAGGCTTGGGCAACAGAGGGTGCTGGGGAGACTGGGAGCATTGGCAACACCCTGTGGTGTTGGATAGATGAGAAAGGAGAGCTCCTTATACCCCTAGAATGGGGGGTGGGGCTCAGATTTCTCCTCATTTACAATAACCTAGGGTCACCCTGCGTTCCCTAGAGGCAGAAGGCCCTTCCAGATGGCTAAAGACAGGAAAGAATAGCCCGGAGGCTGGGCTGGTTCTTGGCAAAGCTGAAGGCACCCTGCTGACGTGCCAGCCT
>NW_006443570.1:3184582-3188044 GCF_000325575.1 Pteropus alecto | reverse complement strand
GCAGGAAGACAGAGGCAGCAGATGGCCTGGCCCTGGGGTGCCTGGCACCAGCAAACAAGATTCCCCAAGCCTTAGAGCCATTGGCAGAGGAAAGGAACATTGAGGGCCCCAAGGGGAGAAGAACACAACACCAGAGTGTCCTGGGCCATCTGAATGCTTCAGTGACAACGAGGAGTTGGACAAGGGCTGAGTTAAGGGGTGCTACTGGGATGGAGGGTTTCCCTGAGTTAGACCTTTAGGATGGGAGTGACGCCAGGCTAGGGCTAGGGTCAAGAGGTTCACTCACCAAGGCTATCCCCATGACCTCCTCTC
Organism: Pteropus alecto; assembly: GCF_000325575.1. NCBI lineage: Eukaryota > Metazoa > Chordata > Mammalia > Chiroptera > Pteropodidae > Pteropus > Pteropus alecto. The sequence goes on along the minus strand of NW_006443570.1, from coordinate 3,187,732 downwards.
CCTCCTGCATTGGCTCCCAGAAATGCAAAAAAAATAGTTACATGCCAGGCAGGTGAAGGGGACAGCAAAGTCTATGCCCTAGCCAGTGCCAGGAACAATTTATGGCCATATGCCACTTCCATGGGTGCAAGGGGATGCCTACAAGTGCCGAGGAGAGGGGAGGCGCTGGAATAACAGGCTCTAGCCACAGCTGCCTGTGGCCTTGGGAAAGGGAGGGGTAGCAGTGGAGTGGACATGTTGGGGGTAAGCAGAGCCAGGCAGAGGGTACAGAAAGGTTTATGATGAGAATCACATCTGCAGTCCCGATGGTGATGGACAGCCCTGAATGGAAAGGTGCTGTCCCTCATCCACCACCACCATTGCACTGTGTACACATGGGCCACCCATAGTGCCCCACAACACACAGGCCCCACGCCAAGGTAAACATAGACTTTCAGACATCCTTGATAAGGACATCACCACAAGCACACCCAGAACAACAAAATACACCCACAAAGGGACACAAGCACTTAGAGAGAAGCCCTCTGTGGTCAGAAACAACACCAGCAACAAATTCAGACAGAGATATTCATGCGTAGATCGCCCCTACTCACACAAACACACACACCCCACAGGACCCTGACTTGCTCACACACACTGTCACAAACACCAATCCAGTCACAGAAATCCACAGGGTCGCAGAAACACACAGTGCCATGGATACCCATTCACACGTATGTACACACACATACCAGCTGCAGAAACACAAAGCAGTGCACACACACACAAAGAGGACGTCTCATCCTTCATTCCCCACCTCTAGCCAGGTCAAGTGCCTCTGGCCACCCTGACCATTGTCTCTGACATACAATGTCCCTGACATAATGTGTCAGGTAAGAGGATAAGATGGAAGCCCTCCATCCACTCTCTAGAGATTCAAAAGAGGCAGAAGATGCCCCACCTCACCCAGCCCCCAGTGTCAACGCAGCCACCTCAGTATGTGTAGATGGCTGGGGCCCAGCTCGTGCTTCTGGAAGGGAGACAGGGATGACACCTGTCTACAGCCACAATGGCTACGCCCTCAACAAAGGCCAGCAAGAGGACTGAGTGACATCAGGAAAGGCCACAGCAAAGACCAGCCAAGTCCCACTAGAGGGTAATGATGAAGAGTTGCTGCATTTGTGCTTGGAGAACTCGGAATGAGGCTGTGAGCATAGTCCTGAGACTTTGGCCTGTAGAGCACACTGAGTGAATCCTGCCCTCTGCCTTCTCTGGAAAGTGGGGAAAATGATCCTCTTCCATGCTGGCCCCACCAGGAATGAGACAGTCTCCTGGCAACTCAGTGTCCTTTGGGGGGAAACCGTAGTGGGGAGAGGTCCTTGGGGATGCCGTCCTTACCCTGTCGCTCTCACTTTCCAGAGTGTTAAACCCATAGGACAGCCTTGGGTGACAGCAGAGGGCTCCTACTTGTTCACTAAAGTGGGGCTCTCCCCATCCAACCTCCAGCACCGTTTACCTCCTCACTCTTTTCCTTGTTTGTCTGTTCCTCCTGCTGTGCCCATAGCAGACCCTCAACAAATACTGGACCATGAATGAGCGCCAATAAAATGGGACCAGCCCACAGGAGGAAGAGGATACCTCTGAATACTCTCATCTGGCACCACTCCCTCCATCTCCTGGCAGCCACCACTGCTCAGCCTTCTAGGCCCTTTCTCGGGGGATTTCCCAGCACCAGGAATCCAGTCCCTCCCAAGGAGGGCAGAGGGCAGGAAGGGCCCAGGAGAGGCCCAAGCAAGAACCTCCAATACGAGGGAGAAGCTGTCTCCCTCCCTCTACTCAAGGGAGAGGTCTCCCCTTCCCAGAGGACAGTGAGGAGGCAAAATAAAAAGGAGGTTTGAGCAGGAGAGACCCTGCCACCATGATCACTGTAGGGAAGAATCTTACAGGAGCCGGGAGAAAATGAGAGGTGTTCTAAGAGGATAAGATGGAAACCCTCCATCCACTCTCTAGGCACAAGGCTTTAGAAATGGAGGATAGGGGAGAACTTTTCTGAGACCTAAGGAAGCAAGGCCAGGGAGTCTTCCAACTCCCTGGAGGAAGAGAAAACAGCTTCTTCTCTCTGGGGGCTGGGGAGTTAACTCCTTCCCTCCCCCATCCTAGGGGCCCTTAGTGGGGTTCTTCCCTCTGCTTGCCGCTGGTCCCTTCTCCCCCATGCTGTGCCCTGGGAGGGTGGGGCTGTGCCCTCTGGGAGCCTTAGCCCAGCCAGAAAGCTGAAGTCTCTCCCCTCCCCTGGGCAGACATCCCCTGTGGGCTAGGTGAGTGTGTGACCCCCTCCGTGACCTCGAGCCCCTACAGGCACGTCCAGCAGACAACCAGTGGGGTCGCACAGCATCTCCTTAATCCCCTGGCTCCGCGTGCACTGGCGCACACACCCACCTCTCAACTCCTGTACACACACGTCCACGTAAACACCCGCCCTCCTGGCTGGAGCTATGTAACGCTCCCCAAGGGCACCACCTCCCACCACGACGCACAGACACGATCCACCCTCAGGTATGACCCTTGGCACCCTCACCTTCTATCCTTTCCCAATGCAGTGGGGGTGGGGGGCAGAAGGTGCTGCGGGACATGCGCTGCGCCGGTGGCGGGGGCAGGAGAGGGCGCACCCCGAGAAGGTCATGACTTTTGGAGGTTGGAGGGGGCGCCCACTGCATTTCGGGGTGGGGCCCCGGCCCACGCGGAAGACTGTGAACGCGGTGGGGGAGGGGAGGGGGCGTTTCTCAGGGATCCGGAACCGCAACCGCCTCCACACCCACCACCCTGGGACGGTCCCTCGGAGCCGCGGAGCGGGCCTCCCCATCTCCGTGTCCCCGCTCCCCGCAGAACCCGAGGCGGCGACCCCGGCCCCCGCAGCCGCTCCTTTTCCTCTTACCTGCGGCCACAGGTGTATGCGCGGGGCCCCCAGCCCCAGGTCCCGCGTCGGGCGGGGGAGGGAGGGCAGCCCCTACTCCCACCCGCCTGGGCTCTCCCCTCCCCCGGCCGCCTCCGCAGCCGCCGCAGCCGCCGCTGCCGGTGCCCTTTGCTGCAATGCGAGAGCCGCCGCGAAGCCGGCCCGGGCCCTGGTCGCCTCGGTAACCGCGACTCCACCTGGCGCGGCGCAGCGCGCCGCCG
>NW_006443570.1:3182417-3184391 GCF_000325575.1 Pteropus alecto | reverse complement strand
GCCGCGGTCACCCGATACGCCGGCCCTCCGCCCGGGACTCGGGTTGCAGAGGAGGGAGGGAGGTTAGGCAGCCTAGTGGAAGCGGGGGAGGGGCTGCGGCTCGGAGGCTAGCCTCCGGTCTCTCTTAGGGTCCTCTCCAGCCCCCCACCCCCAAAAGATCTTGCCTAGGGTGGGGAGAGGAGAGAGTCCTGCTTCCCGACCCGCCACCCTCTGAGCCCACGGCCTCTCCCCACCAGTCTCAGCTGTGCACTGTTGCCCTCTTAGTTTTCCCATGACTCAATTCCTAGACAAGTCTGGAAGGCCTAGGATGCCTGTTTCTTTGATGGCCTCTGATCCTGCTCTGCTGTGTCTCTGGCCCTGCTCTTTACAAAAATGAGCCTCAGACTCAGCTGTGGGGAATGCAAAGTGTGATAAGCACTAAGTATCAAGTGATGACAAAATTCTGGGCACAGCCGCTTTTCTCAGTAATTCCAAAGTTTGGGGGCAAGACCCCTCTAAGCTCTGAGATGTGGGCGGGCCCAGAACCCCTTGACGTGGAACAACTGAGTTCACTAAGTCCAGCCTCACTCCTCTTCATCGCTCCAACCCTATCTAGCCTCAAGACACTCCATCTAGGGAGGGCCTGCGCATGCCACAGGCACAGTGCACCTGCGCTGTCTGCCCTTTCACCATCCCTGTCCCAGCCCCATTTTAACCTCCACTCATACTTGGCCACTCAGGACAATTCTGGCCCACTTGCCATCCAGCCTTGGGGGAAAACACATCTTTGTTCCCCAAAGTTCAGTCAGGATGAGGCAGAGAGCTGCGGGAGGAAGTAGGCCGAATGCCCTGTGAGTGATGTCAAGCCATGCCAATCTGTTGTTAGACTTGAGTTCACTCAGCTAAAACGTCTGGAGCCTTGTCCTTCCCCAAGCAGTCGTATTTTTTCTTTTCCTAATTCTTGAAAAAGTCAAGGTTTGCTGCCTTTCCCCAGGGAAAGCAGGGTGCGTGAGGAAGTGAAGCTGGCGCCCATGCTATCCATTGAATCCCCTGCCTCTGCACCTCCTCCATCTCCTACAGCTGAACACCCTCACGTCCAGGCCCCCTCGGGCTGCCCTTTCCCGTTGCAATGCTGACTGCCTGGCCCCTCCTCCCCATTTGAGCCTCAGACATCTATTTTTCTTCCATGGCAAAGTCCTGGCCTGAGCTGGGAGCCCAAGCCCTGTCTAAGTGGGCCCCTGTCTAAGCTGAGCTACATCTTCCCATCAGGGAAACTGAGGCTTGATGGGGAAGCGGAATCAATGTCCAGATGCCAACATCCTCTTAAAATGTGAAACTGAGCCTTCGACATAGCAAGAAGGGTGGGAAAGAGACATCATGAAGAACTTCCTGATGGTAACACATCAGGGGAAGGCTGGGTCTGCTCAGAGATGGAAGGCGAGGTGGGGATAGGGGAATGAAATGATCTACAGTGGGGTGAGAATTGAGTTCAGGGCATAAGAGACCCCTGAAAACCGATAAGAGTGAGGATGGGCTAGGGACTCCAGTTTAAAGGAAAAAAAGAAAACAAAATTTTTTTTCAAAACTGAGTATTCCCCCTCAAAAATTTCCTTCCCTAAAGCCAAACCTTGCCACAGGTTTGGGGAGGGAATAGTAGGAATTGGGCAATCAGGGGGAGACCCTGAAAAGTGGGACCCTACCTAAGAGAAAAGGATGCAAAATAAAAATACGGGATATCCCCTTTCAAAAAAAAATCCTCCCCAAAGCCAAACTTGCCATGGGTTTGGGGGGTGGGGTGGAGGTGGGTGACTCACCTGGGCCGGCTGGCCAGCCCCGGAGGGGGCGGAGTCGCCATGGAGGTGGGAGCAGAGGGAGCTGAGGAGGCACACGGGGTCCACGGTCCAGCCGCCAACCTGTGTGTGCGAAGCGGGGGACACCCCATTAGGGGGAGCGGGCAGGAGCCGCTGGGGGCTGTGATGGGGAGGATAGGGCATT
>NW_006443570.1:3175505-3182400 GCF_000325575.1 Pteropus alecto | reverse complement strand
GCATTCCTGGGGCAAGCTTTGGCACAGAGCTCACACCACAGAGGAATCCTGCAACACTGGCTATTTCCTTAGCAAAGTTGGGTCTCTAACTAGAGCCCTCAGTTTGTTTCTGGAAGTTTCTTTCCTGTCAGACTGGGGGCTCCTTGAGCCTAGTGGAGGGCCTTCCCCATCAGATACTCCTCAGGTCCTTTTCTTCCATTCTTGACCGTCTCCCTGTACACTCTGCCAGGGGGCTGCTCCTCACCTCTTCCCTCCTCCAGCTCTTCATTCCCTCTTCACTTAAGATGTCACCCATGTGCAGGGGTCCTCCCCGCAGTGTGCCTCTGTCCCAACAGCACCTTCTTCCCTGCCATCTCAGAGGAAGCAACTCTCTTCTCCCACCCCAAGGCCACACCACCCCTAAGGCTCAAAGCCCATCCCTTTCTGATTCCTCCAGGACCTTTCCCCCATGGCCCTCTTCCCCCTCAGACATCAATCCTCAAATTCATTCATCTTCACTCATTCCGCATTTACTGAGCCAGCACTCCAGTTAGTCACCAAGCATTTCGTGGCAAGTGAACTGGCCCTAGGTCCTACCCACTTACACTCTAAGGGAGGGAATGAATGAATGAATGAATGAATGAATGAATAAAAGAATGAATTTGAGAGTGAATGGCAGTGCTTTGATTCATTCACAGTATTTACTGAGTGCCTGCTTGGTGCCAGAGAACATGCCAGACACAGATGAGGCCCTCAGATGTGCCCACATCTTCTCAACAGCCCTGCTGCCCCTTGAGGCTGTCTTCATCTTTTTCTGGCCAAACTTTCCCAGACAGGTCTACAGCCAAGTGTCCTGTTCCCTCACCACCTTCAGTCTCCTCTGAAACTAGCCATTACCTCACCACACCATGAGAAACGCGCTCTCAATCCCCTCTGGACCCATAGATCCTGAGCGGTCCCGAAGACTTTAAACCATCTCTCTTCACTTCCGAAGTGCAAAGGACCCTTCTGCTGGGCCTTTCTTCTCTTCCTCACAATGCAGAACTGTTCCTGGTTCCCCCTCCCCCTACCATAATGGACCCTCTTCCCCTCTCAGACTCCATTCTGCCTCGGTGTCCACACTTCTGTGCCCAGTCCCACTTCTATTCTGTCCTGATTGTACTCAACCCTCCTCCTGAAGCTGTGGTCCCTTCAGAGTCCTGAGCTATGCAAATGGTGCCTAACGGACATCGCTTTGAGTGCCCTACCCACTTTTCAAACTCATCGCCCATATTCTTGTCCCCCAAACCCCAAACATTCCCTCCCAACACTCGCATTTCTCCCCAAGGCACCAACATCTCCCTGTCACCCAGGAGGTTTTTCTGGCTTTGCCTCCTAGATCCAGGCAGCAAACAAGCCTTGCTCAGTCCTCCCTCCAACTCCCCATGCTTTTCCCTTTGTCCTCTATGACATATGCGCTTCTTCCTCTCCTCCTGCCTCCAGCCCCCCTTTTATCCCCTCCCATTCACCATGAAGAACAACCATGACCCTTCTAGCCACCACCGTCTGGCCCCACTTTCCCAGTCTTCCCTCACGCTTCCCTCCACCCCCAGCCTGAGCCTTCTGCACCAGCCAGGTGGACTTCTGTGCCAGTCCCCAAACCAACTACGCTCAGGCCTATGCTCACCTCCCCTCCCCAACTCCTTCTCATCCATCTACCTCCTAAAACAACAGTCTCTTGATACCTAATCAGTCCTTTTTCATCCTTCTAAGCCTAGTTTGGGTACCTCTTCCTCCAGGAAGCTTTCCCTGACCAGGCCTGCCCACCTGATCTCCCTCCTGCAAACCCTCTCCCAACTGACTGTGCCCCTGGTATTTAAGTTTAACCATCTTTTCACCCCATCTAGATCACAAATGCCCCTGCCCCTCCTCCCAGGCCAGAGCAAACAGAGGGAACCCCCTGAGGATGGGGGCCATATCTCCTTCATCTGTAATTCTCCCTTATCCCAAGTGGAACTCTGCTCCCAGGAGGACTCGAGATCTGGGAAAAGGCAAAGGCCAGACAGAACCTGAGGTGACATCAGGGGGCAGATAAGGTACTAGAAATGCACCTTGTGTCCTTGTTCCCTGCAGTGAGGATGGGGTAAGGACATTCTTTCCCTTCTCCAGCCACACCCAGAGGTACCTAGACAGGGAGGACAGAGCAAGACAGGCATGGGACTGACACCCCAAGTCTACTGAAAGGATGCTGGTCAGATGTACTTCGGTCACTTCTCCCAGAGAGGACAATGCCCAAGTCTCAGCAGCTAACAAAGTAGGTACCTCATCAATGTAGAACTGTAAGCAGAGGCTAGTCCCAAGAAAGAACTTTCCTACAGACAAGAAGATCATACTTGGATGGAGAGATGCATCCAGGACCCCAAGGATCTGGGAGAAATTAATAAGGAAAGCATCCCCTTTCCCTTATAGAAGGAGATGAGACAGGTTCTGGACTAGAGGCAAGAGACCCAACTCCTTTCTAAGCCTTAATGATGGCAGGAGAGAAACCAAGGCACAGAGAGAGGTGGCCTTTAGCTCAAAGTCACACAGCGAGTCTTGGGGAAGGAAGGAGGGCAGGAAAAAGGCCCCAGGAGTTCTGGGCTCTGTTCTTGCCAGGCCTGGGAACACATCAGATCCAGCCTACTGAGGCTCCCACTGGGCGCCAACCCTGTGTCTCAACTCCACCTCTGGATGGACCTTCAGGTTCAGAAGTCAGTCCCCAAGGTCTCCCCTCTTCCTTCCCATCCCTCCCTTGGCCTCCAAGATATGCCTTCCTGCTCCTCTGCCCAGTCCAACAGCCTGAGTTAGAGGCTGAGCTCTCTCTGCCAAACCAGACTCTCCTGTTCCAAATCCCAGGACTGCAAGTAGAGGTCTGGAGGCTCCAGAAAAAGCCAACCAGGACAACTTCCCAACTCCTCCATTCCCCCTTCTCTGCCCCAGATGCCCCTCAGAATCTGAATGAACCTAGGAGCAGAGGAGCTCAGGGTCAGGCCAGCTGTCTCGCAGGCTGGCGGTATCCCCCAGCCCCAGCCCGGAGCCCGAAGCCGGCCCCGACTCACCTGCTCTCGCATCCTGTCTTGCTGGCCCCGAAGGGCCAGGGCATGCTGCGGGTACTTGCTCTTCAAGTGGTCCATGAAGGCATCGCGCTTGCGGTCGGCGTCAGCCTTCTGGAGCCCGCTGAGCGCCTCCAGGCTCTGCGCGGCAATCACTGTGTGCCGGCGCTCGGACGTGTGCACCAGCCCCACGTTGGAGAAGCGCCGGCCCCCGCTGCCCCCGCCGCCCCCGCCCCCCAGGGTCCGGTACTCCCGCGGGTACTCGGCATCGTCTGCAGACAGCATGGGGGGGCTGCTCCGCTCTGGATCTGCGGGAGGGGAGAGGGGACACGGAGGGGTCACTGTGCAGTCTGGCCTGGGGCTGCCCAGCCCCCACTGGGGTCACTGCGAGGATGGATAGGACCAGGCCTGGCTGGAGGGGAGCGGGGGGAAAGGAGAATGGGGTGAGGCAGGGGCTGCCCACCCCCCACTAGGGGACAGAAGGAGCAAAAGGAGGGCTGAGGTGGAAGGTTAGCCCAAATCAGAAGGAGGGTGGAGAGCAAGGGCAGGGTCCAGCTTCTTGCTCTTCTGCAGGTGAGTTTGGAGGGATAATGACTGCAGGTGAGGTGCTATCCTTTGAGGTCAAGGAGGGTTTGGAAGTAGGGATCCTGAACACCTCTCTAGCCATACATCCCCTTTCTTTTTCCTAACACTAGTGTGAACAGGTGTGGGAAGGGGCATTTCCTTTTAGATGCTTCCTGAAAGATGTGGGAAGGAGCCTACGCTGTCTTCCTTTCAAGAGCATCCTTTCAGGAGAGATAGAGGACTCTAGCCTCCTCTCTCAGACTAGCATGTCCGGGACACACTTGTCCTACATGCTGGGCGTTGGCTTAGAAAGCAGCCAGGACTAGGATACATGGGGGTGGTCATGGTGAGGGCAAAGGTCACACTCAGGGTTTCCCAGGGAGATGGAGGCCCGGGGACTAGGGCATGGGACCATCTTTCCCCTCCCTCTCCAGAGACAGACAGATGGACAGACAGGAGAGGCCGGGCACGGAGAGGACAATGAGAGATGAATTTAGGACACATTCAAAGGCAAAAGAAAGCAGACAGGACCGCTTAAGCCTCCCTCTTGGGGGCACTCTCATAATCCCTCCCCATCTTTTCTTCAGTCTCCTAAACACACACAAGTTCAAGACCTATAAGGGACACACAGGGGACAAAGAACAGTACAGAAGCAAAAAAAAAAAAAAAAAAAAAAGGCCGGGGGTTGAGGTCCCCACCCCGAACTCTGAATCCCTTCCCCACATGCCCACCATCCCTGGGCTCCTGGCCTCCTCAGGCCCAGCCCTGCTGTCCCCCGCCCTCTAGCCTCCATGTTGACTTTCCCATAGCCCATCAGGGGACAGTGGTTCTAGAGTGTCACCCATACCAGGGTTAAGAGGAGTTGCTGGGCTTACCTCAGCCATATTCCTGGGCATATAACAGACTGCTGTCCCACATCCCCAGAAGTCACTCTCACTGGGAGACAAACAGTCTTCTCAGCATACCTCCACCCCCACAATCTGCCAGGCTCAAAACAGTACCCCCCAGTGTAGTCTAGGTCTGGGGTGTCAGGTACTGTGGCAGACACATGCACCCCCACACCAGGGCTGACTCACAAGGCCAACTGGGGCAAAAGAGGAGGCTGAGGATTCTGGGACCTAGCCAGGTTCCATCCAGCCCAGCCCCTCATCAGCCCGTTCCTACCACACCATTGTTCATCAGGCCTGCTGCCAGGCCTCAGTCACCTCCTGTCCACCAGAGAAGAAAAGAGGAGATTCGGCCACATTTCAGGAAAAGCCACCCCTCGCTCAACGCGCACTCCTCCCTGGGCTATGGCTGAGACATGTATATCTGAGGCATAAAGCCCAAGAGGACCTGATACTTCCCACCAAAACCAAGGGAAGAATGGCTTCCATGGACAAAGATTTCTGCAGCTTCCAAGGGCCTGTCTGACTGCCATTATCATGGCCCGCAAGCCTCCCAACACTCCTGCATGTGCGTGTGTGTGGGGGGGGGGTTACTGTGGCCCTATTTCAGAAATGAGGCTACCGAGGTTAGAGAAGTCCAGTGACATGCCCAAAGCCACAGTGATTGGTAGAGGCCAGATTTTACCCCAATACCTATTAGAGTCTTCCCACCTTCTCCTCCACACTTTCCTCTCCAGGCGACAGGTGACAATTATTTATTGATGAAATACTGACAGCCTCCCATAGCATTAGGTGCTCTTTCTTACTTACCTGCTGTCTCCCTACCCTGATGCTGGGTCTGGGGTCCCTGTCTCCTCCCTCCCCCAGGCATCTGTCCCTCTCACCACAGTCACCACCCTCTGTTGTGTTTCCCAAAGTGAAGTCCAGATACACAAGAGATGCCTTTAGGGGAAACATTGTTTTATAGCTTAATAGTTATATTTTCATAAGGATTAGAAAACCCCCAGCCAGAAGGTCGAACCACTGATCTCATGGATGTCATTCCTCGGGGTGGCAGAGAGGTAATATTTTCTTTCAAGTATATTTATTTAAGTTCAAACCGAGTAATGGAAAACATAGTGAGTTAATATAGTGCAAGGTTCCCTGATAGGGAGGAAATTCGTGAAGACGGCTCCTGACTGAGTCCCTGTCCTTGAGGAGCTGGCGGCTTCCCAAGGTGGCCAGTGAAAGTGGCTGAAAGGAAGTAAGTGATCTGATAATCATCTAGGATGAGAGTGTCCTGGGTACTGGAGAGAGAGCCCCAACCAGAGTCAGGGGGTTGCCTCCCATGAGCCTTAACCTCTTTATTCCATTCACCCTCACTACCAGCTGGAGGTTTGCAACCTCATTGGATACAACTGGGCAGAAAAGACCCTCTGTGGCCTTTCTTTGCCCAGGGGGGATTCTGCCCTTGTTGCTGGAACCCCAGCTCTAGAGGCCAGCCCTGTCTGAGCCAGAGGGACCTCTCCCCTTGTGCCAGACAGATAGACTTGTCATGCCCTCCTGGGGCTCTGGACACACACAGGCGCACTGGGACGTGTCTCCAAGGCTCATCTGCCCTCCTGGGCCCAGAAGAGCTGCTCTTCCCCACCTTACCCTCCATGGCTCCTGGGGGGACAGCAGGGCACCTGAGGTGGGACAGTGTGCCTGCCCGAGTCAGGCAGGGACTATGGGGAGGTGCAGGGTCACCCAGGCTCTTCCTGGTTGAGTAAAGGTGCCGAGGCAGGGCTGGCAGGGAGCGGTCCCAGCTACTAGAGCAGGCGGTGGGCAGGGTGGAGGGGAAGCAGCTGCGGAGAGTGGACGTGTGCTCGCATGCAGCCCTATTGATGACTGCAGTCCCATAAATTTCACACAGGCAGTGGAGGTGGGGAGGGGGCGGCTGAGCAGGCTCCAGCAGACAGTGGAGCAAGAACTAACTCCTCCCCGCCTCCTCCAGGTCAGGGGTGAGGCAAGAGCTGTATCCTGGAGTGTATTGGGGTGGGGGCAGGAGAGACAACGGCTGTCTCTGAAGGGTGGCGGGAAAGATGGGCTTTGATTTGAAAAGCTTTAGAATCTGTTTAGAACCTTCCGGATCCTTGGCTTTATTTAACAAAGACAGAAACTAAGCTAAGGAAGGAGGTGAGGTGCCTGTGTAACCGAGGTGTCTTTGCTCTCTGCCCTGTGCATATTTCTCTTCTTTCTGCAGGGCCCAAGTGGGGTTAGGGGTCTCCCCTATTACCTTTAGGAGAAAGAGACCCACGGCGGCTCTGATGACTCGAGCATGGATTGATTTCTCTGAGCCAGCCCAGGCACTTGAAGTCAGAGCACCAGGAGAAAAAAACAAAAAAAAAAAAGAAGGCACGACACCCCCGGGGT
>NW_006443570.1:3171204-3175448 GCF_000325575.1 Pteropus alecto | reverse complement strand
AAAAAAGCAGGCCAGAGACACCCTGGGTTTAGAGTCAGCTCCTTCCCTCAGGGCCCCAGGCTAGCTATCATTTAGTTATCCCTTCTGTCAACAAGTCTCTTTATTCTGGGAGCCTGAGGGTACTAATCTGCAAGACAGGGATATTAACCTCTAAACCCTGCCCCTGTGTGCTGAGTGAGGAGCTGGCAAGACAATGGAAGTGAAAGTACATTGTTTTGAATTAAAGGCATTTCTGGCAGAGAGCTGCTGGGCCCTAGCACAGCCTTCCCATTTCATTACTCCCGTGCCTGCTCCAGCTACCACCAAGCCCTCACAGCGTCCCTGACCCTCTCTGGACTAAGCAGCCCAGTGAAAAGCCCAGGAGATCAATTCCGATCTAGCAAGCAACGAACTCCAGGCACCGCGGCCCTGAGCAGATCAATGTTTCCTGTTCAGTGGCAGGGGAGCAGGGGTCTTCGGGGGATCAGAGAGGACTTAGTGAGAAAGCAGGACTGGGTTCTAGCGGGGCAGGGACATAGGAATGGAAAGACTCTGAGAGAGGCAGAGGCAGGGAGCTCTGAGGGAAGAGGAAGGGTGAGGAGGCCCTGGAGGGGGAGCAGAGTTGGGGTACCCTGGAGAGGGGGTGGGTGTTAGGACTGAAGGCCCCCGAGGGATAGCGCTTGGGGGAGCCCCAGAGATAAGTTCGGGCTGGAAGGTTTACCATCTCTCCAAGGACCCTCACTGTGCAAGGCCGACCATAATTTTTGAGTCAGAGATTCAAACTACACGGAAGATGCCCAGGACTGGTGAAATCCAGCGCAGAATAAGAAGGAAAGGGTGGGGAAGGGGAGCTCTGGTCACCCCCAGCTCAGCCCTCCTAACCTAACCCGGGCAGTGAGGAAGGGAATGCTGCCCAGGCCGGGAAGATGGGGGAAGAGGTGGGAGCCCCCCAGTGGCCGGCCGCAGATAAAGGCTCAGGTGCTTAGGAAGAGGGTGACATTGCTATTTGTTCCACCAAGTCCAAATTCCACGTTTATTTATGAGCCTGATTTATTTTTATCCTCCACTGCATTCTTTTACATGAGATCACTGTAACTCATGATGAGAATTAAGATCTTCCAAGTTTTAGTGACACCGTCTGGTAAGCCGTCAAGCCCATCCCCACCTGGCATCTTTACCCAGATGTCACCATCTACTCTGTTCTCTGGCTGCCGATGGGCAACATTCACACATGACATCATCTTCAGAGGAAGAGAATGTGGAGAAGAGGAGAGGGGGAGGGAGAGGGAAGAAAAGAGAGGAAGGGAAGAAATTAGAGGAAAGAGCGAAGCTACAAGCTATGGAAAAGAGAGAAAAGGACTCTAGGGCCCCTGTCGTGAGGACCCCTGGAGATCAGGAGGCTGGTCAAGGTCCCTCCTTGGGGAACTGAGAGGACTCACAGGTGTGTCCCCATCCATTGCCTGGGCAGAGGTGGGGGCTGGGCACCAGCTCAGGGAGGGGTCGGGGTAAATCCAGTGAGGCCTGCAGGCAGGGCAAGGGGAGGGGTGCATGGAGATTTCCGGAAGAGTGGAGGGCCTGTCTCAGACTGCAAAGTGCCTTGCCCAAACACGCACATTTGCAGGTGGAGGCTCCCCCAGTCCCACCATTTGTAGCCAAAGTAAGAGGAGCCCAAGTCACCCAGGAGGGACCCGGGGGCAACTGCCACCATCAGTTGTGCTTGACAACTCCATCCTGCTGGATGCCTGCTGCAGTCATGAAGCACACTGTGCTGGGAGGTCGGAGGCCAAAGGTCAAGCTTGGCAGAGGTTCTAGTCACCTGGGTCAAATGAGAGGATCATCTCTTGTCCCACCTCCTGTGAAGGAATCGGCCTCTGTCTTTGGGGGTCCCTCTCTCTGGGCTCCTTGTGTGCCCGTACCTCTCCATCCGCGCTGTCTGTCTGTGGGTCCTTGGAGCAGAAGCCCATCTGTGTCTGTTTTCTAAAACCATCTTTTCCGCCCCATACCACAGCAACCAAAGTCATTTTCCGGGCAATTGGCTTTCTGTAAACATTCCTGTGTAATATCCCCCCAAATTGCTAATGCCCAGTGTCCTGTTGAGTCTCCCTGTCACTCCAACCAGAGCCTCAGAGGTGGGGTGAGCGGTGGGGGGGAAGGGCAATCAGAGGGGAGGGGGCAGCTGGACTGAGAATTAGAGCCCGGGCCTCATGTCCATCTCCTGGAAAGAGGGGAGCCAGAAACCCCATAGCTGCCCTGCGTGTTTCACCATCCCCCACCAACCCAGCACCACCTCCCCTGACTGTCGGCCACCTCAGCACAGCCTGTCTGGGCTGGAAGGAAAGACAGAGAAGATGGAGAAGGGGAACCATGGGAGGGAGGCCTGGGAGGCAAAAGAGCTGACTTGAAAGCATGGAAGAGAAGGTCAGACAATAAAGGTGACTTCCTGGTAACTAGGAGCAGGGACACTAAAGAGGTAGGGGCAAGGCCAGGCAAGTTGCCATCAGAGTCCCCAGAGAAGGTCAGCTCTCCTCCCCTGAGGTTGAGAAGAGGGAAGAGGCCAGGTGGAACCCATCCCTCCAAGACGGACCACTACCTGGCTCTGCAGTGGTGGGCGGAAGGTGGGTAAGGCAAAAGGGTGTCAAAGGCACGGTGGTCCTTGGCTGGTGACACACCTGAGCTCCCCTCCCCAGCCCCCAGCACTGATCCACAGAACCACCGTGAGGGGCCTAGGTCAGGTTGATTCTCCTCGAAGTACAGCAAGGGAAACTGAGGACTAGAGAAGATGAGTAATTTAACAAGACTCACAGTGTGGACACCCTTCCCCCAGGCTAGGCAGGAAGAGGGGAAATAGGGCTGTTCACGACCCTCTGGTCTCTTCCACTCCCATGTCCAGGGAGCCCTGCTACCTCCCAGCCCCCAGGGAAGCTGGACATCTAGATTCAGGTGGGCTGGGGGGTGAGACATCAGAACCCAGAGGGAGCCAAGAGGCAGGGGAGGGTGCAGGGCACTGCCAGTCACAGCTTCATGCAGGAAGAAAAATACAAACCAATTTGTGCAGATTTAAAACCCACGGAAGGCCACTTAGTTGGTAAACGAGTCAGAATCTAATTAAAGGACCTCCGTCAGGACTGGGGGAGGAGAGCTCACCTGCCTAGGAGGAGCTGCTGCACAGAGGGAAGCTGGGAGCCTGGGCCTCAGTAGCTCTCAGTAGAGCTTCTAGAGCTTTCCCCAGGGAGAGAGAATTTGAGAGAGAGGGTGAGAGAGGGTGTTGGGTATCCTGGGTGGGACGGGGGCATTGTCCCGGCCAGATGCTGTCTCTCCAAGTGTTTCCTCCTCACCATCCCTGGGCCGACTCTACCTGCTGATTCTGTCCGCTTGCTCAGAGGGCACCCGCAGGGCAAGGCCTCGTCCCTCAAACTGGGCACATGTTTCCTCCATCAGACTAGGGCCTCACCTAGGACACAGCCTTGTCTTCTCCTCAGATCGGACACTCCCTAAAGGCTGGGCCTGGGCCTCCTCTCAAGGGCACTAGGGTAAGGCCCCTGTTTACCTCATTAGGTTGGAAGCTCCTTCAGACTGGGGACTCCTTGATAGCAGAGGTACCACTCCATTCAGACTGGGTGGTCTTGTGAAGTAAGGAGAGAGATCCACAAGCCACTCGGGAGTGGGGTTGGGGCCTGGGGATAGTCAAAGATGGCAGGCTTGGCCTCAACGCCATCTCTGTCAGCTGCCCTAATCTGGAGTCCTGCTCCCTTTTACCTGCTGCTCTCTCTCCCCACTACTCCCCACGTCCACAAGCCACACAGCACAGCAGCCCTCTAACCCCTCAGCTCTTATCTCTGAGGCAGGGAGGAGCGATGTCTTGAGACTGTTCTGCTCACCCTTCTCTGCACCTTGAAAACCGTGCTCTCTCCACAACCAAACGCCTTTCACAGGAAGGAAACTGAGGCCCAGATTGTAAACCTGACCGGTCACACAGGCGCTGAAGGCAGAGCCAGAAGTGGAACATGGGCATCCTGGCCCCCAGGGACAAGGATTTTTTTCCATCCCACTATGCCACTTCTCAGAAAGCAATTGCCAGGGGAGCCCCTCTCCAGGTGGTAGGCCCCCCGAGGGCACAGACTAACAACCTCCTTAGGAGAAATCAGCAGCAAGATGGAAAACATGTCATAGAACCCTGGGCCCCAAAGAGAGAAGAGCTGTGGGTCACAGTCCAGCCACACCCCCAGGTGCCCACACAGCCCGGCGAGACACTCATCACACAGAAA
>NW_006443570.1:3156004-3171191 GCF_000325575.1 Pteropus alecto | reverse complement strand
ACACGGCATCTTGACCACACTCTTCAGACAAGGCCCCCCTCCTTGCAAAAGAGCCAACAAGCCAGCCCCATGCCCAGATTTTCAGATAGGCAACCCTCCCTCTTCTCCCTGCACCCCCATTTCAAGCAGGCAAAGCTATGGCATTATCAGAAATCGCTGGATTTGGGGATGAGGAAGCTCTTTTCAAACCCAGCTCTCCATTGACTAGTTGTGTGACCTTGAGCAGGTCAGCAGGCTCTCTGTACTTCGGTCCTCTCATTTTTTTTTTTAATAAAACAAAACAAAACAAAAAAACAAAAAACCTAGTAACACTTAGACAGGTGTGCAGGTTGTGCACTGCACAAAGGCACCAACCTAGGGAACAAGTGGGGGACAGTTCTTTCCTGATCTGCCCCAGTTGCCTGATTTCCTTTCAGGACACTGTCAGAATTTTATCAGACCCAGGACTGTAGGATTTTGATTTCTAGCTACTAATGAAGATCTGGCTAATTGGCTTCCCAAGGAAGGGAGGGGGCGGAGATGCAGAAGGAAGCATGTCACCCCAGTCTGAAGCCTTTGCTGGAAAAGCTGGGAACAGCCCTGGCGTGTGCCCACACAGCACTGCGTTAACAAGCTTACTCCAGAATGGCATCTCTACCATCACGCGCCCGGGGAGGCTGTCCTGTCAGCTCCACATCTCCTTGGAGAGGCAGCGGAGAGGAACACAGGCGGGAGGAAGGGAAGGAGAGAACACAAGAGGGTGGGAAGAGAGGGAGGTAGGCGCCCATTCGCCCGGCTCTGCCACCACTCCAAGGAGGCTTCTAGAGCTCCTTCTCTCCCAAGGGGCAGTCCAGCCTCAGGGTGCAAAGGCCAGGGCAGCAGGTGTGGGCAAAGGAACCTTTTCTAAGACCCTAAAGCTTGCCCATAGGGAGGCATCCTGTTCCCAAGGGGAGAGACTCCAATTTGTTGGAAGCGAGGGGTGGAAGCTCCATCCATCACCCCGTCCTATCACAGGACAGTGTTGTTAACACCCAGTAATCATAAATGTTGGGCAGGAGCCTCAGCCTGGCTGGACCCTTCATATCCTCCTCAGAGACACCATCCTTCATGGGGTTGGGCTTTTTCTAGGAAGCCTTTGCTTTGCCAGCCCCCAGACAGCTCCCTCAGTTACCAGAACGATCAGGGTCCTGCTGCCTCCAGATTCCAAGCACATGCTCAGTCACTTAGGCACATACTTCTGCTCACTCACACTTCTATCATACTTGGCCACTGTGGCAATGCCCCACATGCTCACCTACATATGCCCAGTCACAAATTGCCTTACGTGTACCCCCCACATGAGGGGCACACACACACACACACACACACAGAGGCACACTCAAACCTGGGCAGCTCTGGGGTTACCACACAGATACCTCCCTGATTCATCACTCTGCCATCTAAGATGCCACAAGGACAAAGTGCTGTGCCCATGCACACACATCATGTACACTCAAGACCCTCCTCGAGAGACTGCAGTGCATCTGGGGGCTCCCACAAGTGTGAAGTTGATGCATCTCCAGTTGGGGACCCCATTCGCCCACCCTGAATCCAGCTGCATCTTCTCAGGGAGGCAAGTTCCTCGGCCCCTCTCCTACTTTGTCAAGTTCAGAGTTTCCTTGCTGAAGTGTTTACATTCTGTCTTAAAATAGAGGGATGAGCCCAATGATCTCAAGGCCACTCCACTCCGACCACTGCTCAACCGACAATGCAATTAGGCCTGGACTCTCAGCCCTCATTCTGCCTCCACAGATGCTCAGCCTCCTCCACCAGGGTGAGGGGCCAGGGACCCTTTGACCGTTTCCACCTGCCGCCAAAGGGTGAAGGACAGGACTGCTGGGCAACAAGGCTCAGCCCTCACCTCATGGGCTGATTACTGCCCAGCAAGCCGACGGAGAGCGCAATCAAATCTGCATCCCATTATTTTCTCTCCCTACAGATGCTGAGGATAGTACCCGGAGAGCCTGGAGGAGGGGAGGGGAGGGGAGGGGAAGTAGGAGTTTGGAGAAAGCAAGAAGAGGCTCAGCTAGTTTCCTGCCAACCACCAGGTCCAGGCTGACTGGGAAGCCTGATCTCATACCAGGGGCATCTTTCAGAAGTTCTCCCTGTTGTCCAACCAGAACCCTGGCACCAGAGCAGGATCTGGGAGAGTGGAGCACAGGCTGGAAGGCAGGGGAGAAATAAACAGTCTCCCCTTCCATCTGCAAAAAACTTGAAGACTCTATCATTCTCTTTTCAGTCAAATTCACTCACCCATCTTCAGTGATGAGGTTTATACCCAGCAGCAGGCTTCCTGGATGCCATGGGAAATATGGACCAGCCATGAATGACACCACTCCCGATAATCCCACATACTTAAGAGAGTCTTCAAGGGCTCTTAGAGCCCTTCTCATTCAATTCTCAGGGTCACCCTAGGAGGTTGCCCCACCCCATTTTACAGGAAGTAGAGGTTCAGAAAGGGGTAACTTGTCCAAGGTCAGAGGTGAGCCTGATCTCAACTGCAGGAGTTCTCAGGCCAGAAACCCCTTTTTTCTCCACACTCTGCTGCCCCTGAGGAAGATGCTGATTCTGCCACCAAGGCATCCCTGAGTCATTGTCCAAGCCATCGGGCCAAAGCCCCTTGCGTCTCCTCAGTCTGTCCAACTCCCTGAGAAGGGAACACTCGAACAGCCCTCCACCCCAGTAAAGCAGAGAGACCCTCAATTCCATCCTCGTCATAGAAACTTCGCAGCCGACGGACTCGTCCCCTGGGCAAGAGCTGCTTCAGAGCCACAGAAGCCTGGGCTGGGAGGAGGTCTCACAGTCCTGAAAGAACCTCTGGGGAACCTACTTTTCCATGGCCCTCTTCTCACTCCTCAGCTGGGTACAGAGTCCTTCCAACCCCTGCCACGGTCTGTGCCAAGACAGGAAAACAAGTCCTCCCTACTTCAGGAATGCAATTCCAGCCAGGGCTTGGATACTTCATTTTCCAAGAATGAAGAACTCATAACATCCATGGTACCAATCATCTTGTGGGCCTCCTCCTTCCTTAAAATGAGCCAGAGTCTGCGTCCATGGTCCTCAGAGGGGACTAGGGACAGGTCATGACCTTCCTTGCCTCCTGTTCCTCACTCTCAGGCCTCCCCTGACCTTGGGCCTTGGGGGCCAATGTGATTCCTCCTGCCTGGGATGGGTGACTCTCCTGGCAAGGTAAGCTGAAACTGTCTGCTCCTTCCAGGCACTTCTATTTGCCCTCACTGCCTGGCCTTGTTAATGTGATTCGGGGAGTCTGCTCTGGGTCTTAGCCCCTTCCTAGCAACTATGCCCCTCATAGATCTAGCAAGGCAGATGCAAGCTCCAGGCACCAAAGGGTGTGCCCAGAAGTGGGCAGCCTGCTGGTTTATGGCCTGAGGCCCTGGATGCCCGGTCTAGCAGTCAGCCGTCCAGGGGTATAGCCCAGCCACTTTGAGGACTGGAAAACCACAGCCCACACGATAATACCTGATGCATTAACCACACAGTGCTTCCTCCCTGCTAACCTACTTCCTCCTCCAGTACTGACCCTGCCCTGCTGCCAGAGGGCCCCAGGCTTGGAAGGAATGGTTCTGCTACCCCCAGCTGCTTTCCTCACGGTGCCCCATGTCTGTATCCCATGCTTGCGCAGTGGCTAATTCTAGCGTCTCATCAGACAGTAATTATGGGGGAATCAGCAGTGCTGTCATCTCTGCAGCTCGGCACCTGTCATCACGCTGCCTTCCCTAGGCTGCTGGGATGGGGCCGGAAGCTGAGGGGGGTGCACTGGAGTGAGAGGCGCCTGGTCCCTCATTGCCTCCACAGCCCTCACCTCCTTCAACCCACCTCCCCACGAAGCATGCAATGCATGTCAAACAGGTGGCCACTAGCCTTCCTGTTATCCCAAGGCAGGTACTGAATGCATGTGTCATGTGTCACATGTATACACGCCCATGACCAAACAGAGAAGGAAGGACACAGCAAGCCAAGACTCAAATCTTGCCATGGCTACTTCCCATACGTGTAACCTTGAACAAGTCATTTTACTTCTCTGGATGTCAGTTTCCCCAATGGCGAAATGGGGAAAATGGTTCCTGCCTTGGGAAAATGGGAAGAAATAAGTTATATAAAGTATCTAGCACAGCACGTAGCACATTTATGATCAGGTATTCACTCAGCAAACACTTAGTACACGTCTACTATGTGCTGGGCAATGTGGGAACGCCAAGATGAATTAATCATGGTTTAGCAAGGATCACACTGGGGCCACGCTGGGACTCAGGCATTCTGGTGGTGTTTTGTTTTGGTTTTGTTTCTTTGAATTGTAATGCCTTTAAGGGGCACATATGCTCTTCTCTTCACCAAAGTCTCCACCATTCCCTATGGTCCTCATCTACCGCTTCAACATTTCCTGCCCACAAGGGCAGTGGTCTGCTGCCGCCAAGAGCTAACACGGACTAGTAGGCTCAGTTATGTCCAGAACCAATGACCACAGGAGATTTGACTGTGCCATGGGAGTTTAGAGGGGCCAGCCAGTGGTAGTTGGAGGGGTGGGGCACTTCAAGGAGGTGCTGGCTAAAGGAGGACCAGGTATAGGAGGTGACAAAGGTACAGTGTTCCTGGAAGAGGAGTCACAGAAGCAGACTTACAGAGATAAAGGCCAGGCCTAAGGGAAGCTGGTGGAGACAAACACATCTCAGAGGGTCCTTCCTGCCATTAGATCTCCAAGCCCCAGGCCACAGCATCTCTCGCTCCTCCAGAACCTTCCAGAATGCTTTCCTAGGTGGCCTTAATGGTAGAGCTACAGTGTAAGACCGCTTCCTCCTGCCTCACAACCAAACAGCATCTACTGTCACAACCAAGTCATTGATTCGCTTACCTGTCCCCACGGGTCCTTTATCCCAGGTGGAGAGGAACTCTGCTAGAACCAAAAGGTCTGCTAATAGGAACCCTCTAACCTCTAGTCTTCCACCCTGCCCCACCCCCACTCCAGGGTCTAGGAGCCTCTGAGACTCCCTGGGGACAGACCCCGGAATGGGGTTGGGGGAGCAAGGTGGAGATGAACCTCAGAGTCAATTCTTTATGGCACGAACCACGGAGGAACCCTGTTTGCAGGAGCCCAGAAGTGAGGCGAAGGCCTCATCATTCTACGTACAGCATGAGGGACTGAGGCTAGACCTAAGAAAGGCTTCAGGAGGAAGGCAGAACGGAAGGACGGGGAGCAGGGCTGAGGCTGCCATGATGGAAAATCTGTGTGACCTTGGCATGTTATTTAACCCCTCTGGTCTGTCTCCTCCTCTGTAAACAGAGATAGAAGCATCGAACTCATAGGATGGTTGTGAGGATGAAATGAACTAATACATGGACGGAGCTTAACCCAGCATATATGGCTCATGTATTATGGATCGTTAGTATGTGTGTTATTACCGGAGATGACTTTTCCCCCCCAAAACTCAGCAACAACTAAATGAGCCGCTGACCCCTCTACTCCCTTCTCTTTCAGAGTCCACAGAGGGAGCTCAGAGGTCTCTTCTAGCCACAGCCAGAATCAGAAGTGAGGGGCTGACCCCACTGCGTCCACCTCCATGGACGCCTCCCCACTCCCACCCTGGGCATTCTAATAACCCTTCATAGCACTTTTCCAAAAACCACCCACATCTCATTCCACTCTGGGTGATAAAGCGGGACGGGGCTGCTCCCCCTCTTTACAGATGTAGAAAGTAAGTCTTAGAAGATATCAAGCTCCCTGCCTCTGGGAGTATTCCAGAAGGGAGCGAGTGAAAAAGGAGAGTATTCAGGACTCCCTCCCTGGTTCCCTGCCCATGGGCCCTCTGCTGTCCGTGTGGGGAGGGGGTCATGGCCTGCATAACCAGGACAGGGCAGAGGGGAAGGGCTCCAGTCTCTAGTCACTTCTGCATTCTCCTGGCAGCAGGGGAGGATGGGGGAGGGAGGGGAGCAGTGTGGCTGCTCTTTTAGGAAAACGATAATTTTAATTAAGAGGCAGACGAACGAGAGCTCTGCAGATTGTCTCTAAGCAAAGTTATTAAAAAGCCATCAAGGCGGCAGCAGCCACAATGGCAAGGAGGGCTGCCTCCCCCAGGTGCCCGCCTGGATTGGGGCTAGAGCATCCTTCAGGGAGCTGGAGAAGGGCTGGAGGGCATAAAGTCCAAAGCAGCCAAGACGGGGGTTCTGCGGCCTCTCTCCCAAGATGGGGGCGGAGGCAGCACCCAGACACTACTCAGGCACAGCCTGCTCAACCCCAGGGCAGGGCACAGTGGGTGAGGGAAGGACAAAAAGGTAACTACCAATAGGGCAGCCCCTGCTCTGGGTCAGGCCCTGGACCAATCGCTGCTTTTCCTTTACTCTTAACAAGCGTGCCCGGTAAGTTCTTGCACCATTTTACTGGCAAGAACGTGGAGGCTCAGAGAGTGACGGTGGTTTGTCCCAGTTCACACAGCTAGAAAATGGCTTAAGTAAGGACTGGAACCCGGGTCAGGCTGACTCTCAAGTTCAGTATTCCAGGTTGCTGGTTCAGGGCACAGAAGTGCGGGGTGGGCTCCCTGCCCATCCACTCTCCCTTAGCCTGGGCTCCCTGAGGCCCTCTGAGGTGGCCTCAGCACTGGCCCAACAATGTTGCCCACAGTCCCCAGGGTCACCAGGGACTTAGGGCCTCGGTCACTATTTACTTGGTGGGGGCACACTATGAGAGGGGTGTCATAGGGTCAAAAGACATTCTATAAGGACATAAAGCATAAAACAGCTGCCTCAGAGAGAGCAGGGGTGGATAAGGACATCAGTGGAGATAGAGTCACAGTCCTGCGGGGGATGGGGGGGCAAGTATTCTGCAGTCAGCTGGCCAGGCCATGGCCCTAGGCCCCACAGCTGGTGAATTCTGCCAAACCCTTAAGCTCTATTGGCTCACTTATCTTGGACTCAGCCTAGCGCAGTGACTGGCACTGAGAAGGTATTCAATAAATCTTTTTTGAATGAATGAAGGAAGGAAGGAAGGAATGAACAATTGAATAAATGAAATGAAATCACAGGCTTGTGAGTGCCTATAAACAAAGCTGTGTCGAAGTTGGATGTGGTCCCATTCCCCCACCTTCTGGCCATCGAAGAAAGGGCATGCCCCCACATGAGAAGGGCCCCTTGTTCCTGACCCCCTCCCCCAAAGCCACCAGCCCCCTAGGCAGAGGGCTCCTGCCTCCTCCACCCGCCCCAGCCCCAGTTACATGGCAGCTTTGTTGCCAGCACACACGTACATGCACAAGTGCTTGCACACGCACACTAACTCATATGAACATACACAAACATACATGCACACACAAACACATTCTCTGCCAGGCAAGGTGCCCTCCCCGGAGTCAGGTCTCTGTTGCCCCCTCCCCTGGCAAAGGCCCTCCCCCATTCCTGGCCCTCTTGGCTGGGGAGGGGCATCTGGCTGAGGAGAAGTGGGAGAGGAATGGTGGGGGAGGCCTCCCTCCTGGCTTACTAACCTGGAGACTTTAAACAGAGGGAACAGAGTCCTGGAGGCTTCCCTCCCGCTGCACGCTGGAGCCCTGGGTGAGGGACAGGAAAGGAGGAAAGTCGTGAATGAATGCCCGGAGCCCATAGCCCAGAGCCAGGGGAGAGGAGCTGGAGAGAGGAGGGGTCTGGGGTGGGGATCCCAAAGTGGGATAGGCAGGGCAGAGGCCTTGGGCCATGGGGGAGGAGGGGGCAGGGACAGCAAGGCAGGGCCTTAGGAGCTGTCCCTTTGGGGGGGTCACTGGGGGCTGGGAGCAGGCGGGATAGAGACTGGGTGTTGAAGGAAGAGCAGGGGTTGAAGGGGCAGAGACACTGGTGGGAGACAGACAGGAGGACAGACAGCAGGACAACACAGAAAACACAGGGTCCCCCAGACAGACAGCCAACAAGCCAGGCCTGGTTCTCCTCCCAGAAATGGGGCAGACTCTTTCCTGGGGTGCCTTTGCAAGATCCCGAATTATAGCACCTTAGAGAGCTCCCCAATTAAAGTCACCCCATTTTGGAAGATTGATTGGTTCAGAGTCAGAGGGGCTTGCCATCATTGCTCTGCTGGCAACCCTCTCCCAGCCCAAGAGACCCCAATCTGTTCCACTCACCCACTAACCTTGAGGAAGACCCCCTCCCCTGCCTGTAACAGAGGAAACAGAGGCACTTCACACCCAACAAGCATTCACGCATTTGCACAGTGGTCGGGGCTGTGCAGGAGAAGCAGCACCCCTGGCCAAAATCCCCTGAAGCCCTGTACCTCACTCCTGCTCTATACCCAACCAACCCTCAAACTGCCAGGGCAGGGTCCCCCTCAGCTGTCCATTATGGCTGCCTCCCTCTCACAGTACAGGGAAGTCCTGACTGTGCTCTATCTCCCTCATGCTGCAGTAGAGTAGTCACCCCTTATCCGCGGTTTCACTTTCCACAGTTTCAGTTACCCATGGTCAAGCGTGGTCCGAAAATATTACAGGAAAATTCCAGAAATAAGCAATTCATAAGTTTTAAACTGTGTGCCATTCCAAGTAGCATGATGAAATCTTGAGCCTTCTTGCTCCGTCCCACCTGGGACATGAATCATCCCTTTGTCCAGCATATCCATGCTGTTTATGCCACCCACCCATCAATCACTCAGTAGCCACCTCAATGATCAGATCTATTGTCACAGTATAGCAGCGCTTGTGCTCAAGTAACCCTTACTTGACTTTAATGGCCCCAAAGCCATTCACATAACTTTTATTACAGTGTATTATTATAAATTGTTCTGTTTTATTAATTATTATTGTTAATCTCTTAGTGTGCCTAATTTATAAATTACACTTTATCATAGGCATGTATGTTTAGGAAAAAACATAGTATCTATAGGACTTGGTACTATCTGCGGTTTCAGGCATCCACTGGGAGTCTTGGAACATATCCCCCTTGGATAAGGGGGACTACTGTACCTGTCTGTTGCCTCTCATCCTAGGGCATGCGGCATTAAGACCCTTCTTGTCTGGCACACTCTCAGGCACAGCCCTCACTCCGCTGGCTCAGACCCATCCATACCCACATCACGTCTGGCT
Source organism: Pteropus alecto (assembly GCF_000325575.1). Lineage (NCBI taxonomy): Eukaryota > Metazoa > Chordata > Mammalia > Chiroptera > Pteropodidae > Pteropus > Pteropus alecto. The sequence goes on along the minus strand of NW_006443570.1, from coordinate 3,162,108 downwards.
GCAAACGTTCACAGAGCCCCCTGCCAATCTCATGGCTCCAATTTTCCCACCGATTACCCAAGACGCAGGCATCCCAGGGAAAAACAACTGTGGTATCCAGATGTTGGGACATTGACTAGAGGAAGAAATCAAGGACGCTCGCTAACATGAATAGCCCCAGAGGGCTTCCTAGATGAGGGAGTGAGGGCTGGGGGTGGGGTGTGGAAGGGTGGGGTACGGGCAGATGGACAGAGGGCCACAGGGTGTGATCCGGGGATTTGGGGAGGGTTAGCTTCCTCCTCACCACTTCCTTCTCAGCTGTCCAGGGGCTCAGCTCCGGACAGGCTGAGATAAGGATCTGCGTTTTAAAAAAGACTAAGCTTTTCTCACATAAGCTCCCTCCTCCAGGGGGAGCGATCTCCCTTTCGATCATTCGATTGGATAGAGAGGAGGAAGATGAAGACAAAGAAATTACTGTTTATTGAAGGTTTGCAGTGTGCTAGGAATTTTGTAAGGAAACTGTTGTCATCAGCCCCAATTTATAGATGAGGAGACTGAGCTTCAGAAAGGCGAAGTGACTTACCTCAAACCACACAGTGAGTGAGTATCAGGGCTGGGATGCCAGCCCAGATCTGTCTGACTCCAGAGCCTGAGCCCCCGACCCCTGAGCTAAACTGCCTCCCATCTGCCCTCCCTAGTCTTGGCTATCTCTCACTCAGTGTCCTCTGTGAAGTACTGCCTAAAGTCTAACCTCTTTCCATCCCACGCTCCAGCATAAACTATTTCTTGAAGACAAGAAGTGGAAAAGAAAGCTTCGCTTCAGTTTCTTTCTGCCTTATGCTAGGAGTAGGAGTCAGATTATTTTAACCTTGGGCTGCTGATGGACCAGGGACCAGGGAAGCGGGGTGAGCTATTAGGTTCAGGAGAAGTGGTTCTGGGATTTCCTGAGCTTCATCTTTAAGAGACTTTTGGCTCTTTAGGAGTCCCCTTTCTGCTCTCCTACCTCCATCATGGAAGAGGCTCCAGGAAGCCCCTCAAAGACCCCTTCTTGTTTCAACATCCAGAAATCCCCTGAGCACCCAGGCTAAGGAGAGCCTATAAAGTCAAGGGGCTGAAGCACGTCCTCAGTGCCCTCCCTTCCCCGGAGCACTAACTTTCAACTTAGGAGGCTGGGATAAAAATAGGGATTCATCAGGCCAACCTGGCCACTGGGTGGGGACAAAGTAGGCAGAGAGGCCGAGGTAAGTCTGCAAGGACTTCAATGAGCCTCGGAATGCCAACCCAAAGAGCTGGGATCCTTAATTGTTCCCCAGTGAGGCAGATGCCCGTGCCTGGGATGATGCTACAGATGTCTGTGTCTGCAATTATCTCATGCCTTGGGGTTGCGGGGAACAAGCAGGACACACACCCCCTCCACCTCCTATGCTCTGCACAAACCTCCCTGGCTAGGGCTTCTCTGTGGAGGTCTCTTGGTCTGGGGCACCCCCTGTGGGCTCCTGGTTCTGGGTCTCTAGTTTGCTCTGTGGCTAGAGTGGAAAAGAAGCCAGTGTCCTGGCATAAGGATGTTTGCAGAGAAGAAAGCAGGCATGTGAAAACCCAACTCCTTTCCAGTTTTATAATACTCCACCCCAGGACATGCGGGCAACTGGACCAGGTGGCTGAGGCTACCAGGAACCGGGAAGAGGTTGTCGAGGTGATGAGCCATCAGCTGGAGGTGCCTCGGTAGAAGAATACACGGACTGGATCTTAGGCTATAGCTGGAATGGAGTGTGTTAAAGCTAGTTCTGCTGCTGTGGCAGGAAACAGCATTCAGATGACAGCTAAATCCTACAGCCACTCCCTTATCCATCCTCCGGGCTCAGAGGACAGCTTTAGGCAAGGTGTGCCTTTGGAGCAGGAAAGATTGTTTGTAAGGCGCGCACAGGCACCCTCATGCTCACGTGCCAATATTCTCTTGGGCCAAATCTCCATTTTTCCTGGGTTAGCTGGAGCTGGGAAATGCTCTTCCCACCCTCTATGTGGACAGGTATATATTATGTCAGGGGAGAGGAGGTGGGTAGAATCTGTGACAGCTGAAAGAGGCCTTAGAGATTCTCTAGTTCCGCCCTCCCTTCTCACATCTAAGACACTAAAGACCAGAGGGGGCAACTAACTTGCCCCAGGTCACACAGCAGTAGAGGAGGCAAGCAACCAGACACCAGTTCAAAGCTTTCTCTATCCCCTGCCCTTCACCTCTCTGTCCTGAGAGATCAAAGAGTTACTTCCCTGTCTCCTTCTTTTCCTCAGCAGCTCTGAACTTCTGTCCACCACGGCCCCCTGCACCCTGCCAACCACAACAGCCACAAGAGGTCACACTGGATCTAACAAGCTCCTCAGGATGACCAAAGTTCATCTTAAAGATCATGCCAACCAGTCCCCTGAACCTAGGTACAACACTAGCCTACTCGTGTTCATGCACACCTATCATTGAGGTAAATGTAAAAACACCACCAGAGCTCCCCGACCCGGAGCAGCCACCCTCCACATGCCACTGCCACCAGGAGGCTGTCCTTCCTATCTAACCTCCATTCCTCCTACTGCAGCGTGGGCCTATTTCCTCTCAAGCTGTTCTTTTCAAAGATAAGGGGAGGAAGGAGAACAAGTTTCCGGGCCTCCAAACCCTTATGTTTGGCCAGTGGCAGCAGAGAGGATGAGGGCAGGGTGTCCCAGGATGGCTGGGCCCTGAGCCCAGGCCATGTGTGGGGCATGAGAGGCGCAATGGGGGAGCAGCAGCCTGAGTGTGGGAGAAACTGCCCTTCTGGGCATGGTACTTTTAAATCCTCATCCCCTATAAAATCCGAAATATCAGGGTTAGGGGAAAGTCTTCTCTGGGTTCAGAGATTTCTCTTCCACCTCCATACCATTTATTGAGTGTTTATTATGTGTCAAGCACTATGCTGGATATTTTCATCTATTATTTCACCTAATTTTCACTTAATTTCTATGGCCAGAAACTAAACTGCTCCTTGGGACAGTCTCTCCCTAAGACGAAACCTAACCTCGATCCCTCTTACTGCATTTCCTCAGGCCCAGTCCTCCCTGGCTGTGGAAGGCACTTTTGTTCCTGTCTTCAGAAATTCTCACCGTTCTTCAGTGACCCCATTATCTTCTCCAGGTGCCAAACTTTACCCCAGTCTTGCCCCATGTGATGGGCATTCTAGGAGTGAAGGGAACTGAGGCAGGACTGGGGGCTGGGGTCAGGGAACTGGCCTGTGCCAGACACAGATAGAGCACATATCAGGTGGCAGAAGAAGAGGCCCTCAGGGCAGTCCCCATGAGATCAGGTGGGCCAGTGGAGGCGGGGGCAGAACTGAAGGTGGCAGGTTCTCCCTCCCTGATGACCCTTGGAGGGAGCGTGGGGCCTCACCTTTAGTGTGGTGACTAGGCAGGGTCCAGGGATGCAAAGATCTAGTTCTCTCTCAGTAGCCATCTCTCAGGTCCAAGTTCCAACCTGCATATACTCAGAGCCCAGCGGCCGGAGCAGAAGTGGGCAGGGGCACAAGAGAGTAGGGCTGTGGGTGGGAGCTGAAGCCAGAGGAGGAACTCTTACACTTAGCTCCTGGCATCCAGATGGTGCTCAGGCCTCCTGATGCAGGAGAGAGACCCCCAAATCCCCTGCCAGCCTCACAGGGTTTCACACCATCTATGGTAGCCATAGGCAATTTTAGTGAGTTCACATACTATTTAGCTTCCCTGTTTGGACCTTTTGGAGCCAGAGGGATGAGGGCCAGGGGTCCCCTTCACTAGGGCTTTCCCCTCATCCTGCCTCCAGCATGGCTGGAACACAGGGGCCAGACTCACCTCCTCAGGGAATGTTCAGGCCTCAGCTTCTACCCCTAGAGAGATTCAAGCAGGAAAAGCATGGGCCAATGAACAAGGGAAGTCGGGATGGTGGGTAGGACTGTGGTCCCTGTGGGTAGCACCTTCCCCTTCAAGCAGGCATCATTAACATATGCAAATCACATGCAAATCACCCAGAAGAGAGACACAACACAGGCGGAATGTCAGAAGAGATGTTGGAGATGATACAGCCCACACCCCCTCCTTTCACAGGTGAGAAAAGAGGCCTCACTAGAAAGGGACTTGCTCAAGGTCACTCGGACATGTGGGCACTGAGGAAGGATGCTAGTGAGGTCTCTACTCAGTCCAAGGCTCCTTCCTTGACAGCCCTGTCTTTCATATGGGGGTTTACAAGATAGCAAAGAGGGTGTGGGGTCTAGAATGTGCTCCAGGAAGGTCTATCAGAACCCCCCACTTTCTGCCTCTAAGCCTGGAGACGGCGTGGTGGATGTAAGGGGAACAGTGGGCAAGGTCAAATGTGATTCCTGGGACAGTGGGTGACCAGAGGGGTGGAAGGACCAGAGGCTGGAGGTATTGGTTTCTGGCAGTCAAGCAGCAATAGAAGACAGCAGAACTGGAATGTCTAAAGCCCAATGTCAAGACAAGGTGCCCGCTGTGGTGTGGGGAGGGGAATGGCACTCTTACCACACACACACACATCCCTAAGTGCTCAGCAGCCCCCGTCTTCCTGGACTCTGATGACTATGGCACCTGACAGACCATAATAATCTACCCAGGTCCATCCCTCCCACTGCTGTGGCTGCCCTCTCACTCGGCAATTTGGCTTCTCAACCTTCCAGACAGTCCTAGAAAGCAGGACCAAGGCTGAGGAAAGGAAGAAAGACAGATGGGAGGGGCAGGCAGAGAGAGAAAAGAGGAGACTGAGGAGCAGAGGGAGAGAGAAAGCATGAAGGACAGGGGCAGAGAGAGGGGAGGTCACATGGAAGGAAGTGAGAGAGACTGAGGGGCACAGAGGGGACTGTAGGAGCAGCCGAGCAGAGAGGGGAGGGCTTCCGGCCTCTGAAATTGAAGGACAAAGCTGAAGCCTGGATGTGGGGCATAGGACCTTAGGACTGAGGATGTCTGGCAGGAGTTGGGGACCATGCCCCTGCCCCTCTGCCACCTCCGCAGCAATGCCTCCCTCTGCCAGGAAATCAGTCCTCCCTCCAATGCCTCCCTCCCTCTCTCCCTCCTTCCTTCCCTCGGGGCAGGCAGTGCTGCTTCCCAGCCAAATCCAAAGCCTTCATCTCTGCTTTTCAGAGCTGGGAATGAAAGAAGGGGAAGCAAGTGCAGCCCTCAAACCCGCTGACAGCCAGATTTTTATTATCTTTGCTCGAATGGGCCCTAGGAAGCCAACAAGGGAATCTTCAAAGAGCATCTGAGTGGCTCAATGAAGCCTGCACCTGCACTGGCCCACCCACGGCTGCAGCCGGGGTTTAGGGGACACAGTCTGTCCCCCAACTCCCACCTAGCCCAGAGATCAGATCTGAGGCTGCTAGAAGCCTCAACCTCAGCCCCCATGCCTAAGCAGAGACCACTTTGCCAGGCAGCCAGACTCAAAGGCCAGGCCCAGGACCCACTGGGCCTTGGAGACAGTCTCTGTCTCTCTCTGGGCGTCGAGGACACAAATGAAGGAAGAAATCAGATCTCCTTGCCAAGACTTGGAGGAGATGAGTGCTTGGGATTCCTCGAAAGAGAAGCTTTTATGGCAAGCCCTAGATCCTTTTCCTGAACTTTCTGCCTGCCCCACACCCACAAGCCCCCTCAATTGCCTCCTGATGTCCCTTTACAGGACCCCTCCCAACCACAGCTGCCCCTCCATTCCTGAGCCCCAGGCCCATTACTCAGGATGATCCTCAAACCCCAAATGGCTCCCCCTGTTCAACTCCTCAATCCCCTCTGCCTTCTTTCCCCAAGACCTAACTTGGGATGGGGATGGGCTAAAACAGATCTGGTACTTCCAAAGACCCAGCCCCTCCCTCTTAAGCTTAGGTTTTGTCAGCGAAAGCCAAGGTTGCCGCTGGGCAGACAGCAGCCATGCCACCCCCACCCGCCAGCTCTGACCGCACCGTGGAGATCAATGCCCAAAGCCAAAGAAGGAATCAATGGTTCTAATTAAACCCTTTTTCCAGAGTGGGTCGGTCCCTGGCCAGAGAGAGAGAAAGATACAGAGAGCATCTGAGTCTCTGCATCCCAGCACCCAACCCTGTTCCCTGTATCTTTAAGAAACCTGGAGTCCAGCAGGA
>NW_006443570.1:3153673-3155844 GCF_000325575.1 Pteropus alecto | reverse complement strand
GACCCCAGAACCCCCACATTAGAGGCAAGGAGACAAGCAGAAATCCTGGGGCGAGGGCAGGCCTCATTCTCAGGGACCCTTCCCCTAGCAGAGCTCCCTCTCTCCACTAAGCACTGCCTGAAGACCACAGTTTCATCTTCCAGCTCCTCAGAGCACACAGGGGTCCCGAGTCTCCATTCCGGCCCTGAGGGTCATCACATAGAACTGGCTATCATGGATGAAGCAGAACCGGGGGTGGGGCACTGGACAAAGACCCTCTTGTCCCCAAGGCGGGGTGGCAGGAAGCCAGGGCAAAGCCTTTACACTTGCTGCCAGCGGTGCCTGGATGCCAGGCAGTCTGGGTGAGGAGATCCTATTCTTGGAACCCTCTCCCCTTATGCCCAGAGCCCTCATCCCCATCCCTTGTTTCCATATGAGGCCACCAGCTAAGTCTCTGACCCAACAACTCTCAGCTTGCCTGGAGCTCTTCTTCCCATGTGAATGCCAGGCCCTGACACTTGCCCACGGTGGCCCCAACAACAACCAGAAACAGCAAAAACCCTCACACGTAAACCATAACTGCCCCCCACTTACATACCCACGCACAATCTTGCCAGAAACCACCACCATCACAGCTGCCACCAGTGATGACAGAGCTTCACATTTTTCAGTGACAGTCTCCATCAAACGCATCAATTCGTTAAGACCAGCAAGAAGGATATGGAAGAGAATAAGGGAAACTGAGGCACAGAGTTAGACAGCAAAGCAGCTGACTCAAGGTCACCCAGACCAATATATCCAGAGTTCCCCACCCTGCCTCGCCCCAAGTGCTCAAACCCCAAACCAAGGAACATTCAGAACCACAAGCCTGTACGTCTGGTCAGCTATCCCCCACTCCCAGCTCTCATCTGCTCCCCAGAACAACAGTAGCGCCAACATCTTCTGAAAGCCTTTGGCCAGAAACCCACTTCCCTTAAAGTTGGGGGCTGCAGGACTTTCTGGTTGCACAGTATTTGGGGAGAGGAAAAGACAGTCTGGGATCCCCTCCTTGCACAATCTCTGTTGCTGCTCACCTGGCTCCCTTCGGCCCCCGGAGTCTCTCGCTCCAGCCTCCTCCCTGGGAGATCGGGCGCTGCCCTCCGCTGTCCTCTCCCACCAGGCCAGGGCAAAGCGCCGGAGGCACTGCCAGGGCTGCATGGGGCGGGGTGGGGCGGGGGCGCTCGCACTAGCAGCCGCACACACCGCGCTGGGCCCTGCCAGCTGAGCTGCGGAGGCACCCGGCCGGCCCCCTCTGCTTCCACCAGCATCCTGCTGCCCCCACTGACAGGACTCGGAGCTGGTCCGGGAGCTTCTGACGTAGCAGGGGGGTGCGTGGGAGGGGAGGGGGAGCCTTGGAGCGTCTCCTCCCCAGCCCCGCCCTCGGCCCCTCAGCCTCCAGCGGTCCCTAACTCCTCACTCACCCTAGAAGCTCAGCCCAGTTGGGGGCGCCCTCCTCTGCCCTCTGCAGGGGGAGGGCTTAAGATCAAATAGCCCCTCCCCCAACCCCTCCCACTCGTGGCCCCTCCCTACCCGCCCGCCGAGCAGGGAGCTGGTCCCCAGATTCTGCAACTGCTGCCTAGGCTCCGAGGTCTCCAAGGCTAGGGCCTCGAGGTGAGGGGGGGCGGTTGGTGGTAGTGGGGAATACAGGCTTGTATCCTGGCAACATAGCCAACCCCAGAATGCGCTCATCCCCTTCCTTCCCTGGAGGACTGGCTCGAAGAACCTACCACCACCACCCAAGTGCGTGCAACCCATTCTGGGACCTGGGGAAGAGAGAGGCCTTTGATGCTCCCCCGCCCCGACTTCTCCATACCCTTCGCCTCCCCCTTCATGCTCTTCAACCTCGGATGGTCCACTCCCTTCCCCCACTGTCCTCACGATTCATCCCCCTTCCTCTTTTCCCTACCCTTCCCCCCTCCACACTTACCCCTTTAAATTTTAACCCCTCTTACCCTCTCCCCCGGACTCGTGAGGCCCTACCCACCCGGTCTCCAGCCTCTCCAATCCCTGACCCCCTCTCAGGTCCTAGCACTTCTCTCGCCCGGGTCTTTCTCCCAAACCCGGCGCGCCGCGGTCCCCTGCCCCCCACACACCTGCGCCCGAAGCATCCCTTGCCACGCTGGCCACCGCCTCCCCGACCCGGCCACCGCCCC
>NW_006443570.1:3140741-3153203 GCF_000325575.1 Pteropus alecto | reverse complement strand
CCGCCCGGGGTGGCGGGGAGCCGGGAAGGGAGGGGTCATGGCTCCCCGCGCCCTCAAGCAGCACCGCGGGATCCCGCGGCGCGCGGCCTGGCGGAGATGCGGGGCGCGCTCACGCTCTCCTCCGCGCTCCACCTGCTTCTTCCACCCCAAGCCATCCTCGCGCCACTATGGAGACAAATACCTAAGGCCCAGGACGGCCTCGAGGGAGGGAATGCACCTGGAGAGTGGAGGATTTCTCGCTCTCCAAGCCCCCGCGCGCCTTGGGATGGAGAAGCATTCAGGGAGAGACGGGACAGGGAGACAAAGCGGGGTGGCGGGACTGAAGGCCACTCTTCGACCAAGGTGACCTCCGAAAGCCACAGCTGCCCTCTGCGGGGAGAGCCTGGACCCTCCTCTGCCTCTGTCCGGACGCTCCACTGCCTCCCTTCTTAGACGCCTCTCAGGCGCTGGGACCCAGTTTCCCGGCGCCCCCTGCTGGGCTGTCTCTTTGCCCCGAGCTCAGGTTGCAGCCCCTCCTGCAGGCGTCTGCTGGAATTGCCGGGGCCCGTGCTAGTAGTGTGGATTGTCTAGGATCATTTGCCAAGTAGAACCCCAAAGGAAGGCGATCCAGCTCCTACCCCTTCTCACACCTCGCTTGGCGACGCCGTTGCCAACTCTACCTTAGCCTGCAGAGGCCAGCTCTGCCCCACCCCCGCCTTATTCCCATCCCCTCCTGACCCCACCTTGGCCTACCTGTGGGCTCCACAGACTTCAGCTCTAACCAGCACTGACTCCTCCTCTTGTCCTGGTTGCTTGCTTCCTCTTTTGTTCTCTGTCCTGTTTCTTCTTTCTCAAGTTTTCCTTGGGGAGGGGAAGGTGGGCTGAGTCCCATGCCCCCTTTATTTACTCCTGGCATCCCCACAGCCATCTTAAATGAGCGATGAAGAGGCACAATACATCTCTTCCCTATAGGCCACCAAGCGGAGTGGCAAGCAGGCAGAGAAGCAGGAGTAGAGACCCCACCCCAAGAGGCCCAAATGACAAACCGGTTTCCCCACTTCCTTGTCTACCCAGTTGCAGCCTTAATGTAGGCTCTCCCACTTTCCTGCCCGCCCCCAGGTCTGCCCCTGAGCCAGCCACATGCCTGGCTAGGGGCAAGTCCCTGATTTCTCTTAGAGATTAATCTCCAGTTGCAGTAACTTAGGTAGCAGGGCCAGGGTGGGAGGAGGAGGGGGCCCTTCCCAGCTCTAGCCAGACAGCTCAGGAGGGCAGCCAAGCGCCGTGTCTTGGACACACTGTCTGAGCATACGACTCAAGCAGTCGGCACCCTGACTTCTCCCCTCCTGGGCCAGCTGCCGCTCCCTCTGCCAACTGGAAGGTACCCATCTTTTGGCCTCTGAGTGCACAGTGGGCACTTGTCCAGCTCCCTGCCTGGCTGCCTGCCCAGGATGGGCATGGGAGGCAGCAGGCCCTGTGTAAGAGAGGGGTTGGCGAGGGAAGGGGTAGCTTCCTCTCAATTGCATGGACACCGCACCCCAAACTTTTCAGAGCCCAGAGGTTGAGGACTCAAACTGCTGCTCTTTCATTCAGGCCCCCCTGCTCAATTATACGGGACTCTGCCCTTCACTTCCGTCGCAGGTGCTCACATGAGACAAGGTCTCTTCCCTTCCCTACTTTGTGCCCACTTGAGAGGAAAGGAATCAGAAGGTTCTTTACCCATATTCTCTAATTAAACCTCATAACAACCCTGCAGAAATGGGCATTTTCAGCCCCATTTCAGAGATAAAGGAGTGAGGCTCAGAGCAGTATAGCCACTTGCCCAATCTAAGAGTAGCTAAGCTGAACTTTAAACCCAGATCTGCCTGACTTCAGAGTTCCCAGCCTCTTTTCTGTCGTCATCGTCTCCTAACCCTGGGGGTTGCTGAAAGTAGGGACCAACCTCTGGCACATGTCTTTATGACAATACAGTGGATGGAAGAAAGTGGGCTCAAGAATGTGGGTAAGCGTTAAGGAACCGGGAATTATCCCCCGGATGACGATTGGGAAAATGTTTATTCTGTCACATGGAGATTTTTCTGCCCTTACACTAATGCCAAGAAGCTACTACCTCAGAGACTTAAGGGGGAGAGCCTGCTTGAGTCGGCCCCTAGAGATTGGGAACAGTTCCAAAGGTGTCAGCAGGACAACGCATCCATCTTTCCCCGCTCTAAGGTGACCTCCTGCATCATGAGGGCCCCCTTCATAAGGAGGACCTTAAATCAGATTCAGGTAATATTTTTTTATTTATGTAGCTTACTTCGTAAAGACCATCCTTAACATTCCTGATCATCTGCATAGCTGTGAGCTAATTTGACTTCCTTCTCCCCTCAACTACTTCGTCCACACCCACCCAATCCAGGACAGCTGCCTCCATATGTCCCACGGAGGGGTGAGAAAGGATTCAGCTCCTGAACAGAAACAAAGATCCCAAGTCTTGTCTACAGCCATGCCACCTTGAACATGCCCGATCTCGTCTGATCTCGGAAGCTAAGCAGGGTTGAGCCTGGTTAGTACTTAGATGGGAGACCACCTAAGAATACCAGGTGCTGTAGGCGTTAAAAAAAAAAATCCCAAGTCTCCAAGTTGAGCCTCAGGGCAGATGGCCTGGCACCATCACCCCTCATTGACCCCACCTGCTCCTCTGCTCAACCCCCCAAAGAAGATAGATGCCTCCTCTCCGTCCCATCAGATCTCAGAAGGAGAAGCTCCTGGGACAGGAAGAAGGCTGATTAAGGAGAGAGGAACACAGGTATGAGTCTTCCAGCCAAGAAATGAGAATTGCTCCTGTAAGCTGGCATGGTGCCTGGCAAAACCAATGTGGCAACTGCCTCCACCTAAGATGCCTCAGGTGCCACCCCGCCCCCACTCTGATTCCGCAACAGGTAACTTCCTCCTACCTGGCCCTCTCCTGTGTCTCTAGCATTGCTCTCGGTTGGGAGGGGGCAGCTGGCACCACCTACCTTGCACTTCTCAGACACTCCACCCGGCCTCCTTCCCTGCTCCTGGGAGCCTGCAGGAGGGAAGTTATGTGGGAGCACACGAAAGCTGAAAATGCTCAACCTCACCTCTCCTTCCCCAAGGTGTGCAAACAGGGCTTGCACCTGGACAAGCATCTGGGCAGGAAGACGGGGCTTAGGGTGGGCAGAGAGGGGCACATGAGCCTCTAGGGGAAAGCACAGGGAAAAGGGTGACGTGGAAATTATGGCTGGACACTCCAAACTGCTCTCTCTGCCACCTCGAATCCCCCACCCCAGATCCTAAAGAAAGTTCCCTGCTAGGAGGGCTATTGTCAGGCCAGTGCATTTCATGAGGCCCTTCTGGACCATCCAAACTCCACCAAGGGAGTCATGGGGTTGCGGTTGGCTCTGTTCTGAGGAGAGTGAGTAGGGGCAGTGACCTGGCATCTGGGGCAAAAGCGGGTGTGGGTGGGGGCGCTGACGAGGTGGGTGTTTCCCTTTGCTTTGAGCCTGCAGCCTTCTGGCCACAGCCAGTTTCCTCACTCTCCCACGCCCCCTCCCACCTTATAGGAGAGGAGTAAATGGCAGTAAGTTTCAAAAGACCCTCCTTCATTCCCCGCGGTCCCACCTCCCCTGCTTGTTATTGTAATGAATGCTAATGACACTCAATAATTGATGCCCTCATTAGCACATCAAACCCACCTTCTGAAGAATGGAGAGAGAAAATGGAAGGGGGCGGTTCTCTGGGGTCCTGACCAGAGCCAGCTCCCTCCAAAGAGATTCTTCCTGGAAAGGGAGGGACCCTGTAGAGGCGCTTGCTGGGAGAAGCATAGATGTCCGCCTCTGATGGGGAATTATCTGAGCACAAGGCTCTGTCTTCTCTGTCACAGGGCAAGCAAGGTCCTAGCTCTCCCATCAGACTGGGAGTAGCAAGTCGCCTTCCTTAACTAGGGGTCCCCTTCAGAGCAGGGCAGTGGTTCTTAAAATGAAGTGAGAATCAGAGTCACCTAGAAGGCCTGTTAAAACAGGAGCTGCTGGCCCCAAAGTTTCTGATTCTATGAGTTTGAGAGGCCTAAGAATCTGCATTTCTAACAAGTTCCCAAGTGCTGCTGCTCCTGCTGTTAACCACACTTTGAGACTGCGTGGGCTAGAGACTGTCATCTTGCTTTCTCATATTAGGGCTTTGTCTGCTAATGTGGCTCAGCTGGCAAGTCACTGAAGGGCCTGGCCCACAGGGAGTATCTCAGAGAACTTTGTGGCACAGATGAATATGCCTCTCCTCTCCTTTCCTCAAACCACCACCAAGGCCAGTTCTGCTACCATAAGTGCCCCAAGTGACTCCTTTCTCCCCAGACCTTGATCTTATATCCTGAGAGACAGAAATGACCAGAAATGGATCTCCTGATCCCCAACTGCGTGTCACCATGCTCCGGCATACTAGTGGGCCTCCTTTCCTGGGAGGAGGAGGTAATAAAGATGAGGGAGAGGCTTCCCCGCACCTCACCTCACCTCACTTTGGGGTGACCTACGGGCCTAAGTGGAGAGAGGGGCTCATGGATAGTCTGCGAACATGCAAGCAGCTCCCTACTTCCTTCCCACTCAGTCCCCTAGACTTGCCTTTGGTGAGTGAACTGCAACCTTAGTGTTGGGGTGAGGGTAGAGGGAGGGGGGACTGGAGCAAGAATGTAGAGATGGAAAGGGAGGAGAGAAGAGGGCAGACAAAAAAAAAAGGAGAGAAAAGAAGAGGGGAGGGCGGGGTGATGGGAGGAAGGGAGGCGGGTGAGAAGCCCAGGAAAGAGAAAGAGAAGAGAGAAGAAAGATGAAGAGAGGAGATCAGAGCGAGGAAGAGGTGGGGAAAGGCAGTCTGCATGTCTCCCTGAGAGGATATATTGTGAGCCGCTGGGGCCCTGGTGCACCACAAGCCCCACTCTTGCAGGACCACATCCAGCTTGGCTTCGAGGCTCCAGATTTCGCCATCTGATCCACATGCCTGGTGAAAAAGGGAACACGCACGCGTGCACACACACACACACACACACACACACACACACACACACACACACTCTGCAGCTCCAGCCAGCAGCCTTCCTAAGCCTGCCAACTGGGCTTATAAGCTTATGGTGGGTGTGGGGGGAACAGAGCAGGTATCATCCTGATCTATTTTACCCGTGCTAGCACCTGATCACCATCTCCTTGCCTTCCAAGGTTACCACAATCATCCGTTTATTAATGAAAGTAAGTGGAACCCTCATACACTGCTGGTGGGAATATGAAATAGCTCAACAACTATGGGAAACAGTTTGGCAGTTTCTCAAAAAGTTAAACATAGAATTACCATGTGACCAAACAGCTTAGATGTTCTTCAGTGGATGAATGGCTAAACAACCTGTGATATGGCCATAGAGTAGAATATTATTCATCCATATAAAGGAATGAAGTACTAATACACACTTCGACGTGGATGAACCTCAAAAACATTACGTAAGTGAAAGAAGCCAGACACGAAAGGTCACATATTGTATAATTCCATTTATATGAAAGAGTCAGAGTAGGTAAACCCTTAAAGATTTGCCGGAGGTGGGGGGAATGGGGAAGGAGCAACTGTTTAATGCATATGGGGTTTCCTTTTGGGGTAATGAAAATGGTTTGGAACTAGATAGATTTGGTGGTTGCACAACATGGTGAATGCACTAAATGCCACCAAGTTTACTTTAATTCTATGTTATGTGAATTTCACCTCAATAAAAAAAAATAATGATGAAAGTTGGAGTTTTCTAGAGAATTTATCAAATCAACCACAGATTTCAGAGTCTACCTTCTTTGGAAATGGGAGCTTGTGCCCACATGAGTCACGGCCTTTCTTGATGCCCTGAGGTACCAGGCATCTGCACTGAAGGCTGGGAAGATGCTCGCAGGACCCCAGAAAGCTGTTTTCTGAACCCAGACTGCATCCCAGCAGCCTCCTCCTCTGCCTGGCTCCTACCCCAAGGGATGCTCCCTTTCAAGTTCCTCCTTCCCAAGCAGGCAGCAGATATCCAATCTACTGCCCAGGAGCTTAGTTCCCCATCTTCAGCTAACATCCTGCCATCTGCCCCAGCAGCAGGCCTACCCTTCCCTAATCTTGCTCCAAACACAGCTTTAAAAAGCCTTCTGGTTTTCCTTCCCAATAATTATTTTAATAACCCCTAAGTGGACCCCGTGCTCTGTGGAATCTCTTACTCTCTCCAATCCCCTTTCCTGTCCTAGGCCCTAGGCTAGCTGCTCTGGGCCTGCGTGGGATAGAGAGGGGGTCCCAGGATTAATCAGGCACATTTGCTGCTCTCCACTGCTCTAAAGCCACACTAGATCCTTCTACTCAAAGACCTTCAATGACCACTCCCTACAGCAGGACACGTGTCCCTTAGGGACCTTGAATCTTCTGAGGGCCTGACAAAAGCTTTGCATCCTCTCCTTAGACTAATGAATATACATGCCCATCCACAAGGAATGTGTGGGCCTCCCTGATCTCTGCAGCCCATCCAAGGACCCCTAGAGCTACTCAAAGTGTGGAAAGTCAGTTTCCCCACTACCGCCTCTGTCCCCAGCCACCCAGCTCCAGCCCCAAAAGAAAACACCATTCCCAGGTTTTTGGGTCTTTTGCGGCTTGGCCCTGTGTTCACGAGCAATTTATGTTCTCTTACTCAAACAGCAAGGTATGATACACACTCCACAATATGAACTGGAGATTGTTCTGCCTTAGCACATAGGAAGGTGCTCTATTGGTGGATATTTAGGCTGTGTCCAGGGCAAGATATAGCCCAGTAGTCACTTTATTTCACACAATGTGATCATATCTGTAGAATAAATTCCTAGGAGTGAAATAGCTAGATAAAAAGTATATGCATAATAAGTGTTTTAAATATGAACCATTTTTCCCAGTTTTGCCCTGATTAGTGAATCCATAACAACCATTTTTTTCCAGTTTGGCCACTTATTTCCTTTGTGGTATGCCAGCTGGAGAAACTAAGGCAGAGACTGACCGCCTCCCACTGAAAGAATCAAAAACTGAGTGAGGGACCTGAAAGCAGAAAGAAGCCCAGCTTCATCAGTTAGAAGAATGCTCCAAGGATCCCGCCCACCTCGAGAGACAGAGGGAAGGAAGGAATGTTTAGCTTGAAAAGGGAGAAACTACAATAATGATGACCTCGTGTGTAAAGGAGGAGAGAAGCCAGAGAACACCATCAAGGGCTCCACGGCAGCAAGAGAGGCTGAAGTTGACTCCAAGTGTGAACTTCCTGCCAATGCAGGAGGGACAATGATGGCCTGGCACCAGGGGAGGACTGTGGGTGACTCCCTACTCAGAGATTATTAAACTAGGATTAAAGGTGGAGGCCTTGCCAGGCCTGCTGGGAGCAGAGGGCCGGAGCCGGTGACCACTTAAGCTCCCGTGTGAAGGCACAGCTTAGCCGAGGTGAAAAGGCTGAGAACTGGATTAATAAGGCAGAGCTCAGAGCTTTATAGTCTTCAAAGCAATCCCATAATCAAGCCTTTGAGGAGAGCAAACAAGGATTATGAGCAGCCCATTTTGCTGATGAGAAAACTGAAGCCCAGAGAAGTTAAGAAACTTGGCCAAGGCTTCACAGCTGAACCAGGAGCCTTTACCCCCCAAATCCAGGGAGATGGCCTTCGATGTCCTGCCTCCTGGGGCTGGAAGCTTCCCAAGATAGGCCGTAGGCCTCTGTCCTTGGTTCCTCCACCAACATCCATAGGCTCTCTATCCCTCATTCTTCCATGCTCCCCTCCCCACCAACACCCCAAGAACACAGCCCCAGAACAGGGTGGAGACTGTAAGGGAGAGGCTGCAAGTCCCTCTCCTGTCTAACTACTGAGCCAAAGGAGGAAGAAGGAGGTGGGAACAGGTCCCAAACTCCCATCTCACTTGTCCTCACCCATCTCAGGCTCAGACTCTCGTGATAGGAAAATAGGCCGGTTTGGAATATGTCACGGATATTTTCGACATCCCCATCTGTACTATAGCTTTGCACACTGCCAAGTGGGGCGGAGCCAAAGACTTCCTGCCGGAGATGGGTACACCTGATACCTCTGGGGCTCAGAGCCCAGTTGGTGGCTGGAAACATGCGCAGGGAACTCTGGGGGGCACTGGGCAAGTGTGCAGCAGCCTGGGCAGGAGACCAGCAGGGTCTGCCCTGTTCTCGGAAGATCAGGAGCAGAATAGCTTTGACACCAGCCCACCTACTAACCTGGGGATGGAACATTGAGGAATGAACAATTAGTCTTGCAGGGAAAGGGATCTGGGAAAGCTTTATGGGAGAGGTGACTGACATTTGAATTAGGCCTTAAAAGGGGAGCAGGATTTTGCTGGGTGAAGAAGATGGGGTAGGGTGTTCCCAGCCAAGGCTTGCGCTTGAAGTGTACTGCAGCCAGTGTGCTGGCAGGGTAGAGGGCTGACCAGGGAGGGGCAGTACGACAGACTGGGCAGGGGTGGGCCAGTACTGGCAAAAGAGCTGTTAATGGTGAATGCCCAGCTATAAAGCTTGGGGTGCAGGTGCCCATGGAGGTTAAGTGTCACGATTCAGAAAGAACATGTAGCTGTGGGCAGTCAGGAGCCACCCTGAGAGGGGTGGGGGTGAGTGAAAGCTCTCTTCCAGCTGCCAGCCACTCTGACCACAACCATTTCCAGTTCGCTGGCAGGGGCACCTCTCCTGATTGGCGGAGGGAAGTCCAACGTGAGAAATGAATTCTTTGCAGAGGTGTTAGAGACTTGCCAGCTTAAAGGGGCCAAGGCCAGGGTGGGGTTGCATATGAAGAGACTCTTTTGGAAAGGTGGATAGAGGAGACACCTGGACACTGTCTCTATTAAGCACCTCCTATGGGCACTTTGCAACATGGCCTCCCTTAATCCTTATAACAAGCCCAAGATGTAAGTATGCTTTTCGACATGGAAAGTGAAATTTAAGCTGCAGTACTAAAGAAGTAAAGGAAAGTGTAAGTCCCTTCCCTAAAGTCCCACAGCTTGTAAGTCAAATAAGAATTCAGTTCTGTCTGTCCCCAGAACCTACCACCTTCATCTCTCCCTACCTCCCAGATAAGAGCCAAGGCTCCCTCCCAAAGAAATGACTCCCCAACCTTCACCCCTCTCTCACAGTCTCCACAGCCCTGGACCAGGCCTCCAGGGCCCCATAGCACCCCCAAGAGACAGCTACTCTCAGATGAGAAAATGGGGGTTCAGAGAAGTTAAGTGACTTACCCAAGGACATGAAGCTAATTAGTGGCAGAAGTAGGATTGAGATCCAGATACCTTCTCATATCTAATCACTCTGCCTTATTCCTCACTAAGCACTTAGCTACTTTAATCCCCAGTTTCATCATAAAATAGGGCTCGGAGGATTAGTGAGAGAGTGCACAGTTATAAGCCACTTGGTACAGTGCCTGATATTCACTCAACATTTAACAAGTATTTATTGAGCACCTACTATGAACAGGACCCTTTTCTAGGTGCTGGGAGGTAATAGGAAACGGAAATCAGTCCCTGCTCTCCCGAAGTTTAGACTAAGATGAGGATCGAGAGGAGAGAAAGTGCTCCATAACTGAACCTATTAAGTCCTACTTATTGGCTGTAGGAGCTTGGACAAGTCATTCTAGTGTTCTCTGCTCCTGAATCTAGAAAACGGGAAGAATGCAGAGGGAAGATGCTTTGCATGGAGAAGCTAGCCATGTATTCCATCACTGCCAGCCTCCCAAGGAAATAGCCCCTGTTCCAACCCCTGTGAGACCATCAAGTCCCCTTCTTCTCCTACCATGCCTGGCCCAGGTTGCACCAACAGCCTGGAGTGGATGATGACAAGTTCATGCTTTCCCTCCTGCTCCCTTTCTGCTCAGGACAGACAGCCTTTGCTCCTTGTCCTGTTGCAGACTGTCAGCTGCCTAACTCCCCAACCAGGTCTAGCCCTGAATCTGATGCAAGAATCTTGGGGGTTGTAAGACCCTGGGGTCCAGGGAATGCCTTTGAAGCCAGACACAGGCCCGGGGAATAGAGCCCCAGCTCTCTACTTTCAAGGGTTGGGCTTCTGGTCGAAATTAGGGAGATCCTCCTAGAAGGACAGAGAAATCAGAGTCTAGTCCAAGGAACACAAAATAATCATAGTCGGGGCCATTCTTAAGCACTTAAAACATTATTTTTTTTTATTTAATCTTCTAAATATGTGAAAACTCCATTTTAAAATTGATAAAACTGAGGCTCTGAAGAGTGAAGTGAGTTGTCCAAGGAATCCAGCGCCGCTGCTGTCCTCTGCTTCTGGGCACTGGCCGTGCTTGGTGCTGCAGTCCCTGGGCTGTGGGTCAGGCTGGCCTCCAATCTCCAAGGGCACCCAGAGGTAAGGGAGCCAGGACCCAAGATTTGGTGAGAATGAGTCTTGCACCTCCTTTGGGTCATCACTTTCCTTGTCATCCATTTCTCAGGGCAAAAGTCCACTCTACCTCACCCCAACCTCAGGGTCAAGAAGTGGGATCGGAATCTTGCTAGCTCTCCACTGCTGCTTCCAGAACATCACTCTGTCACTTTCTTGCAAAAGCTCCTGCAATATCTACCTGGGCCGTCCTCTACGCCCCTTATTAGTGTTGTCCACTGACCTCCCAGCACCACCTCTCATCTGCTGAAGTCTTTTGGCATCCTCATTCCTAGTGCATTCTGGGTAACTCTAAAGTCCCAGCCTCCCTGTTCTACAACTTCACATGTCTAATCACTTTCTCCTCTGCCCACACCTTTGTTTCATTGCTGGACATTGTCACCAGCTATAAATGCTCACATTTCCTTCTCTGACCTCACCTTCCACTCCTTTTGTTCAACTCTTCCTCAAACAAGTGTTCTTCTATTCCCTGTCAGCTGACTCTGACATGTTTTTCCCATCCATCAGCTCCCTTCTGTTTTCACTCTCTTCCTTTTTCAGCCCAATGTCTCTGCTTATCAGATCATCTTAACTCCCTCTCCTCTGTCTTTTGCAGTTACACTTACCTGGCAAAACCCTAACACTGGACTTCTGGCTCGAGAAGCCTACCTTAGCACATATGTTTACCACTCTATCCTTGAAAATCCCTTTGAAATGACAGAGAGAAAATATACTGGAGTTTTAAAGCAGATTAGATTGTACTGATGGCAAAACCCAACAGAGAAAGGAAATCCAGGATCCCATAGAAGGAGCCACTAAAAGTGAATTTTCCTGAAAGGCCCTTGGATTTCCGTGCTAACATCAGGAATAAGGCAAAGATGTCACTCTCATCATCCCTCTTCAACATGTACTAGAGCTTCTAGCCAGTGAGCCAAGGCAGAGGGAAAGGGCATCCATAATTGAAAAGAAAAGGTACAATTGTCTTTATTTGCATATGTCATGAATTTCTATGTAGAAATATGATGAAATCTTTAAAAAATAGCTAGAACTAATGGGTGCATTTAGCAAGATTGTAAGATATTAGATCAATATACAAAATCAATTATATTTCTATATATTAGCAAAGAACAACTGGAAATTGAAAATTTAAAAAATAATACATGCACAGTAGCATCAAAAAAAAAAATGAACTACTGAAGGATAGATCTGACAAAGGATATACAAGACCTGTACACTGGAAACTAAAAAAACACTGCTTAGAGAAATTAGACTCAATAAATGAGGAGATATACCATGCTCATGGATCAGAAGACTCAATACTGTTAAGATGTCAATTCTCCCTAAATTGATCTATAAATTCAGCACAATCCTAGTCAAATTCACGGCACCTTTTTTTTATTTGGAAATCGAAAAGCTGATTCTAAAATTCTTAATAAAAATGCAATGTATTTAGAATAGTCAAAACAACTTTGAAAAAGAAGGGAGGGGTGGAATTGAGGGGCCCTTTGCCCAAGCTGGCAGTAGGAGGCTGCACAATGCCTATAGTTACTGTAAAAGACTGGAACCAGCAGGCGTTTGTCAGAGCTCTGGCAGCCTGCCTCAAAAAGTCCCAGAAGCTGAAAGTTCCTGAATGGGTGGACACTGTCAAGCTAGTCAAGCATAACGAGCTTGCTTCCTACAATAAGAACTGGTTTTGCACTTGAGCTGCTTCCACAGTGAGGCACCCATGCCTCCCAGGCTGTGCTAGGTTGGCTCCATGACCAAGATCTATGGAAGCCATCAGAGAAATAGCATCATGCCCAGTCACTTCAGCCAAGGTTTTAACAGTGTGGCCCACTGGGTCCTCCAGGCCCTGGAAGGGCTGAATCTGATGGGTAAGGACCAAGATGGGGGCCGCAACACTTCAGGGACAGAAGTGTCTGGACAGAATCACCAGACATGTGGTAATTGCCAATAAGAAACATTAGAACAAGTGCTGGGTTAATAAAATGTTTCATTCATTTAAAAAATAAAGAGAAGGAAAGAAAGAAAGAGAGAGAGAGAGAAAGACAGAAAGACAGAAAGGCAGAAAGACAGGAAAGGAAGGAAGGAAAGAAGGAAGG
>NW_006443570.1:3111694-3140485 GCF_000325575.1 Pteropus alecto | reverse complement strand
AAAGAGTTTGGAAGATTTATACTTTCCAACTTTAAGATTATTAGAAAGCTACAGTAATCAAGACAGTGTGTCAAGGTGGAAAAAAAATGGCGTAGATGATAGAGGCTCTGTTCATCCCTCTGACGACCAAATTCAAGTTGGGACAGAAACAAGGAGCAAACAGCAAGGAAAAATCGCCTGGGATCTAAATGAACAAGCCATACAACTAGGGAGAAATCTAAGAAATCACCCTGCAATGGCAGAAAGTAGGATGGGGTGAAGACTCGAGGCTGTCTGGTCCTGAGCAGCTGAGTGGGACAATGTAAATACAAGCAACTAACTGTCTATTTCGATAAAGATGAAAAAAAAAATACAAAAAAGATGTGTTGTGTTGGCATCTTGATAGACAAACAGACCAAGGGAAGAGAATAGTAAGTCTGTAAATAGACCCACATATATATAGTCAATTGATTTTCAACAAAGATTCAAAGTCAGTCAAGTGAAAAAAGGATAGTCTTTTCAGTAAATTGTCCTGGAACAAATAAACATCCATATATAAAATAAAATACCTCACACCATATATAAAAATAATTCAAAGTGGATCCTAGACCTAAACAGAAGCCTAAAAGTATAAAATTCCTAGAAGAAAACATAGGATAAAATCTTTGTGGCCTTGGGTTAGGCAAAGATTTCTTAGATACAATATCTTAAAAGAAAAAATTGAAAAATTAGACTTTATTAAAATTAAGGATTTCTGCTATTTGAAAGATACTGTTAAAGGAATAAAAAGACAAGCTACAGACTAGGAGAGAGTATATACAAAGCATATATGTGATAAAGAACTTTTATCCGGAATATATAAAGAATACTCGAAACTCAATAATAAGAAAACAAACAACCTAATTTTCAAAATGGGCAAAAGATTTGAACAGATACTTCAACAAAGGAGATATACAGATGGCAAATAAGCACAGGGAAGATGCTCGTTATCAGTCATTAGAGAAATGCAAATTAAAACCACAATTAGATATCATTATTAGAATAGCAAACATTTTTTTTAATGACAATACCAAGTGTTCGTGAAAATATGGGACAAATGGAACTCTCATATACTGCTAGTGGAAATGTAAAATAGTACAGCCACTTTGAAAATCGGTTCATGGGGCAGGGGGAAGGTAGACGTAGTAAAAGGGGTCAAATATATGGTGACAGAAAGAAATCTAACTATGGGAGGTAAATGTACAGTGTAACTATATATATGCCTTACTGTTAAAACGAAACTTACCAGATTTCATTAACTAATGTCATCATAAAAATAAATAAATAAATAAATTTCAAAAAATAAGGTCGATTTTATTTGAAAGGAAAAAAAAAGAAAATCAGTTCGCCAATGTCTTTAAATGTTAAACAGACACCTACCCTATGACCACTAATTCCACTTGAGTTATTATTTACCCAAGAGAAATGAAAGCACATAACTATACAAAGACTTGTATATAAATATTCATAGCAGTTTTTTTTATAATAGCCAAGAACTAGAAACCCAAATGTCTTTCAACAATAAATGAACAGATTATAACATATCCATATAATGGAGTCCTACTTAGCAATAAAAAACGATGAGCTATTGATCCACACAAACAGATGAATCTCCAAAGGATTATACTTAGTGAAATAAGGCAGACAGAAAAAGTATACATTAAATGTTTCCATATATGTGTAAAATCTAGAAAATGCAATCTAATTCATAGTGACAGATAACACATCAGTAGTTGCTTAGAGATGAAGGAAGAGAGTGGAGAAGGGCAAAAGCAGGAAATTTAAAAAGGACGCAAGGAAACTTTGGGGGGTGATGGATATGCTCATTGCCTTGACATAGTGATGGTTTCACAAGTGTACTCATATGTGAAAACTTATCAAATTATACATTTTAAATGTGTTTTGTTTATTGTATTGTCAATTATTCTTCAATAAAGCTATTAAAAGGTAAATAAAAAGCAATAATCAAATAAAACAAAAGAGTTAATCTGAAAAAATGAGATATAGAAATTGGGAAAAAAAGCTAAATCATCACTTCATGCAGATTACACTATTATCTACTTAGCAAAGTCAAAGATGCAACTGAAGCCTTGTAGATCTTATCAGCAAGTTCAGTAAAATGGCCAGTTAAAAGAAAAATAAAGATAAATCAATGGCTTTCTTTTTTTACCAACAAAACCAATTTTAAAACGTTTGAAAATGATTTAATTCATAACAGCAATTAAAGCTACAAACTACATAGGAATAAATTTTACTGAAGACATACGAGAAGACCTGAATAAATGGAGAAATGTGTGCCATTTCCTCACAGTGAAAAAATACCTCGGTAAGGCTGTTAATTCTCTCTAAATTACTCTACAAATCCAACGCAACTTCAGTTTAAAATTCCAATGGAATTCTTTAACCGAAATTAGAAAATATAATTCTAAAATTCACCTCGAAGAATAAATGAGTACCAAATGAAAAAAAGCATTTAAAACATGAAAATAGGCTGGATGGGAATTGTTTGTATTACCACTAATCCAAATGCACTATAAAAAAGTACTACAGTAAGAATAGGATTTCTCTTCACACACAGTAGGTACTTCACAAATATTTGTAGAATGAACAAGTAAATGAATAGACAAACATATCAATAGAACGAATAGTCCAAAGGCAGGCTCAAAACTTTTTCAAATAGTAAATATTGTAACATAAAGATTTTTCATTTGTTAAATACAGCCTTGATGTCCATGAGGACCTCAAAGTCAACATGCCCCAGTTGACTTAACCACCTTTCTCCCTGCTCTGAACCCCCTTTCCCTATTCATGCTCCTCTTCCTGCTTCACAGTTCCACACAATCACCCAAACAGGACAAGTAGTCACCGTGTGAATCTCTTTCTCCCCCTTGCTCTCTCATTCAGTCTTACCTTCTAAGATATCTCTCAGTCTCATCTTACTCCACCTGGGAATTTAGCACATGATTAAAAACAGCATTCCGAACTAGCAAGGAAAGGAGACAATGCTGGAACAAGTAGCTATCTAATTATGAAAGATATGTACTTAAGTTAAATCCATACATAAAAAGGAATTCCAAATGAATTAAATATCTAAGTATAAAGAGTTAAACGATAAAAGCACCAGAAAGAAGTATATGAGGATGCTTTTTATAATTTAAGATGGAACTTTTATGATACTTGAGAGTCATAAACCACAAAGAAAAAGATCAACAGATTTGATTACAGTGAAAAGCACCACAAAGTTAAAAATTGAATGCTAGACTGGGAGTATTGGCAACATTTGAGACATAGATGAGGGTAATTACTATTTCTAATACACAACACGCACCTACAAGTCAGTAAATAAAAGTTAGAAAATCCATTTTTTAAAAAAGCAAAAATAAGAAGAAGAAAATGTATGGAATAAATACAAAAACTAATGCTCACACTCACCAGGGTCAGGGAAATGCAAATCAAAACTATAATGAGATACCACTTTTGTCTACTAAATTGGCGGGGGGGAGGAATATAAAACAATTGATAATGTCAGTGTTCACATGAGTGTGAATAAAAGAGAATTTTAATACATTGTTGGTGAAAGTACAAAATGGTACAACAGTTTAGGAAGTAATTTATCAGAACTGATCAAAATATTAAACAAACCCTTTGAGAAAGTCACTCCACTTTGAATAGAATTCTGTTGTTTCAGTTTGCCCAGCATCCAGTACCCCTTATTATAGCAACAGGCCTCCCCTGACCCCATATTCTCTGGAGAATCACTCCCCTCCTGCTCTCTAGCATGTAGTTTGATGGGACTGGCCCCATCTCCCAGTTCCAGGGTTGAGGCATGTGACTTAGGCTTAACCGATCAGTGTATTCCATCTTCCCTCAGGCAAGGTGATTGGTTGAGGGCAGGCAATGTGACCTAAATGAGGGTCGAAAAAGCCACCCTGTGACTTTTCCAATTTCCCAGGAAAGAAGAAGAGGAGATGGAGAGTGCCTGGAACTTCTATGGCCATCTTGACTTAACAAAAACAGCTGATCTGAGAATGAAGCCAAAACAAAGGAAATCAAAAAGGTACTGGTGAGAGATTTATGAAGACAGAGTTTGGGCACCTGGACCCAGCTGTGCCTGAAGTCAGCTGCTTCTAGAAACTTAGTTACATGAGCCCATAGAGCCCTTCCCCCACTCTTTTTTTTTTCACTAAAGCTACTTTGAATTACATTTCTGTCATTTGCAAATGAGAACAATCCTAATATTTAATCTATGCTTAAAAATATTTACTCAACTGTTGTTGAGAGGGGAAAAGTTTCAGAAAACTATACATAAATGTTATTCTATTTTTAATTTTAAAATATATGTCTATGCATATAAAAAAGTCTAGAAGGACACATACGTACACACTATTAGCACTCTCTAAGGGAGTGGCAATGACAGCCTAGAGAATACACTTTTAACTCTATACATGTTGCCTATGATTTGAATTTTTTCCAAAGAGCTTCCAATCATTCCATCAACAAATATTTATTAAGCACTTATTCTGGCCAATCAGAATGTTCTAGGCTGGAGGCATAGCACGAAACAAAACAAACAAAACCCCTGCTTTCATGGTAGGGAGAGACATCATTATGGGGGTTTTTTTAGTAATATCTTTAAAATGAATTAATCCACCTCTGCTTTCACTGCGCCACATCCAGTATCATCCGAGTATCACTAGGTAAAAGCACATAAATGAGAGGATGAGGACCAAAGAAAATGGTGGTTCCTAATGTTATATGGAGCCTGAACATGGCTGACAATGGTACTGTTTCTGTGGTTAACTTCCTCTCTTGCATCTTAAACAGCAGCTTCCAACGTCTCCCATTCCTGTTCCTTAAACTGCTGAAAAGAGTGATTTCGGTTGTCATTCAGACAGTTCATCAATAATCTGTGTCCCTTCCTTCCCATCATATGCTAAGATTTTATTTTCCTAAGCCTTGAAGTTCAGCATGGCCATGAGGCTTGCTTTGGCTAATGAAAGGTGGATGGAAACGATGTGTTACTTCCAAGTGGACACTTTTAAGAAATAGTGCACAATTTGGCACGTTCCACTCCCCCTGCCACAACAACCATCAATGATCTAACTGGTAGAGGTCCCATCCAGCCTGGGTCCTGAGTAAGGATGATGTGGAGCAAGCAGAGCCTCATGTCAACCCACGAAGGCCATGTAGCTTGAACAAGAAACAAGCTGTGATGTTATAGTCTGAGTCCTCTGAAAAGCAGTGTTCCACATAAGGTAAAATGTGCAAAAGATTTATTGGGGGAAATTGCTGTGAAAGATAAAGGAGTAGGAGCCAGAGTAGGCATGGCGTGCCTTCAGACCACAATGCCAGTCTAACACTTTGAGAGCAGAGGAGGAATGAAGGAGGATTGGGCAGGAAGCGTAACAGACTGCATAACAGTTCTAAGAAGCATCAGATAGGCTGATAGAGATAGCCCCAAAGCCAACATAGCCATTAGAAGAGTCCAAAGTCCCACAGGAATGGGCTAGAACGGTACCCCTGCCGTGCTCAGCCATTGGCTGGGAGTAGCCCAAGGGACACATGGCCTCAATACAAACACAATGAAGGATTCATAGGGGCAGCAGCTGGGGCTGTCCATCAACTATGCTCCACGTGGCAGGTTTCCTTGAAGGAAATCTGAGCAGCACATTTCAATGACCCCCAGAGTTGCTTTAACCCAGAGGTCAGCAAACTACAGCCCATAGACCAAATCCAACCTGCTGCCTGCTCTTGTAAATATGGCTTTGTTGGAACATAGCCACACCCTTTTATTTACATGTTGTCTCTGGCCGCTTCTGCACTACAAAGGCCAAGTTGTAGTTGTGACAGTAGTTGCAGCCTGCAAAGCCTAAAATATTTACTGGCTGACCCTTTATTGGAAAGTTTGCCAATTCCTTCTTTAACCCACTGTGATTTGAGGGTGGTTTATTGCCATAGCAAAACCTAGCCTATTCTGACTGGTATAGTGGTCTAAATTTGTCTTCTTTCCTCACCTCCCACTCCACAACCTACTGCAGCCTGGTACCACATCTCCCCTTTCCCTCAAGGCGATTCAAACTTCTCTTTCTAAAGCTGTGGCATAACAGTTCTAGTCCTTATGGAATTTGACCTCTCAGCAACATACAACAGTTACCCATTTCCCCCTTCTTAAAATATACTCTCCTCCCAGCTTCTAGGATACTGTACATTCTTGGTTCTCCTCTTATTGCTTCTTTGACACTTTTCAATCTTCTTGGCTCAAATCAACTGTTAAATGTTCCTCAGATTTTTGTTTCAGACCTGCTTCTGTTCTCACTCCCTGACATTCCTATGGCTTTAATTACCACCCATATTCTAACACTTTCCAAATTAATATCTCCAGGTCAAATATCAGCTCCGGTCCTATATAGTCAATTGCATACCAGGCCTCTCTCCACTAGGCTGTAAGCTGGTCTAAAACTGATCTCATCTTTTCTCTTAATCCTGTTTCTCCTTTTGGGTTTTTAAAATAAATGGTAGTAACATGCATTAAGCTGCTTAAACCAGAAATCTGAGTGTCTTCTTTGATTCTTTATTCCCCTTCACCCCACACTCTATATCCAATCACTAAATTTTGTTTTTCTTAAATTCTAAATATCTAATTTGTCCACATCTCTCTATCCTCACTGCCATGAATCTAATCCATGCTCTATATTTACTCACCTGGACAACAGCTACAATTTCTTAACTGATCTTTCTGTTTCTGTGCAAATGTTCCTTCAACCAAATCTCTACACTTCACTCAGAGACCTTTGCCAATGGGAATATTGGAAGAAAAAGGAAACAAATAGAATATGGTAGATTTAAACCCAAGAATATTAGTATTTCCGTGAAATATAAGTGGTCTAAATGCTTCAGTTAAGAGAGAAAGATGTCAGACTATATTAAATAATCCAATCGTAGGTTGTTTACAAGAGGCACATTTTAAATAGAAGAACACAGAAAAGTTAAAATTAAAGGATGAAAAAAATACAATGCAAATATTAACCAAAATAAAATTGGTGTAGCTAGATTAGATAAACTTTATGGCAAGAAGTATTACTAAAAACAAAGAAGGACATTTCATGATGATAAAAGAGTTAATCCAACATAAAGACATAACAGTTCTAAATGTATATGCATCTAATAATATAACCTCAAAATATATAAAGCAAAAACTGACAGAATTAAAAGAGAAATAGACAAATCTCCAATCTTAGATATTCTTAACACATCTCTCTCAGTAACTGATAGAACAAGTAGATTTTTTAAAAAATCAGTAAAGAAATAGGAGATCTGAGCAACATAATTAACAAATTTCCCTAACTTACAATTATAGACTACTATAAAAAACCAGGAGGAAACCAACGACTACAGAAGGCACATTCTTCTCAAGTATCTATTTTGTCACTTAACAAAATTGACCATATGCTGAACCATAAAGCAAGTCTTAACAAATTTCGATTTAAATTATAAAAATCGTGCATAATGTGTTCTCTGGACTCAGTGAAATTGAGCAAGAAATCAGCAACTAAAAGATAACTAAAAACTCCCCCCAAATGTTTAGACATTAAGTAATAAGCCTCTAAATAACCCATGGGACCAAAGAAGAAACAATGATGAAAATTATAAAATATTTTTAACTGAATTATAAAGGGATACAGCTAAAACCAGAGAAATTTATAGACATAAATTCATATTTTTGAAAAGATTAGATACAAATCGATGATTTAAGCATCCATTTAAAGAAGTTTAAAAAAAAAAAACAATTAAATCCCTTCTCTCCCAAAAAAGCAGAAGGAAACATTAAAGACAAGAAATCAGCAAAATAGAAAACAAACATTTAATAAAGTCAACAAAGTTAAAAATAAGTTCTTTGGAAAGACCACTAAAATTGATTTTTAAAAAAACCTAGCAAGTGAGAGAGAGAAAATGAATGAATGAATGAATGAATGAATGAACAGATAACTAATAATAGGAATAAAAATTGAAACATTACTATAGATCCTACAGATGTTATAAAGAAAATAAAAGGTTATTACAAACATCAACATTGGAAAATTTAGATAACATGAGCAATTCATTTTTTTAAAAAACTTACCAAAAATGTTACAGGAATATCCAAAAATGTCACAAAAATATTCTGATTTTTGAGACCACAATAGGCCTATATCTGTTAAAGAAATTAAAGCCTTAATTTAAAATCTTCCCACAGAAAACTCCAGGCCCAGGTGGCTTTACTGGGTAATTCTTTCAGTTAAGAAAGAAATAATACACAAAATCAGAGAATAGAGAAAAAAAGATCATTTCCCAACACAATTTAGGAGAATTGAATAACTTGATACCAAAACCTGACAAGGATATTACAGTTAGTGTCTCACAGGAACATAGATGCCAAATCCTACAAGAAAATACTAAATCAAATTCAGTAATTTTTTTTCAGTAATTTTTCTTAAAAGATAATTCAGAATAATGACCAAATGTAGTTTTGTCCAACAACTAAAGTTGGTTTAATACTCCAAAATCAACCGGTATAACCAATCACATTAACAAAATTAAGTAGATAAACTTCATTTTAATAGATGCAGAAAAGTAGATGCAGACCATTTTAATAGATGCAGAAAAAGCATTTGATAAATTTAATATGCATTCATAATTTTTTAAACTGTCAGAAAACTAGAATAAAAGGAGATTTCCTCAATTTAATAAAGGATATCTCAAAAACTCTACAGTTGACATCATACTTAATAGTGCAATATTGGGAGCTTTTCTCATATATTGGGAACAAATAAGGATGTCTACTCTCATTTCTTCTATTCAACATTATCCTAGATAGTTCAATAAAGAAAGAAATTAACTTAAAAGCATAAAGATTGAAAAGGAAGAAGTAAATCTGTATTTTTATACTACATGATTGCATACATATAAAATCTTAAGGAAACTTCAAAAGCTGTTAGAGCTAATGAGTGAACTTAGCAACAACTTTGTCAACATACAAAAATCAATTGTCTTTCTATATATCGGCAACAAATAACTGGATAATTAAAAAATTTTAAATCATTGACAATAATGTAAAAAAGCATAGAATATTAATGAATAAATTTTATGGAAAATGTGCAAGACTACTATACCAAAAATACAAAACATTGTTTAGAGAAAAAAAAGATAAATAAATAGAGAGATCTCCATGTTCATAGAAAGAGAGATGAAACGTTAAGATGTCCTGAGTCCCTACATTGATATATAGATTCAGTGTCATCACAACAAAAATAGAAAATTGACAGGCTGAGTCTATCATTTATATGAAAATGCAAAAGATATTCAAAACAATCTTGAAAAAGAACAACTTAGGAAACTTACACTATCAGATTTTAAGATTTACTGCAAAGCTATAGTAATCAAAATAGTGTAGTATTGGTGTAGGATAGACAAATAGATCAATGGAACTGCATGTTCATAAACAAATCCACATATATAAAGTCGATTTTGACAAAGGCATCAAGGAACTTCAATGGAGAAATGAAAATTTTGGTGCTAGAACAGTTGGATAAACCCCAACCCTCATCTTACACCATA
Organism: Pteropus alecto; assembly: GCF_000325575.1. Taxonomy (NCBI): domain Eukaryota; kingdom Metazoa; phylum Chordata; class Mammalia; order Chiroptera; family Pteropodidae; genus Pteropus; species Pteropus alecto. The sequence goes on along the minus strand of NW_006443570.1, from coordinate 3,130,873 downwards.
CACAAAGGCTAATACGAGATAGATTATAGACCTAAATGTAAAAAGCTAAAACTATAAAGCTTCTAGAAGAAAGCAAAGGAGAATATCTTTGCAGCCTTGGGACAGGCAAAAATTTCTTAGGACAAAAAGTACTAACCATAAAGGAAAAAAATCGAAAATTAAAAATTTCTGCCCACTGAATGATACCCTTATACTATGAAAAAGTGACAGAAAATAATTACAATACATAGATCTGATATAGAATTTACATACAGAATAAGTAAATAAGCTCCATAACTCAATAATAAAAAGACAATTTAACACTTTAAATAGGCAAAAGACTTGAAGACACACTTCATAAAAGATATTGGAATGGCTAATAAACAAATGAAAAGATGCTCAACATCATCAGTCTAAATTCAAACTAAAATCACAACAGGATGTGCATCAGAACGACTGATATTAAAGTCTGAAAATATTACATACTGGGAAGACGACCAGAAGTCTCCTACATGTAAAATAGTATGACCACTTTGGAAAACAGATAAACTATTAGAAGTAATCAGTAAAATGAGCAAGGTCTCTGAATACAAGACCAATGTCCAAAATTAATTATCTTTCTATATACTAGCAATAAATAATTAGAAATTAAAGATTAGTGAAGAGTACAATATACAAGAACATTTAAAAACCTAGGAATAACAAAAGATGTGCAAAACTTCACTGAAAACAAGAAACTGGTTTGAAAGAAATTAAAGATCTAAAATTAAAAATATATTTAAATAAAGACCTAAATTAATAAAGAACAGTATGATGTTAATGAGTTTGGAGATTCAGTATTGTTGTCAATTCTGCTCTGAATTTTTTTATAAATTGAGTGCAATAACAATCAAAATCCTGGAAAGCTTTTTTGTAGAAATCGACAAACTGATTTTAAAATCTATATGGAAATACAAAGGAACTAGATTACCCAAAACAATCTTAAAGAAGAGTAAAGTGGAAAGGTTTACACTACCAGATAGCAAGACTTTTTATAACAGCTACACATACATATGTATGTAAAGCTACAGTAAGAGATTAGCACAAGGATTGGCAAATAGACTATTGGTGCAAAAGAGAGTCCAGAAACAGACCTACACATATACCATCGCCTAATTTACAACAAAGATGCAACAGCAGTTTAGTGGAGAAATGATGGTGCTTTTCAGTAAATAATGCTAGAATAACTGGATATCCATGTAGAAAAAATGGAATCTTGGCTCCTATTTCAAACAACCTCAAAATTAATTTGAGATGGATCATAACTATAAAAAATAAAAACAAAGCTTCTAGAAAAAGTCGTAGAAGGATATTTTCACAGCCTCAGGATAGAAAAAGATCTAGATACAATAAACAGTAAACTTTATCAAAGTAAAGGATTGATATATTTTACTCATTAAAATTAAAAACTTTTGTTCATCAAAAGAGGCCATAAAATTTAAAAAGCAAACTATAGTATATGTAAACAACTCCTACTAATTAATTAAAAAGTCAATAAATCCAGTTTTTTAAAAATAGGCAAAACAATTGAACATACTTTCCAAAAGAGGATATCCAAATATTCAACAAATATATATGAACAACCACAATGAGATACCAATGCTGAAATGTTTAAAATTGACAAACTGATTCTAAAATTTATGACGGGAGTGTAAATTGGTATAATCATTCTGGAAAACTCTTTGACAGCTTCTAGGAAAGATAAACGTAGCCTGCCTTATAATGTAGCAATTCTACTCCTAGGTACATACACAAGAAATGTGAATGTTTACCTCATGGCAAAAAAATAAAAGCACTATCAAACTGAAACAAACCAGATGTCCACCAACAGCATGATGGACAAATTTTATCATAGTCATACAATGAAATTCTATGCAATGAAAATATAAATATATTATAAATATGTATTATTTGACCTGACTAACTTGCAGGTCAAGTTAGTTAATAGTATTGGTCAAAACTTCTATATTCTTGCTGACTTTCTACTTCTTTCATCATTTAGTGAAAAGGGCGTTAAAAATCTCTGACTATACTTGCGACTATGTCTATTTAGTTGTTTTAAGTATTTTGAAGCTTGTTATTAGGTGAATAAACATTTAGAATTTTGTCCTCTCATTGAAACGACACTTTTATCATTATAAAATGTCCCTCTTTTCCTTTGTAATAATCTTTGCTCTAAAATCCATCTTGTCTGATGTTAATACAGCCCTTTTGATTAGTATTAGCATGACATATCCTATATTAATATAGCCACTCTAGCATTCTTTTCATTTGTGTTAGCATGGTATATCTTTTTACTTTTTTCCTACTTTTGTCTTTATTTTTAAAGTGGGCTTCTTGTAGACAGCATATAGTTGAGTCTTCCCTTTTTATCTGCTTCGTAATTGGGTTTTTAGATCATGTACATTGGTTGTGATAATTGATATAGCTGAGTTTAAATCTACCATCTTGGTTACACAATTGTATAAATTTACTAAAACTCAGGTAGACCACGAGGCTCTGAGTTCCCCCTTCCTGCGCTGAGGCCTGGAAAATCACTCCAGGCTGTATAGGCTGGGATAACTGTAGGGCTTAGAGCTTTGATTTTCTCCTCTCAGGGATCATTGTCCTGCGCTGCCTGATTTCCAGTATCTGAGCCCCATCATTTCATATATTCTATCTGGTTTTTTCAGTTGTTTCAGGCAGGGTGACAAACCCATTCCCTGTTACTCTGTCTTGGACCAAAGCAGATGTTCAGATCATTTATTTTGGAGATTCATGTCCCTTAGTTCTGTGATGTTTTCTTATACTAATTTTTTGTCAATTTCCTGCCCTCTTCATTGCTGTCTTCTCTTTCTGGAATACCTGTTAGTCAAATATTGTACCTACTAGACTGTTCCACCGAAGTATTCCATCCTTTTTTCCCATAGAATTTCAAGGGCTTTGTGAATTTTGTCTGAGGCTTATCATCAGAGACTAGAACAACACCTAGGGGTGCTCAATAAATTCTATCTTTATCTTTTTGTGCTACTGAGTGACTGTTTATTATACTTTTCCAATCCTTAACTTCCAAGAACTCTTTCTTATTCTCTATGGCTCTTTTTTTCACTGCATTCTATGAGAGGATATTCATTATCAGGAGGAGTATGTTTAAGTTGGTTCGGGTTTTTTGTTGTTGTTTTTGGTTGGTTTCCTTAGCTTTTCTTTTTCCTTTTTTATTTTTTCTTTCTCTTTTCATGCTGGGAGGGTAGCAGTCATGGAAATGCACTCACTTCTAGAGAGAATTTGCCGTGAGGTGTGCTGTCAGCTGACAAACTTCAGCTGCAACACTTTCTTGATCAACTGCAGCGTTTGAACTGAGGACATTTCCCTGGGCAACTCCAACCAATTACTGAGCATGATGCAGTTATGGACATTTCAGCCCAGCAGGCTCCTCCAGTGGGCAATCTTTGCTCTGAAGCTGGCTGAGACTCTCTGTAGCTGTGCCACACAGTCTGACTCTTTCTACCTGGCTCTTCCTACCCAATCCCTCTTCTCCTTCTTCCTTCTCACATATCTGTCCTGCATCTTAGTCTGAAGACTTTCCCTGTCTACTTCTGTTCCCTCTTATCTTTCCTCTTCACAAGTGTTACCTCAATAAATCTTCTGCACTTCTAACTCCACCTGGTGCCTGTTTCCCAGAGGACCCAGACTGACACGGGAGTTTTTTTCATTTGTCAAGTGACCCTTGCTCATCCACTTGTATTTAAGGGAAAAGCATTAAAAAGCAGACTGGAAGTTCCATAAACATGAGTGAGGGTTTTTTACTGGTGAATTTTGCTTTTTAGTGATTGGGCAAAGAGCCAGCTGTTTCATTGGAAACCCTCCAAATGTTAGTATATAGAATTTCTCTTTGGAGCCTTTCAGTTTCTCCAGATGAAACATTTCTGGTCTTCAGCCTGGAGGTAGCAGCCTTGTTTCTACTTCCTGTTCAGGGTGGAGGGGTCAACTGTCTTCCACCCTGTGCCTCTGCCCAGTCTGGTGCCTTCAAATCCTTTTCCCCTCGTTATTGTCTGTCTTCCTCTGTCTTGGTCACTAAGTCTATGACTCTTCTAATCTTCCTCTGTTCTGGTGGCTAAATCTATGATTTCCATCCTTTCAAAACATTGCTGAAATCCTTTATCTGCTGAGATATCATTTTCTCTGTCCTTGTGGATTTCTGCCTGTCTTCTTTCTCTGCTACCATTTTAGTGGCATCTTAAAAGAGAAAGGAGATGCAATTCATCACCATGAACTAGAAGCCCGCATATCTGACTTACACTGATCCATGGTCATCCTGGCTGTTTTGTGGATAGTGGGTTGTAGAGAAGCAAGAGTAAAAGCAAGAAAATCCGTCCAGAGGCCGCTGTTGTAGCAGAGGTGAGCAATGAAAGTGGCTGGCACCAGGATGGTGGCAGTGGAGAAGAAGAGAAAAAGATAATTGAAGCCATATTTAGGCACTGGTTTTTATGTACGTCCACAAATTCTTTGATATTCCTCCCTTCAAGACATGGAACTTAATTCTTCTTCCCTTAAATGCGGGCTGGACTTAGTGACTCATTTCTAACTAATGGAATATGGAGGAAGCAACAGTGTGTGACTTTCAGCACAAGACCAAAAAAGACATTGCAGCTTCCTCTTAGCTGTCTCTCTTAGATCACTCGCTCCAGAGGAAGCCAGCTGCCATGTTATGAGGACACTCAAGAGCTCTATGATGGCCACATCGCAAGGAATTTAGGCTTCCGGCCAACCATCAACACTAACTTAACAGGCAAGTGCATGAGGCTCCTTGGAAGTAGATCTTTCGGCCCAAGCCAGCCTTTTAAATGACTGCACCTTCACTGACATCTTGACTGCAACCTAATGAGAGACCCTGAGCCCAGCCAAGTCACTGGATTCCTGACCCAAAGAAGCATGTATTAGCGAGATAACAAATGCTTATTATTTTAAGCCACTAAGTTTGGGGCATAATATGTTATGCAGCAATAGATAATTAATACAGGCAGTGAGGGAGAGAGGACTCAAAAACTTCTTCTGGGTTTTTAGGCGTGAGCAACTGGGTAACAGCACCCTTTACTGAAGTAGGGAAGCTTGGAAGGGGAAAAGGATTAGAAATCACAATGTTGACTTTGAGATGCCTTTTAGACATCCAAGTGGAGATAACAGGTAGGTGTTGTTGTAAGTCTCCAGGCTGGAAAAATAATGGAGAGTCCCTGGCATGGGGCTAGTGGTGAAAGCCGCAGACACCCAAGGAAAAAAGATGAGGGGTCCTAGTACCAAGCCCTGGGACCCTGCAAACTTTGCAGGTAGGACAGAGAAGGAATCAGATGAAGAACGAGTGGCCAGCAAGGTGGGAGGAAATTCAGAAGACAGTGGCAACTCAAAGAGAAGAGAGAGCTTCAAGAAGAAGAAAGATCAGCTAAGGGACGGGCAGCAGAGCAAGAAGTTGAGAGGAGCAGTTCCATCCTGATGATGGCTACTTCAAAGAAAGTGGACATAATAATAAACACATAGTTACCATTTCTTGAGCATCTACCACTTGCCTGGCATTTTAATAGATTTTCTTGTTGAATCATCACAGTAACTCCATGAGGTAAATATCATTCTCCCCATTTCACAGATGAGGGGACTGAGGGACAAAGACATTAAATAACTTGCTCAAGAGCATGCATTTTGTGGAGTGGCAAAGGCTGTGTTGAAACTCAAGCATGTAAGACACCAAAGGTCTTGATCTTGACCACAAGGGCAGAATGCAAGGAGCCTGCCCTTTATTTTTGGTGTCTCACCATGAATGGGTGTCCTATGTTTTTTGTAGGCCCTGGGGAACCTACAGAGAGTGAGCAAAGAAAGAAGGGAGGGGCAGAGGTGCAAAAGGCAGGGGAGAGGGAATCTGTGCCTTTGACTTTAAAGGAGCAGCATGCAAATTATATTCAAAGCAACATGCAAATTATATGTAAATTGCTTTTTGAATGAGCATCTGTGCTTTTTGCATCAACAGCTCAGGCATTTTTGGGTGAGCCCTCCTCAGCTTTCTCCCAGGGTTGCCTAGGGTCAGGATCCCTTGCAAGGTCTATTACCTAAACTGGAGAAGTAGCATGTGCCTCTCCCAAAGGCAAACTAGGCTCTGGACGGGAAGGAGAGTGTTGCCTATCATGTCCAGGTGAGTCGTTTATTTGTCTGAGAAATACTTGCAAAGTACCTACTCAGAGTAAGGTGCAGAGGCAGATGAAAAGACAGATAGAAGACTCATTATGTCTAATTTCTGGGAACATATTCTAGTGGAGGAAATAAATAGCTACAGTAAAGACTCCAGTATCATATAGAGCCTAAACTGAGGTTTCTCAGTCTCAGCATTATTGACATTTTGTGCTGGGCAATTCTTTGTTGAGGGAGACTGTCCTGTGCATCGTAGGATGTTTAGCAGCTTCTCTGGTCTTTATCCATTAGATGCCAGTAGCATCGTCTCCCTAGTTATGACAACCAAAAATGTCCCCTGACATTGCCCAATGTGCCCTAGGGTGGAACCTAAGGGACAAAATCATCCCAGCTGAGCACCAGTGCTCAAGATCCTAAGGCTGTGAGCTCCTTGGATGAGTCAACACATTCAGTGAGCTCAGGGTTCACCTTCAAGGACCCATGTTGTTCCATATTTTTGTATTTTAACCATTGTAGAGGTCAGTCTTTCTGAAATTTCTCAGCAAATTTCTTTCCACCAAGCATGACCTTCCCTTGAAGTCCCAGGCCTCCTTCTGAGCACATGCAGATACTCAGTTCAGCCCCCAGAGATTCTTGAGGAGCAATCAAGGTCACCCCCAAACTAAATGGCCCCAGCCTGTGCCCTTCAGGTTTACATGTCTGTTCTTTAGCATCATTCTACGTCTTCTTCCCTTGTCATCGAGTTGTCACCTGTGGTACTGTCACTCATGCTCCTCTCTCTGCCCATACCCATTCCCTTTGATTGGCAGCTTCCAGGAGTTAAGAAACTAAATTTTGTGGATCAGTGTTTTTTTCCCTGTGTTCTGCCACGTCTGGGAGTCCTGCGGAGCCTCATGCCAGAAGCCCCTGGGGGAGAGCAGGAGGGGCAGGCTAGGCTCCCAAGAGGCAGAAGGAGGAAAGCAGGCATGTCTCTGCGGCTTCACCATGGCTTCCACCACAGGGGCTGGACTTTTCTCAGGTCTGTTTCTTTCTGCTTCTGCATGATATCCTTTGGATGAAAAATCCCAAGGGTTTGTAAACCATTGGCCTAGATGGGAGGTGTTGTGAAGAGCAGAGGGCTATGCTTTGGTGTGCAGCTCGGTGGTGTCAATCGTGGCTGTCTGGAGGCCCTTTAAGCTTCCTCCCAGCTCTTTCCTACTAGGTGGATGGTTGGGATGCCCACAGGAGGGCGTCACCTTATGTGGAGACCAAGTCCTCTATGTATGGGGGCAAGGGAATGAACCGCAGAGGCCGACTAGGCCTCCAGGCTTCCGTATCGGACCACGAGGCCTCTTCCTAGGTGGAAGAGGCAGTAAACCTCTTGAGGGCCCGTCAAGGACATGAGGGCCCCTCATCCACCCAGGCAGCAAAACAGAGAGTAACTGCACTGAAGTAGCAGCAAAAAGAACTGAGGCAAGACACTAGGAAGAACTTCCCAACTTGGCAGCGGGGGAGGAGCAGCTGGGAGCAGCTATGGAGCAGGCAGCTCTGGAGCAGGAGAGCTTCCCTGTTGCTATCTGAGGGGTGAATCACACCACCCTTCCCCCACACCCTTTCCTGGCAGAGGCTGAGTCCTGCACAGATAAACCTCCAGGCCCCAAAGCTTGGCAAGGGGTGGGGAGCAGGGTCTGGGACCACGCCCCGTCCTGCTATCTCTAAGAAGCCCCTTCTGTCTTGCCAGACAGCAGCAGAATGTGTGGGGATCTTGTTCCTGAGGGGCTTGGGGATGGAGCAGCCTCTCCCTTCTCCCCCACCCCTCCACCCCGACATCCAGGCCCCACTGAACCCTCTGGACACAGGCACAATCAACCATTTCATGCCTCCCAAGAGTCAGAATGAAAGGCCTGTGTCTGAGCTCCCCTCCTCCATTCACGTCTTCAGATTTTTCCATCTGCCCTTGGGCCAGAGCCTCATCTTTCTCCCTCCTTTCCCCCTCCTGCCCCCTAAGTTCTTTACAAATATCTGGGAACAGAAGAGATTGTCTTCAATACTCTGTACTAAAGCCATTAACTCAGGTCTCTATCATGCCAGCGAGGGAGGAGAGATGCAAATGATCTTCTCCTGTCACTCACAGGAACCTAGAGAGCTCAATGACACCCCAAGGTCACACAGCACCAGCCAGGCTAGACCTGCTGTTCTCCTGCCCATCTCCTCCCTCCCACTCTGTCCTCCTCCACGGTTTGCCCTGGGCCTGGGGTGACTTGCCACTTCCCCATGGAGCCAAAGGGCTTCTTCTCACTGGAAAATCCCCAGACACTGATGTGACCAAGACCTTGAGATGCTGCTGAGCCTAAAAGGCTTGTTCAAATCAGAGTTCATTCACCCCAAGGAAGAAGAGCCTTTCTGTGCAGGCTGGGGGTACTGATCTCTGATATGTTCTCCTCACCCCCCACCACCACCCCACCCCCCAATGCTAAAGCTAGACAAGCAGCCAGGAACTGGCGTCACCACTCTCCAGTCCCACCGCCGCCACCACTCGTGAGCAACCATTCCGGGGCCTGACATTCTGTCTTCACACCACCTCCCAGAGCCTCAGCCAGGAGCGCTTCCTGGATAAAATATTAAACATGCAAATCTGAGACAGTGCCTTAACGAGCGACAGACTGCACGACCACAGCCTGGCAAAGGAGACGCACGCCGTCCGGGGGTGGGGGGTGAGAAGTATATATAGATATAGACTTTGAATCTATCTGTGCAACGTGTGTATGAGGCAGAGAATAGCAGGGATGGAAAAGTACCACAGCAGCCTCCAGCTGGGGTGGCCTGAGGTCAGTAGGAGGCTGCGGGAACAGAGGGTCAGGAAGATCCCCAAAGCCAAGCTCAGAGTGGGGGATGACAAAAGCCCTTTGTATTGGATTCTGGGTGGAGGGGGCCAGAGGCTCAGGACAGAGGACTGAGCATTTGGTTTTAGAGGAGAAAGTTAGAGGCAAGGCCTCAGGGAGGAAGAAGACAAAGGTAAGAGACAAGGAGGCAGAGGCCTGGAGAGTCACAGGAACAACAGACAATGCCTCAACTCCCATGAGGCACTGAGGTCTCTTTAATAGGTTCCCACATTGGCCCCTGGGGTCCTGGAGCTCACATGGCGTTGGCTCATTATGGTTCTGCCTTGATCCAGATTGACATAAAGTTGACGATGGTGCTGCTCAAACTTTAACGTGCATACGAATCACGAGGTTCTTGTTAACAATGCAGGTTCCGATTCTGGAGAGCTGGGCGGGGCCTGAGATTATATATTTCTAGCAAGTGTCAGGTGATGCCAGTGCTGCTGGTCCACCGACCCCAATTGAGCAGCCATGGTCTACAAGGAATTAGAAGAACACAGAGCTCACTTTGGCTCAGATGGACATAGAACCCACAAGAATCTCGAGGGGCCCAGAGTGCCGATGAAGATAGTGTCTGCCCATGGTATCCAGTGGGTCAAGGAATTAGAACCATATGGCACCTCCCTGGGCCCACACTGACATGCCCAGAGTATCAGGGCTCCCACAGCAGCCCACACGAGAGTCCACAGGGCTCTGAAACCTAATGGAACTCATGGGGCCTGGAGTGGCATGGAGACCAAGGGGGCTTAAACTAACTAATATGGGGCCCATTTCTTCAGAGTATCATGGAGCCCACAAGGAGTTAGACTGCAATAGAGTGAGAGAGAGCCTCCTGTGGCCACAGGGATCTGAACTGACTTAGAACCCACAAAGGACCAAGGTGATACCTAGGGTGACATGGAGTTCACAAGGGCTTGGACTAACATACCCAATACCTGATCTAAAGAGGGCCTGCGATATGGGCCCCAAAGGTAGCAGGGCTCTCCATGGACGCTTCGGGATGCAGAAGGCAGGAAGGGAGGGGCCAGAGGAGGCTGCAGAGGGGAAGGGCAGGAGCCAAGGTGCTGCCAGCTCTGGGGCTGTTTGCCATAGGCTGAGTGGTACTTGGCTGGGCCCTGGGTTGGAAAGTGTTGAGAGAGAAGGTGCTTCTGCTGTTGCTGCTGCTGCTGCTGCTGCTGCAATAGCTCAGATGGAGGAGGAAGTGGAAAGCTGGAGGCAGGGAGGCACGGGCCCTGGCACGAGAGAGCATGTCCCCCACAGGGAGGCCTGGCATTGAGGAGGGCCCACTGCCCTATCCAAGTCCCTGGCTTTCAGACTCCCTGCTCCCATTATACACGAGGGACTTGCGAGTTATGCAATTAGAGCTTAGGGACTCGGGCGGAGGGGTATCCAGCACTGGGGAACAGACAAACAAGTGGCTCCCTGGTTAGGGAACTCAGGGATCACAGCAGTAAGGATTCTCACTCCCCGGGATAGGAGGCCCTTCTCATGCAGCTGGGTCCCTGGGCAGGATTCCCTGACCCTGTCACATCCTGCCCCAGGGGAAAGAAAATAACAACGCAGGTTCTCCCTCCCCAGGTCCCTGACAAAGACCTATCAGATGGAGACAGATGCTCTCTATCTTTTTCTTAACTAAATCTAGCCCTCACTCCCCCATTTGATCAGACATCCCTCAGTCCTCTTCCCCACCTAGCTGACAGGCTACTCAGCATCTATTTGCTGCTTCTCTTTAAGCCCAGGTTAACGTAGGGGAGGAAAGGATGGAGGGAGAGGAATCACTATGGGGTCTTGCTAAAGCAGATCTAGTAGTATCAGGCAGGAGAGACACCATCCTTTTTAACAAGGAAAAAAGACATTTTTCTTGACCAAAGCCCTAGATAGCTGTTCCATACAATATCTGCCCCATCCCCACTAGTTCCAGGCCAGGACATCCCCAATATCTCTACCTCTCTTTATGCTTCCCCCACCCCCATTTCTGGTCCTGGAGTGATAAGGGTCCCCCCTCCTCCCACTCCCTTCTGTGCCCCCTTCTCCCAGGGCAGGAATGAGGAAGAAGCTAGGAAACCCTCACTGTGGGGCCAGGTTCAAGGCTACCTTTCCCTGGCCCCTCCCTGTCCTCCACCCCTGCCATCTTTCCCCATTCAGCCTATCGATCCCTAACTCCACTGCCTACCATATGTTGACCTAGTTTCTGCCTCAGTGCAGAGGGAACACGTCCTTACACGGTCCTGGACACAGAGCTGTGAACAGCCCAGAGACGCATGCTCAATGCACTCAGGATAGCCTGACGCAGGAACTTACAGCGTGCATTCCCAATCACACAGACTCTTGCACATGCAATACACATCCAGGAACACCTCCCTGACTCAGGAACATACCAGGGACCCCCATATACAGACACACACAAAGCTTTCTTATTCATAGGACCGAGAACACATGCGGGTGGACATACAGGCCCCCATGAGCCATAGACACAATCTCCCACAGGGCTCCCGCCCTGTATTCAGCTCCAGCTCCCAGGTCCCCATCCTCTAGGCCCAGAAAACTCTAAAGGAGGCATATGGCCCACCTACTGGAGCTGCAGGTGACTTCTTTCCCTGAGATGGGTCCCTGTACTTCAATGTACTTCCCTTCTGTTTTCATGGCAACAAACTTAAGGTCATGTGACCTTGGTCTGCGGAGATGACAGGAGGTGGGGTAAGGCAACCCTCACTGTGGGGCCTTGAGCATTTTACTTAATCCCTCTCAGCTGTTCCTCTGTTAAAACAAATACTTGATTTCTCGGGTAGGGAATATGAAAACCTTTGTAAATGGTCAAACTCAAGAACATAAATGTAAGAGTTCATTGTTTATTTTGCCTGTTGATGTCTGAACAGTGGGCAGAGGGGAGCTCCCACCTTTTTGCCTCCCAACAGCCCACCCTGTGCTGCAGGAAGTCACTCATCCTGGGGCAGAAATGGGGACAGAGGCTCAGGCAGGATAGGCTAGAGGCAGAGTGAAGGCTCATGTCACCATCTGCCCTGCCCACAACCCTCATATTTCAAAGACTCTGGCTCTAGACTCCCAGAACATCCCTCCAGCCCAAGTCCTGCTGTCATCCTGGGTAGCCTTGGGTCCCAGCAAAACCCAAAGAGTAGAGAGCCTCCACTGACCAACTCCCCTCCTTCCAGGCGCCTGTCCCTAATCTTCTACTGCAGCTCCTCTGTGCCCTCCCCAACACCTCTGTGCCCTCACCTCACACTTCTCCATTTTCTACTGAATTCTTGCCCCCATCCTTAGCTTCAACTTCCTTCCCAGTCCAACCTCTAATCTTATACGTCATACCCTCACTCTCCTGGTCCTTGACTTCTCCTGCCTGCAGTGGGAAGAAGCCTTGCCCTGGGCTCACCCACCTGTCTGCTACACTCCTAGACCCCAGGCTAAGTGCAGCTGGAAAAAGCCCCCACGCCCAGATTTGATGCCTCCACCAATGCTCGGCTTCCAACTGTCTCTATGTTGTTAACAGATTCTTTCTCTCAACCCCTCACTTTCTCAGAGCTCCTGGGTCCTCTGCTCAACTTTCCCTCTTCCCCTACTGCACCCCTCACCTAGTCTCCCACTTATCAGAGAACGTGGAAGTTCTCTAAAAAGTACTCCTACTTCCTGCTCCTAGCTGCGAACCTGCCTGTCTGCCTGCTTGTCTGCTCTCCTGTCTGGTGCGCGTGTGTGCACACGTGCATGAGTAGGAGCATGTTTGAGAACATACATTTTATTCTCCGTCCACCTGGGTTCTGGCCCCTCCCCCTCCACAGAGGCCTCACTCCCTCACTCAACCTTTTTCCAGGGTCTTCAATCCCTCAGTCTCCCCCAACTCCACTGCAATCATGCTTGATCTTGAGTCCTCTTCTAGATCCTTCCTCATTTCTTTCCTTCATATCCACATTAGTAAAAAGAGATGTCTGCACTTGCTGTATCTACTTCTTTACCTCCTGTTTCCCCACCCCCATATCCCTGAAAGGGGGTCACAAGAGTCACCAGTGACCTCCTAGTCACCAAGGCCAGTGGACCTTCTTCATCCCTTATTTTATCTGATCTTTGTGCAATGTTCGACCCTGTTCCTTTCTTGATACACTTTCTTCCCTTGGTTCTCATATTAGTTAGGATAAGTTATATTATATTAGTTGGGCTAATTTTTTGTTATATTGTATTTTAATTTTATATTGTACTAGTTGGGCTAATAATTTTTGTTAAACTAATAAGTTATATTAGTTGGGTTATGCTAAACTGCATTAGCTTCGTTAGGCTAGGTTATATTAGTTAAGCTAAACTCCTGTAACAAAGACATTTTTAAAAGACAGTGGCTTAAAGAATGTAAAATTTCGTTCTTTCTCATGTTCCCAGTGTACATTCCAGGTCAGTGGGGAACTCTGTTCACAGTCATTCAAAGATCCAGGTTCTTTTCGTGGTGTTGCTGCACTGCCCCCTAGGATTTTATCGGTGACTCTAGACTGAAGCTGGGTGACACCCATGCTGGGCTCCAGCTGCAGGAAGGGGAAAGGCAGTACAGAGAGGGTACGCCTAGGGTCTTAAAGCCAAGGAGGAGAAAGGCCCACACCCCTTCTCCAAGGCATCCCGGTAGTGGGAATGAACTCACAAGGCCACACCTGACTGCTAGGGAAGCTGGCGAACGAGTCTCCCTGGGCAGCCAGGGCAGCACAGACTTTGGCAGATGACCAGCAGTAGTCGCCAGAGTTCCACAGTGCCCCTCCTACCTCCCTGCCATTCCTCTCGCCTTTGTTAATGTCACTCAGGGTTCTATTCTTGGATCTCTCTCTTCTCACTCGACACACATTCCCTGGTCATTCTTGCCTGGTCATATGCCGATGATTCCAAACATTTCTACCTCCAGTCCAGACTGCACTCAAGCAGCAGACCCAGGGCCAAAAAGCTGGGATTCTAGCCAGACTCCTCTCCCTGACCCCACACCTAATCTGTCACCGAGCCTGGCAATTCTCCTTCATAACGGCCTCTTTTTTTCTCCCTCATCCTCTCTCAGAACCTCCAAACTGGTCTCCCTGCCTCCGCCCACCCCCAGTACTTCACACCATCCTCCAGTGAAATGTAGAGATTCAAGGCCCAGCCCCAAGCCTTCTTCCCTTCTCACATTTCAGTCTTTCCCTCAGCCCCACCCACATCCAGCCTCCCAATCTCCATTCTCGCAGAAACACGCAAGTGACTCACATGCATGTATCTCTGGCCTTCTCTCTTCTCCAAGCATAGGACCCAAATATCCACTTGGATGTCTCAGAGGCACCTCGGACTCTACATGTGCAGGTCTGAACTCAGGACGATCCCCACGTTCCCACACCAGCACAGCATTTCCTTTGTCACTGCCAACCCAGTGTCTAAAGCCAGACTCTGGCGAATTATCCTTGTCACCTCCCTTGCCCTCATCTCTTAAATCTAACCCTCAACACATCTGGTCAACTGTACCTGCATCCACTTCGCTCAATGGCTGTACGGCTACCACTGAACCCATCCTGTAGCCCAGGCCACCATCATCTCTTGCCTGGACTATGATAGTAGCCTCCTCACCAATCTTCCCACATCTGCCTTTGTCCCCATTGTCCACACTGATGCCACAATGATCCTCTCCAAAAGCATATCTGATTGTCACAGCCCTGCTTAAAACCCACTGCTGACTTGCCAGTGCTTTCAGAACAAGCCCAAATCTTTGCCTTGGCCTGCAAGGCCCTGCATGATCCAACCCTAGCCCTTCCTCTGCCCAGCCTCTCACCCTGACTCTAGGCTCTTATCACACTCAGATCTTTGATGTACCTTGCTCTCTCCAGCACCACGACTGTTCTCCACACTGTCTCCTCTGTCTGGAACAGTCTTCTCTCCCCTTTCCTTGTTGTTAATTCCTAGTCATCATTCCAAGCTCTTCTCAGGGATCACTTCCTACAGAGAAGCCTCTTCTGTCCTCCCTGGCTAAGGCGACGCTCTAGGTACAGCCCCTGGACCCTCACGCTCCTCTCCTTCCCAGCAGTGTCTCAGTTGGTACAGCCCCTGGACCCTCACGCTCCTCTCCTTCCCAGCACTGTCTCAGTTGCCTGATTATTGATTATGATCCACCACCCCTCCGCACTGCAAGCTTGAGAGGGCAAGGACCCTGCCTGTTCTGCTCATCATTGTCTCTCAGTGCCAGGTAGAAGGCATGGCACATAGTAGGGGCTCAATTAATATTTACTGAACAAAGAATAAGAAAAATTTATAGCCACTATGGTCTTATTGGGTCATTCATTAGGGGTTCCCTGTTGCCTTTGGAATAAACTCTTTATCCTGACATACAAGACCTTTTATGATCTGACCTCTGTCTACTTCATCTCTTGTTACATGCATCCTGTGCTCCAGGCAATATGTTCTGTTTCAGAGCTCTGCTCACTCAAGCCCCAATGCTTTTGCTCTGCCCACTTTGTATTCTATGCTCAGCACCTCCCAGGCCTTTGTCACTTCATGAACTCCTACCTACCTTTCAAGACTCAACTCAACTATCTCCTCCTCTGAAAAGCCTTCCTTGACCCCTGGTGCTCTTCCCACTGCTCCACTGTTCCCTTGGCCTCACTGATCTCCATGTCCATTTGTCTTGCTGTACTGACTGTTTGCTCGTCTCTCTCCTACTAATCTGTGAGCTTTGGGGAGAGAAATATGGGGTTTTAGTCATTTCTTATTATTACCCAAGACAGTTAATGCTTGAGAAAATGGTAGCGCTCTTCACTTCTCCTCATTGCTCCTCTCTATTCCTTTAAAATTGTGCCACACAGCTTTATACATAAAACTAACAACTGGAAATGACCCAAACATCCATCAACAGTCTGTGTAAGTTGTAGAATAGTCATACAATGAAATATTACATGGTAATGAAAAGAATAAACTACTGCTACACGCAACAGCACGATAAATCCACATGCGTAAGGTAGAAGAAAAGAAGCCAGATCCAAAAAAGTACCTTCCATTTCCATGACGGTCAAAAACAGGTGAAATGAATCTGTGATAACAGAGGCCAACCAGCATGGTGGCTATCTCCAGGATGGGGGAGACTGAGTGGGAGTGGGCCTGATGGAGCATCCCAGAGAGCTCTTATGTGGCTTACCTGGAGTGCCTGTGTAAACATTAACCAAGCTAGACTTTTTATGCACTTGAAAGTAGATAACTTCACCTCTATTTTTTAAAGTGATATAGTTTTTGCAATAAATCATCATGGATAACAAACCTCCTGTACCTGAGTCACTTCCTGCTACAGAGTCCCCTGATTTTATGTGGTGATATCAAAGCCCAGAGAGGGTGAACCACCCAGCTGGAGCTGCCCAGCACGTCTGTGGAAGGCCTACACCCTAAGAAGGGAACTGCATGTCCTGCTTTTCCCATGCAGCTGAAGACTCCTCAGAGGCAGGCTCTGTGTCTTTGTGTCTCTGGCGCAGAGCCCTATGACCTCCAAATATTGGTGGGGGGCTACCTCTAGTCCATAACTGAGTGATGCTGCATCGGTGAAACATAGCAGCCATGTGGTAATTAAGAGCATAAATTCTAAAGGCACTATTCTGTAGCTGTGTAGGCTTTACCTCTCTGTACCTCAGTTTCCTTATCTGCAAAATGGGGATAATAATAGTACCTTCCTTATAATGTTGTTCTGAGGATTTGATGAGTGACTAAGCATAAAGCACTTAGAACAGGGCCTAAGAAAGTGCCATGTGTTTGCTATAATAACCACTATTAGGGGGAAACCCAGTCAGACAGACCAGAGTTAAACTCTGCTCCTCCACTAGCTGTGTAACCTCAGGCAAATCAATAAACCTCTCTGAGCCTCCATTTCCTCAGCTATCTAACAGTGATAATAATACTTATCAGTTGTTATTAAAGCAAAATAGTGCGTGCGAAGCACCTGACTAAGTCTTTGTGTGCAGGGAACACGTCTTACACTTCTGCCTCCCGAAGCCCAGGACTGGGAGGTGCTCAACTGCTTGGAAGAATTAATCCCTTCTCCACCTACCCTTCTCCAGCCTGGCATCCTCCTTCCGGTGCTAGCAGACAGCATCATCTAGTGGACATCTCTGGAACTGCATCTAGCCAAGTGCCATCGACCAAGCTGCCGTGCAGTCCTTTAAATAAGTGTTTAAAATATGTACTCTACATTCGACAAGTATTTGTTAGGTGCCTGCTGTGACAGGACATGGATCCAGGACTTAAAGAAAATGAAACAAGAGATACAAGATGACTGTAGAAGGGTGCAAGAAAAAAATCACAATTATCTTATCAATACCCTAATTTATCTTTAAAAAATTATAAATGCCATGTATGACTTGGAACACTGGACAGTGTCTTCTTGGGAAGTTTTTACAATTTCAGAAGGGATTTTTGAAGTGGCCTTTTTGTGTCAGTAACTCTCAGTTAAAGCCAAAGCAATAAAATGAAAGCTTAGCTCAGAAAGGTGTTTTCCCCAGGGCAGCCTTAGCTTGCCAGGTTCTCCATGGAGAGGGGGAGCAACAGTGTTTGGCTCCAAAGCCTATATTCTTCCACCACCCTCTACTCCCCTCCCTGAGAGTGAAGAGGTCTAGAAGTCTTCGTAAAAGAGTGAAGAGGATCTAAAGGTGGCATGATCACAACCAACAGGGGGAATCAAAGACCTCGTGGAAGAGATGGCATTTCAAACGTGCTTTGCAAAATGAAGGTATAGAAAGGGGTGAGTGGCTGGGGTAGGAAAGGCATGCCAGTGTGATGGACCACACAGTGCGTAAAGAGAAACAACAGGGATAGGCTGGACAGGAGAGTTAGGGCCAATTCATAGAGGGCCCCAATGACGGGAAGCTGCATTTAATAAAATCAGGGAACCCATGAAGTAATAAGTTCATCTGATCTGAGAGGAGATACAGAACCTAGTTAGGTGGCTACTGCACCAGTCCAGGCTAGACTTGTGGAAGCAGCACCAGGATGGAGAGGATAGAAGAGATACTGGCAAGGCGAAAAGCGGAGTGAGGGTCAGATATAGATAGCAGCAGGTCAAATGAGAGGATCCTGGTGAGAATCCAAGGTGCTGAATCTTGGGGAAGTAATGGGGAGAAAGGCAGAGCTATGATCAGAACACAGACTTGACCAGGGTGACTGATGTGGGCAGAGTTGGAGACAATCAGCTTGGTCTTCCATAGGGAAAGTATGAGTTGCCAGTATTCACTTGTAGGTATGGGACCAAAGCTCAGAAGAGGGTCTGAGCTGGAGGGAGAGGAGGTACGGGCAGTCATTTGAGAGTCACTTACCTATGCAGGTGCAAGCTAAAGACTTGGAAGAGGAAGACAAAGGGAATTGAGTGGGGAGACATGAAGGCAGAGGATAGACACCTTCTGGATATCACTGGGCTCCCTTTTTTTAAAAGCTTCCTATGGACAGAGGAAGAAGAGGAGGCACAGAAGATAGAGAAGGGAACTTAGAGTGAGAAAACTAGGTGCTAGTGAGCATCCAGCAATGTCATAGGTCATAGAGAGATCCAGGGTTCAGAACGAACAGGGAGGCAACCATTGGATTTGTGGTTAAGGGTTGTCATGAGTGACCCTGGAAAAAGTGGTTTCAAGGGGCAGAAGTCAAGCCACAAAGATTTAAGAGACAAGAGGCAGAGGGTATCAGGGCAGCTGAGACTCCCAGGAAGAGGTAGGTGAAGGCAAACAGGGCTGGACTAAGGTGAGGGCGGCCCCAAGGTGCCTTGGGGACGAAATTTAAGGAGGCACTCATTCTCGGGATTGTGCAAGTGGACCTGATGAAGGGGAGCAGACACGGGCTCCAGAGCTGTGTCGAGATTGAGGTCCACGGAGAGAAAGCCTCGAAGACTAAAAGAGATATAACCCAGTAAAAGAACTTAGAGACCCAGACAGAAGCTAAGACCCTTGATCTCCCACCAAACACTCTGTGGCCAGTGGCAAAGCCTCCATCCTCAGAGGACATGAAGGATGGGGGAGGGAGGGGTAGAAGGAAGAGTGCACACCGACAATCTGGGAACAAGGGCTGGAAACACCCAAACCAGAGTGGCCAAGAAACCAGGAAAGGAAGGAGAAAGAGCTTCCTTGGACTCCCCTGGGGAAATTGAGCTTCCCTTCTCCATTCAGCAAGCATTGGGGGGAAG
>NW_006443570.1:3091394-3111679 GCF_000325575.1 Pteropus alecto | reverse complement strand
CAGCAACTTTAGGATCAGCCTGGGAAAAGCAAAAGGTCCAACTCTCCCCTTTCCCCAGGCTGCTTTAATCAGGAAGACTTGTGGTCTCAGCTCAAGAGGGGCATCACCCCTCACCAAGCCCGCACATGCTTCCTTCCCCCAGAAAATCTAGGCAAGTGTCTCCTCTCCCAGACTCAGTTCCTGTAGTGAGCTGAATGGTCTGTGTCCTAACTCCCCTCCTTCCAGATCTGTGTGACCTTATTTGGAACAAGGGTCTTTGCAGATGAAATTAAATTAAGGTTGTCAAAAATGAGATCAAGCTGGATTACCTGGATGGGCCCTAAATCTAATGACAAGTGTCCTTAAAGGAGACGGGCGACGGGAAGGCCAGGTGAAGAAACTGGAGTAATGCAGCCACAACCCAACGAATGCCTGGACTCTCCAGAAGCTACAAGAGACCAGGAAGTAATTCTCCCTTAGAGCCTTCACAGAGAGCATGGCCCTGCCGACAGCTTCGTTTTGGACTTCTGGCCTCCAGAACTGCGAGAGAATAAATTTCTGCTGTTTGAAGCCACCAGGTTTGTGGCAATTTTTTATAGCTTCCCTAAGAAACTAATATAGTTCTCTATTCTGTAAAACAAACAGAAAGTTCCTAGGGATGCTTTCAACCTTGAGATTCTCCAAATTAAACCATTCAGCAAGGAGGGGAGTTCCAGGTCCAGCCAAAGGTATGTTTTTTAACTCACTGCCCAGCCCCCCTTCCAGATTGAGGATTAATACTTTCACTTGAGTGGGGAGGAGGGAAGCCAAATTAATGGCCCACCTCCCACTCCTCAGAGAAAAATCCAAAAGAGTATTTCATGACCTACCACCAAAGCTCAGACCATCCCGCCCAAACTGATTCAAAGGGCCAAAGCTGACCTGGACCACATTACTAAAAGCAAAGAGCTTTTTAAAAAGAGTTGGCCTCTCTAAATTTGCCCTTGCAAACAACACCTCCTCTTCACAGCAACTCTCTCCCCACCCCTCATGTCTGCCTTCTTCCTCTGCTTTCAGTCTTGGGGGGCAAGATAAGAGGGATACCTTGAAGCACAAGAATGGAAGGCACTCTCCCACTCTCCTCCCTCCTCCCCACAACACAGCTGGAGGGGGGAGGGGAGGTCAGCAGGGTTCATAAAGGCCAGATGTTGAGAAAGAGAGTAGTGCCCACCCCACGCCCACTCACCCCATCCCGACCCTCACCCCCAGTAAAAACAAATTGAGACAGTTTTTAAAATGAACAAAATTTTTGTGGTTTTTCTCAAGAATCTGCTCTATGCAAACAATAACTTTTTACAAAGCATTTTCACAGAAAAGGAGACAAGTCCTTCCCCAGTATCGTATTTGGGAATTGTTCTTCCCTCACCCTGTTTTGGGGGAAAGGGGGACGTTATCCACTGGTGTGGACAGAAGGGTCACTGGGTCCCTATGTTGTTGGGCAGGTCCTCAATCCCCAGGTTCCCCTCACACTTAAACTTGGAATCTTCCTAACAGCTAACCTCCCCTGATTTCACCTGGGTGGAGAAAGCGACTCCACCCCTCCCTGACTCCAGGGGATCCTCCCAGCCAGAGGGCGAGGTCCAGCCCTAGCTCTCCCCTCCCCCCCAGAAAACAGAACCTCTGACCTCAAAACTAATCCCCTGGCCCTGCCCCCTTCGGATCCATCAGGTCCCTGACAACTCCATAAATGCCTGATGTGAAGCAGGGAAGCTGAAAGTACCTCAGCCCAGTTTCCATCCAAACCCAAACTTTACCCCGTCAAACTCCATTGGACCTTGTGGTTAGGCCAAGAGTCCTTTCATTTACCCCCTCCGCAAATAGGAGCTTGTCTGGTCTCTACCCTTTCAGAGGGCTGTTTGGGTGTCCAAAGAATGGACCCAGGCCTGCCCCCTACCTCCACCCCTTCCCATCCATAAATCGGTGATGAGGACCTCGAAAGGCAACTTGTTTGGTCTGATTTTATTGATTTCTTCCACCTTCCATTACTTTCCCTGGGAAAGTCTCTGGCTCCTTCCTCAGACAAAGTCTGCACTTTTGGAGGGGAGGAGGTCCCTCAGCCCTGCCCCTCCTACTGTGAGAAGTAAACTGGGGGAGGGAGTTGGTTTATCAAGATGTGTCCTCTTTCACCCATCAGACCTTATAAACTGAAAGCAAACAGGAAAATTTAAGAAGGAAACTCCAAAACTGGACAAAGGGAAAGGTTGGTGGCTGACACTGAAGATATCACCAGCTAGGGGTCACCTGACTTGGGGGGCCCTAAGAAGGAGGTGATCGTCTTCTCGTTCAAGCTGCCCCTTCCCTCTTGAAGGCTCCGTGGTGCTTGGAGTGCTGGGGAAGGCCTGAGGGGAGCAAAGGGTTAAAGGCCTAGATAGTGGGGGTGGGGGATGCCCCCAGGGAGCTGCCAATCACATCCCCGCCCCCACCGCAGCCCCCTCACCCCTAGGCTCGCCCACAGAAACAACCGGTTTGTCCATCACCCAGGTCTCTCTCCCTTTTTTTTTTTTTTTCCTTTTCTTTGAGCGGTAGCCTCCTTTGCTCCCCCTGGGGTGAGCCCTGCCCCCCCAGAGATCCAAGATGGAAGAGGGGAGGGACTGGAATCTCTGTCATTAAGCCTTTTTCCGTTAAGCCTTCTCGTCTCTCTCCCTTTTTTTTTTTTTTTTCCTTGTCTTTGAGCGGTAGCCTCCTTTGCTCCCCCTGGGGTGAAGGCCCTGCCCCCAGAGATCCAAGATGGAAGAGGGGAGGGACTGGAATCTCTGTCATTAAGCCTTTTTCCGTTAAGCCTTCTCCTGACTCCAGCCTTTAGTTCATCTCCAAAGGATGACGGGGAGGAGGTGTCACCCCAACCAGTTAGGTGCTTGAAGATCACTGTCATCTGAGGTCCCTCGGACCGCAGCCCATAAAACATAAAGGGATCAGGCAAATGTGAGAAATCAGCTCTATCCACAAGCCCGCAGTTTGGCTGTGGCCCCAACATTTCCCTCTTGGCCTAAGAGGTCTCACGCTCAGAGTTCTTCCAAGTTGATCCCCCAGAATTTGACACCGGGGGGCTCAGGGACAGCAGGACCCCCTATCTGCCACCTCCACAGCGGGTGAGCAGGCGGGGGCTTAGAGTCTCCCCGTAGACGAAGCGAGGATGCCGGCCCTAAGTCTCCGTCCTCGCCCACCACAAGGGCCGGGGGGCAGGGGAAGCAGTCGAGGAGGCTGAAGGTGCTGGTGATGGGAAGCGTCGGTGCAGGGCGGCGGGGCTGCGCGCTGCGGTGGGGGGGCGCTGGCCGCCGGCGTTTCTTGGCGGCTCCCCGGGAGGGCCCTTTTGCTGGCGGCCGCTCCGGCCCCCGGCGCAAACTCGGAGTGTCGAGGGCGAAGCCCTTCGCATAACACCAAAGTTTCGACCTGCGGATCAGACGATCGAAATGTTCCTGGCGGAGATCGCCGGGCGCGGCCGGCGCTCCGCTGGCCGTCGAGGGGCTAGCGGCGGGTGCCTCGGGGGCGGCCTGCGGGGAGGTTCCATCGACTGCGGCCTTCTGGCCGGGCAGGGGCGGTTCTGTCGCGGCCCCGGGCCTCGCGGACTCGATGGAGAGGCCCGCAGGTGGCGATGGAGGTTGGGAATCGGGCTCCTGATGCGGGCTGGCGGCGGTGGGGCCAGGCTGGGAATCGAGACCCGGGGCTGGCCTAGGCGGAGCCGAAGCGGAGCTAGTCGGAGGTTCCCGAGGGCTCCAGGGCGCCGGGCAGCAGCCCGGAGGTCCGCGGGAGCAAGCGCTGAAGTGCGGGAAACTGCCTCCGCCCTCTTCCTCCTCGCCGCGGCCCGGGCACACCGCGGCGTCGGCATCCTGGGGGGCCTGGGAGCTCGGATCGCTGGACCGCCCGGCCTGTCCTGCGAGGTGCTTCAGGCCATCCGGGGCCCAGCCGCCGGTGCACAGGGTGCCGCGAGGGCCCAGTAGCACCGGGGCTCGCGGCGCCGGCTCCCCAGTCCCCAGGCCCAGAGAGGACGCCCGAGGTTTGGCAAGGGCGCAGAAGGCAAGGGCACGCAGGCACAGCGGAGAGAACTCCTGGGTCCCCCGACGAGGCTTCCGGGGTGTGGGGGAGCAGGGCGACCCTCGCGGGGACGCCGGCACTGCGAGGCGGGGAGCCGGGCACAGAGTCTCCATGGAACCGCCTGGGGGGGTGCCCACTGAGGGGGCGCTGGTCCCAGCAGCGGGATGCCCTGGCTGCCCGAAGAGCCCACGGACGAGGGGAACATCGCCCCCCCTCGACGGGGAGGCCTCTGCTCACGGGCGCCCCCGGCCCGCACCCCTGGGCGGCGGAGCTCTGGCTCCCTCCTCGATCTCGTCACGCGGCCCTCCCGGCAGCCGGACTCCTGGGTCCCTGAGTCCCGGCGCGGTCGGCCGCCCTTCCTGCCGCCGCGTTCCCTGTGCAGCCCCGGCAGGAGCCCCTCTCGAATAGCCTGGAGCGCAGAGGCGGGGGAAACAAAGCGACCAGCGACCGCGGGAGGCGGGAAGGACCCCGGGCCCGGCACCCGGTGTCCGGGCCCAAGCGGTGGGGACGGAGCCTTCCGCCCGCTCGGCTTCTTTCTTCCCCGCTGGCTCCCGGAGACCGCGTTATAGAGAACTGCCCCCTCGCTGCCCCAATACCAGCGCCGGGGCCGCGAGCCCGCCGCTGATTGGGTAGCAAGACTGTGACGTTACCCGGACCCCACCCCTCCGGCGGCACCGCCCCCGTCCCCATTCGGCTCACAGATACACACACGTGGACCCGGCGCGGCGGCGGCTGGGAGCCAGCGAAGGAGGGAGCGTGCGCGGGTGGGATTGCCAGGGCGAAATGTGCCTCTGCACGTGGCTGGGTGGTGTCCCGACATTTAGTCTTCGCAAAGCAATTCATTTTTTTCCTTTAGCAGTCACGGTTTACGCATCTGTAAAATGGGAATGTACATATTTACCCTCTGTGGGCTATACGAATCAACAGATGAATCTCAAAAACAATGTTGACGGAAAAAATGAAATGCGGCGGTGGTGGTTTACAAGCTTTACACAGCTGAGATTCCTGCGGGCAGAGAATGTGTTCAACCTCTCGGTTCCAGTCCCCTAGAACAGTGCCTGGCATACAATGGGCTCAAAAAATCTTGAACAAGTAGTTAGGAATTGAGTAAGTGTGTGTCAGATGAACAAAGGAAAACACATTCGGGGAGAGGGGTATTTATACCGCGGAAGACGATAGACTTTCTCAGTACCTGTTTCCATTTTTCTAATGCGATTTCTAAACGGCCTCTCGACCAAAATCTGAGCAGCTGGCTCTGCAGCCCACCTCCATTCCCAAGACTGCCCTCTGAGTCCTGAGCTGCCAAAATGGGTTGAGGAGGCCAGAAGAAGGCACACATAGACCCTTACTCTTATTTCCTCCAAAAGAGTAAAGCGAAGAAAAAGTGACTCCCCAATAAAACCCCCTATAATGGAGAACCACCTCCCCACAGCATGGTCTATCCCCTTACCCTTCTTTAGTTTCTGTATACCTTGCTGTGATATGAAATTCTGAACGTATTTATTCTTTATTGTCAGTCTCTCCAATTAGTCTGGAAATGAGCTAAGAACTTTGTCTTAATCAGTACTGCATCCCCACTACCTAGAATAGTGCTCAGACATAATAGGTGCTCAATAAATATTTGTAAGTGAATTAATGAACCCCCAGAATATTTCTCTCTTGATAAAAATCAGGTTATTGAAATATAGCTACCTCCCATTCCCAGAAATATAAAGAGAGATCGTTATGATGGCTTTGAGTAAGGGTGTGGAAAGAATAAGGATGTGGAAAGAAGCTGGGGAGATGTCACAGGAAGAACTATCTCATTCTGGGACTGGGGTAAGAGAGGGTTTCTGTAAGGAGACAAATGATGTGGCTTGCATCCTAACCCTCCTGGTGGTGACAATGCAAGCATTTTTTTTCCTACCTATCATCAAATAACATTTGGGTAGAAAGGAATCAGGAAGGTTGACCTCCCACCTGCCAGAAGTAAAGGCCCCAAGATATGACTAGAGTTTGACTAACTCGGGAGGTGCTCAAAATCCTTACCCCCCAGCATCTTCTACAGAAATCTCCAGGGCAGTTGTCATGAGGGGAGATCCTGGGGTGCTGCAGGTCTAGACTCCAGTGTTCCTAAGTGCTCCCAAAGCCCTGACCTCCTCCCCCACTTCTCCCTCATACAAACCGGAGGAAAGTTCTGGAAGGATGATGATCTTCACAGCTGTGTCTTCTGAGGGACTGTGCTGAGAACTCTTATCCCAAGAGACAGCAGTGCCGATTTATTTTGCTTGTGGGGCAGAGAGGCATCTGCTTCCATCCGACTATATTCCACCCTCCTGGCAGCTGAAATGCCTGGAAAGGGGGCTTGGGCCCCATCTGCAGGAACCTGGACTGAGAAACTCCTTTTACCCCCTAGAGTCTCAATCATTTTTGCATTTCTGTCTAGCATGGTGTTGACACAAAGAGAGAACACTCAAGAAATATTTTGCTATGAATAAATGAATAAATCTTATATAACAATGAAGATCTATGGCAGAGCCTTCTCCCTACAAAAGATCTATGGCAGAGCCTTCTCACTACAAAAGTCACCAGTCCCCCAAATCTGAGTTTGGGGGCTTTGTGGGGGATAGTTACTATTGAGAGTCCTTTCCTAGAGGAGTAATTTCCTCCTCCACCTCCAATTTCCCTTCTTCCCCTACCTTCGATCTGGCTCCTTGAAATATAGCCCGGAGGGAGGTATGGAAGCACTTTGCAAACCGTAGGAGTTAGTCTAACTCTCCAGCTGAAAGGACCTGGAGTTATCAAGCATCCATTTTCAGAGGGCTTGGTCTGGGGGTGTCTGTTATGCAATCCCAAGCAGGTCACCTAGACACTCTGAGTCTCAATGTCTCTATCAGTGAAGAGGGGACAATAGTAGCTACCTCACAACATTCTCAGGATGGGGAAAGCGGGCTGTCCCCGCTGTTGCAATTCCCACTGCCTACAGTAGAGGACACTCAACCCCGTCCTCAGCTTGTGGGATGAGAAGGCAACACCCTTCTCAGGAACCTCTCCTCTCCAAAAGAGAAAAGGCGACAAGCCTGGACGCTGGGTGCCATCTGACACCTCTGTAACAAGGCATAGGAAGGACTCCGAGGAACCTGGAAGCCAGTCCTTCTTCTTCTGTGACCCATCTAGGTCTCACCTAAAGGTCTATTCGAGGATTTGGGAGCAGGGGACCTATCTAGTTGCCCTTTCCCCAGAGGAAGTCACAGCAGAGAACTGGCCCCAGACATCTAGCCCATAATGTTCTAAGAACTTTGTTATTTAATCCCCATAACAATTTTATAAGATAGATACTATATTTCTAAATTTGTATATGTCATACATAACCCAATTTAAGTGTTCAATTCAATGATTTTTATTAAATTTACAGTTATATGACCATCACCACAATCCAATTTTAGAACATTTCCTAAGAGACCCCTTATCTCAACTTGCAGTAACTGTCCATTCCTACCCCCAGCCCCCAGTAACTAATCTACTTTCTGTTTCTCTAGAGCTGTCTTTTCTAGACATGTCATAGAGTGGAATTATACCATACGTGGTCTTTTGCCTCTGAGTTCTTTCAGAAAAGCATAATGTTTCTGAGGTTCATTTGTGCTGTAGCATGTGTTAGTAGTGTGTCTCTTTTTGTTGCTGAGTAGTATCCCATAGTATGGACATACCACAGTTTGTTTATCCAATCACATTTGGGTTGTTTCCACTTTTCAGTTATTATAAATAATAAATACTGTTATGAACATTGGCATACTAGTCTTTGTGTGGACATATGTTTTCATGTTAAGAGTAGAATTTCCAGGTCATATAGTAAATCTATGTTTAACTTTTGAAGAAACTGCCAAATTATTTTATAAACTGGCTATACCATTATACATTCCTATTAATAGCTGTGTTATAAATGAGGAAAGTGAGGGACAGAGACTTCAAGTGACTAGCCCAAGGTCACACTGCTAGCCAGTGTCAGAGCCAGGCAGCCAGGTCCCAAGTCTACCCCATGACAATGATCTAACCAAGAGTCATAACCAAGAGTCTACCCCATGACAATGAATCTAAGAAGGAAGCCATTTCTTGCCCCACTACACTGTGGCCACCACCATTTTGCCCATCTTGCTTCTAGAATTCCCTAAGCCTGTTCCAGCCCAGAAAGGCTGTGTTACCCCCTAGCCATACCCACACTTGGCTCTACCCCTTCTGGAAATCTGCACCCAGGGTTAACAGCTTAAGTTATAAACTCAGATAGGTCTCTTCATATTCCAGACTCATCATCTTACCAGTTATGTGATTTGGGGGCAAGTTATTTAACCAACGCCCAACTTCAACACTTATCAACTCATGGCCAATCTTGTTTTATTTATAACCCCACCCACTTCCTCCCCTATTCCCATTTTTTAAAAAATCAACTTTACTGATATATGATTCACATACAATAATGCACATTTTAAGTGTACAGTTCGAATAGTGTTCACAAATGAATACACCCATGTAACCACTACAATTAGGATATAGAACATAGTGCTCGTTTCAGCAGCACATATGCTAAAATTGGAAGGATATAGAGAAGATTAGCATGGCCCATGCACAAGGATGAAAAAATAATTTAAAGAAAACATATAGAACATAACCCATATTATCTTGAAACAAATCCCAGACATCATATAATTTCACTCCTAAATATTTTAATACATATTTCTACAAGATAAGGACTCTTTAAAAGCAAACATAACCCCAATGCTATCATCAAACCTAAAAAGAATTAAGTTATCCTTTAACATCATCAAATAGCCAAATATAATTTCTAATTATCTTATAATATTTTTCTTTGTAATTTGTTTAGTTTATTTGAATTAAGATCCAAAGAAGGATTTCAAGTGCTTGAAATACCTCTTAACTCTTTTAATCCATACATTCCTTTATCTCTTTTTATTTTCTCCTTGCAACTTATTCGTTGAAGATAATAGACTTAACAGACTATCATTTAGATTTTCCAGTCTGGAATTTGCTGATTGCATCCCCAGGGTGTCATGTAATCAAGCAACATTTATTCAACAATATTTATTAAACATCTACTATGTACTGGATTGCCAAATTTAACACAAAATACAGAACATATTTATACTAAAAAATGATTTATTGTTTCTCTGAAATTCAAATTTAACTGAACATCCTATATTTCATTTGGCATCCCTGTCTATGAGCCTATCTAGTGTTGGATCAGTGGTGAACAAGACAGACACCCACCCCCCAGAAGTTTGCATTCTAGTAAACTAGGGGAAACCAAGTAATATACAAGCAGTCAGTATTCTTCCTGAGGCTGTGAGGATTAAATGAGAAACCCATATGTTTAGCTCCTGGACCATAGAAGCACTGGATAAATGCAAGTGCTCTTTGCAGTAGCTTAGCCTTTTCTCATCCCTGTTCCACAATCCCAGGAATTACTTCAGGCTTGCCCTCCTCCTGCTATACTTCTAGGACATGTCTATAGGAGTTCATTCATCTATTTATCCACAGTCACTGAGCACCCAGCTGATAGCAAGCCCCAGCCAGGGGAACTCAGAAAATGCAGTCTTGTGGGAGAGATGGACATTACATGCTAATTTGACAAGTAGCAATAGAGGGATGATCAAGGTCCGGGAGGATGACCTTGAGGAGGGAAGTCTTCAGAGAAGGTAACCTTCCACTTAGGTTCTAAATAGTGAACAACAGGAATAGACATAGGAGGCATGAGAGAAAAATTCCAGCTGATGAAACAGTATGGGCAAGGAATAAAGGCCAGGACCTGTCTTGCCGCTAACTACCAGCCATCAACAGCCATCCACTCCTGTAAAGTAGAGGAAGTGCCCTGGTGTTGGTCCTGTCGCATCTGCCCTCTCAGAGTCATCCCTTATCTCTCTTTCACGTCTCTCTCATTAAAAAGCCAAATCTTTCCTTGACCCCACGGGCTCTAGTTCCCATCCCTCTCTCTTTCCTTTCACAGCCAAACTTCCTGCAAGAGCTGTCTACACACTGTCTTCCTTTTCTCACTTCCCACTTACTCCTCAACCCACTTCCATCTGCTTCCACCTCCAGCTGCCACCGAAATAGCTCTTGTTGAGGTCCCAGTGGACTCCATCTCATCAAAACTGGCAGGCTCTTGTCAGCCCTCCCATCTTGACCTCTCAACAGCATCCCACATGATTGGCCACTTCCTCTTTCTAGGAACTTTCCAGTCCCACCTCCCCCTCCAGGCACCTTGCTTTTCTGGTGTCCTCTTGCCTCACTTGTCACCCTTTCTTGGTCTTCAGCACAAGCTCATTCTCCCCTCCTCAGCCCAAATGTTAGGGGTCCTCAAGGCTCAGTTTGGCTTCCTCGAACTGCCAGGAGAATTTCTCCCTTCTCTCTCTGGACTCTCTTCCATGCCCACTCCGCAAGTACCATCTAGCCAAAGTGGTGGGCAGCGTACATGACTCAGCCCACACCTCTCCTCTCAGCTCTGACAAAGACACCTCACTGCCCACCTCAGGCATTTCGAAAGCCCGGCAAACTCAACCTGTCCCAAACTATTGACGATCCACCTCTTCTGCCACATGTCCACTTCCAGGGAAACCTTTCTCAGTATATGTCTCCTCCATCTGTCCACTTCTACAGCCAGAAATTCAGGCATCATCCTGGTACCTCAACGGGCCACATCACCATTACACCGTATGTCTGTTTCTCCCTACCTCTACTCCAGCCCACCCCAGCAGAACCCCCACATCTTGTCATGCCCTCTACGTAGCCACCAGTTATCTTTCCAAGCCACAAACTGGATTGTGTTACTCCTTGTTCAAACCCTTTTAATGTCTTCCCATTGCTTTCAGGAGGAAGAGTGAAACTATTAATTTGGCTCACAGGTAGGGTTACCTGAGTCTGACAATCCTACCCACAGGTTCTCCTCACCTCCACCTCCCTGTGCTATCCTCCCTTCAGCTGCCCACCCCGCAGCTGAAGAGTCTAAAGCAAAAAGCTCCCTTTCTTTCCCTTAACACACACTGTTCCTTCCTTCCACTGCGAACTTTCCCCCCACCTCCCTTCTCCTGTGCCTGGCCAACACCTGCTCCTATTCAGAGCTCCACTGAATCAATCCTGCCTCGGAGAAAACCTCTTCCCACCCCTCCAGACTGTGACCAGGTCGGCTTCCATCATTTAACCCCTCAAGACCTATGTACCTTCCTTCAAAGCATTTTCATCTACTTGTCACTATTCATATATTAGTGTGATTAATTGATTATTCACCTCTCCTTTACCACTCTCTATGATTCATGGAGACAAGGACCACATTAAGTTTTGCCATAGTCCAGTGACTAGTATATAGTTGGCATTCAAATCCATTTTAAAAAATATTTTTTATTAAGCACATTTCAAACTGAAAGAGAAGTAGAGAATAGTAAAATGATACCCTATATGCCCATTACCTAGATGGGTAATTATGTTAATAATTATTAACATTTTAGCATGTTTATTATTTTTACTAAAATATTGTCAAGTGATTTAGAGTTTTCATGACTGTTCACCCCTAAATACTTCAGGAAGTTTTCTTGCTACAAGATTATGATCACCCCTTACAGAACTAACAATAATTCTTTAAAATGATCTAATAACCAGCCCATATTCAAATTTCCCTAATTGTCCCCCGAAAGGCTTCTTTTGCAATTAGTTTGTTCCAACCAGATCCAAATAAGGTCTACATGTTGTGTTTGGTTATGTTTCTTAAGTCTCATTTAAATCTAGGATAACTTTTCCCCCCTATGCCATTGAGTAGTTGAATTGTTAAAACATTTTAAATAAATTACAGACATCATGTCCCACCTTCTAGATTTCTCTGATTGCTTCCTCCTTGTGTTGTTTATCCTGTGTTTCCTGTAAACTAGAAATTAGATCTACAGGCCTGATTAAATTCAGGTTGACGATACTGGCAAAAACACTCCACGGGTAATGACGCTTCCTCCCTATCACAAAAGTCAGGGCGTCCTCTATGCCTGAGCTCTTTGCCTTAGTGATAGAAGGCTGATTGACAGGTCCCACTGGTGACAGCTGATCCCTTTATTGAGAAGTTTCTTCCTTTAGGACCAGCAAGTAATCTGTGGGACAATACTTTGAAATGACTGTTCTTTTTTTCTAGTCTCGAGGTGGCCTCTTCTGTGTGTCCCCAGTTGAAGGACTTCTATTCAGCTAGACTTTGGGTGATTCCCAATGATGGCTATTCTGTAGTTTCGCTGTAATTCCGATGTGGTTGTGAGAGGAAGCAAACACAGCATTTACCTATCTGCTATCTTGACCGGAAGCCCCCCAGAATGACTATGTTTTTAATAAATGGAGTAGGTCCATGTGGTTGAACAGTGGTGAAGGTAGTGGGCAGGAACCAGAAGGGCCAAAGGCCTTGATAAAAAATTCGGATTTTATCCTGTAGGATGGGAAATTACAGACCACTTTTAAGTAAAGGAAATCATGTGATCTGACTTGGCAAGAATGAGAGGTGGGGAAGCATGAAGGGAATATGGAAATAGCATTTCCTGAATGCTCAGCCTAACCCAGCTCTCTGCTAGATGTTTGGCACACTTGACCTAGGTGAAATTTTCACTGTGTTTAAAAAAATATATACTATTTTACAGATGAGGAAAATGGAGGCTCTGACTCATTCAGTCATTCACCCAAGGTTGCAACAATAGTGAAGACCTAAGGAAAGCAGTGACCACAACATGGCCAGGTATTTGAGGTTAAATCAACAGCACTTGTAAGCAACTGGCCATGGGGAGGAAGGAAAGCGGGAGCCCTGGCTAAAGCTGAGGCTTCCATACATCATGGGTGGGATGCAGGAGACAAGCAGGCCGGAGGGAAAGATAATGAGCTCAGGTTGAACAGATGTCTCCAAGTGGCTCTCTTGAGAAATGGTGTTTCTAACATGACAATGTCTATAATTTAACTTCTGACATGACTCCATAATTACCTTAAGTTATCCCTTATTGGCATTTCATTCAAAGCAAGGACACTCTTCCATTCATTCTGATGAGGCTTGTTTTCTGTGAATGTTATAGGGTAAGTGTGAACCTGGAGCTGTGTGGTCTCTCTCTCTTGGTTCAAGAGGGCCAAAGACTGAAGTCAGGGGGTGGGTGGACTTGGGGGTATGGGCTTATACCAGGAGCTGCCTGAGGGTGGGGTCCTAGAACCTGCACAGTCAGTGCCCACTGGGAATGTGGTCCCCAGACTTGTTCCAGGAACCATGTGGCAGATACATGACAAGAAAGATAGGATACAAGAGGTCGGTTGGGAGGCAGCTTCTGAGGTCAGCTACAAGGATGCTTAGGGCTAAAAGAGGGCTGTGAGTAGGGGAAACAGGGAAACTTTTTGATTTAAGAGCTGTTGTAGATTTTATGAGACTTGGTGGCTGATTCAGAGGAATGAGGAGATAAAGAGTTGAGAAGGACCCTCAGGTTTTCGTCTCATGTAGGATCTACAAGAAGAGGGTGGGTCCAGGGATGGAGAGATGTCAAGTTCAGTTTGGGTCTCAGTTCAAGGAAGCCAAACCTAAGTGGCTGTGGTCTTAGGACACCTAGGAAAGGAGGTCTGGGACTGGAGAGCCGTCAGGATTAGTCATGGGCACGCAGGTCATGGTCGAAACTACAGGCATGGATAAGCTCCTCCAGGGAAAGTCATGTGGATCCAGAAGACTCCCACAGGATGGACAGGGGGACAGGACCCCAGCAAAGGCAGCTGAGAAATGTGAGAGAGTGAGACATGCAGTGCAGTCATGGGGATCAAAAGCATGGAGAGGTTAAGTAGGACAATGACCAAATGACTGGCTGTAGTAATTCCGAATGAACCAGTCAGGGGTCTAGGAAACCGTCTCTGGCTTCTTAGCAAAAACAGAGAAATGGAAGGGATCACCTGGAGGTAGAGCCCAAGTAGCATAAACACAGCTGTCTCTCAGCAGGACGTGGCACAGGACATGGCACCCACTGGCACCATGAGCAAAGCCATCAGGAAGGACCCCACACACATCGCCTCTGCTCTGGTCGTTTGCTCCTCAGATTGGGAAGGCTTGGCCCATATGCCCATATCTCAGTGCCCAGGGCACAGACAGGGTCAGAATTCCTTCCTTCAGTTCCTTCAGTAAATATTTATTGAGCACCTGGTATGTGCCAGACATAGGTCTAGGCCCTTGAATAGAGCAACAAAATCCAGAAAGATTCTTGTCTTCCTGGCACTGACTATTAGAGGAGAAAGACTGATAATAAAAAACAGACATAAAGGGGTGGCTCCATAGTGTAGCGGTTACACACGGAAGATCCTGGGTTTGCGCCCCAGGTGGAGCCACGGACCATACCCCAGGTGCGCCAGGCCCCGGGTGCATGCCTCGAGCATGGAGGAGACAGCCTGCCTTCAGAGATCCAGTTCTCAAGGGGTTATGGCAACATCCATAGGTCAAGGTTGGAAGTGGTGGGGGGGGGGAGAATTAAAGAGGAGGGGAAAAAAAAGACATAAATATGGGAATAATGTAGAGGTTAAGGTATAAGAAAGACTGGGAAGGGGAGGGAAGGACACAGCTTGTAATTTTAAATAGTGTGGTCAAGGAGAGCCTGAGAAGGCAGGAGCGTACCTGGTGTACAGGAAACAGCAGGGAAACTAGGGAGGCTACAGCACATGAGCGAGGGGAAGAGGTGAGGCCAGAGGGATTGGGGGAGCAGACTGGGTAGGCACTTGTAGGCCCTCGTAAGGACTTCCCTCCGAGTACTAAGAACATGGGAACTCTGGGAGGACTTGGATCCCAGAGGTGAACTGATCATCTGACTACGGTTTAATAGGATATGTAGGGAATAGATGGCAGGGCAAGAATGGAGGCAGGGAGACGAGTTAGGAGGCTACCACAATAATCCAGGGGAGAGAATGATGATGGAGATGGTGGAAAGTCATTAGATTCTGCGTGTATTGTGAAGGTAGAGCCGGCAGGATTTGCTGACAGAGTGGATGTGAAAGAGGAATCAGAAATGATTTCAGATTTGGGGCCTGAATAACTAGAAAGGTGGAAATGCCATCGATTGAGATGCAGAAGGCTGTGGGTGAAGCTGGTGGCACGGGTGAAGGTAGGAAGGAAAGGGTTGATGGAGAGTTCTAGGTTAGATCACTTAAAGGGGCATTCCCCTGAAACAGGAATGGGTGACTGGATCACCACGACCTCCAAAAAACACCCATGACCGGTGACCTTTGGCAGAGCAATTTGAGCAACAGGGAGGAGAGGCCAGAGAGCAAACATGAGTCGAGCACACTGAGACAGTGCTTGGGGGCTCCTGAATGGGAGACTGAGGGACCAAGAGACAAGGTCAAGGAGGTGGTCTTTTGGATGGCAGTGGCCTGAGCCCATTTGGAGGCTGAGGGGAGAGGCAGGTGAGGGAGAGGCTGCAGATCAGGACAGAGAGACTCTACAAGAGGGTCCTAGCTGAGGCTCGGACTGGGAAAAAAGAGGTTTCAAGCTCAAAGCGCTGAGGAACAGAGAGCAGAGGGAAGGATTCCAGAGACTGGAGAGGTGGTGAGGCTGATAGCGGGTGAGTGGAAGGAGTCAGGTGTGACCCCAGGATTTTGAATCCCTACTCCCGCCATCATCCTGCAGGCCTTCCATGTGAACCTGAGCCCAGATTTCCCCATTTTCCCACCACTCTGGCCTCCAGGCCCCAAACTGCCCCTGCTATGACCAAAGTCTGCCGCACCGCAGAATCCTCAGTGCTCTGAGGACAGACTCATACCTGAGTCCAAATCCATGTAGTTGTTTTCTCCACTTCTGCCACAGGCCACAATTGGGGGACACTGCTCACTTGCTATTCCCCAGCCACATCTAACCCTTCTATCCCCCAGTCCTGAGTGGCTCCCTCTCCTGCTCTCCACCTGGGCCTCCAACGCAGCAAAGGTTTTGCTTCCTGTTTCAGAAAGAAAATACAGTGTTGAGAGAAGCCAAACCCAAAAGAGCACATATTGTAAGATTCCACCTTTATAAAGTTCAAGAACCAGCAAAGAGAATCTATTGTGATCTATAGTGATAAAAATCAGATCAGAATTGCCTGGGGCTAAGAAAATGCAATGTGATATGAGAGAACTTTCTGGGGAGATAGAAATGTTCTATGTCTTTATTAGGGTAGTGGTTACATGACTGTATGTTTGTCAGAAGTCATCACTTGTACACTTAAAACGTGTGCACTTTATTATGTGTAAATTATACCATAAAAAAAGTTGATTTAAAAAAGAGTGATGGATGCTAGCTAAACTTACTGCAGGAATTATTTCAGAATATAGACATATGTCAAATCATTATGTTTAACACCTTTAATGCAATGTTATATGTCGATTATATCTCAATAAAACTGGAAAAAATGGAACTAAACTTTTTTTAAAAAAAGAGAAAATACATGCTATCAAACAGAAAATTCCTACACACACATTCATTTGTCCCCATCCTTCACTTTCTCCCTTCTCTCTGGGGGAAGCAGAACAGCCCTCTCTGGTCCACTCAAGGCCTTGTGCTGGAGACTATCCCAGAAAACTGCAGGCCACACCTGCCTGATCTCACATCCTCCTCCCTTGCTGTCCTGTCTCCCTCTAGCTCACAGCCCAGCACCTAGAAAGGTTGTCTAAACTCAGACTATCTTCCTCCACCCTTATCCATCATGCTGGAGCAGTCGCCCCTTTCTGAGACACCTGCCCTGTGGGCCACACCCTCCCTCCTTCCTCTTCCTTCTCTAGTTTCCATGACACTACATTTTTGGGAGTTCCCCCTTCATTCCTGGACACCCCTTCTCATGCCCCTTCCCTGGCTTCTCTCCCTCTGTCTGCTCTCTCTCAAATGTGGATGTTCCTTGGGCCTCTGGCCTTGGCCTTCTGCTCTCTGCACCTGCACAGCCTCTCAGTGTGATCTCACTCATGCCAAGGCTTCAGTTACCTTCTGTTGCTGACAACAATCCAAGCACCTCTATATAAATTTTCAGAGTATCAATGATATGGCAAAGAGGCAGAGTACTGCATATACTTCAAAAGCATTCTACAATTTTTAAAGTGATATACATATCTACCCTCCTTCTGGACAGTCTACTGGACCTCAAATTCAGCAAGCCCCAACCTAAACTCATCAGTTCTCTCCCAATCCTGCTCCTCCTTCCTTCTTCAAGAGTCTAGTCATTTTAAAACAGAAACCTGGGAGTCACTCTCCCATTCCAGACCACTAACTGTCAATTACCCCTTCTCTCAATTTCTGCCCCTTCACATCCCTTCTCTCCATCCCCGCCAACGCGCCAGTCCAGGTCCTCTTCCTCACTCCCAGAGACATCCAAACATTCATCCACTCATTCATTCAGCAAGTTTAACTGAGCATCTACTATGTGCCAGACACTGATTCAAGTGCTTGAGATACAGCAGTGAACACAAGACATAAAAATCACTGCCGTATGGAACTTAAATTCTAGCACTCGCAATAATTTCAGAAGTCGCTCCGTCTTCTGCCTTAACCCCTCTGCCAACTCTATTGCAGCCACAGTGAACTTAGCAACATGTGCATGTGCTCAGTATCTTCCACAGGACCTCATGATCCTGGGATCAAGTCTGGGCCACAGGAGAAGTGCCCTGATCCTTTCCCTCCCATCTGCTCTCATCTCCTCAGGCAGACTCTGGAGCTCTTTCTCCAGGGATCCCTCTGGAGAACCCAGGAGTAAGAGTGGGGTGGTGGAGCTGGGAAGGAACCACTTTGGACATGCTGACATCGGGTGTCTGTGGCACACGGGTTGGCCATTATAACACAGTATCACACTACATGGTGTAGTTTGCCTGCCCATCAGTCAGCCTTTTCTCTCTACCCTGAGCACCTTCAGGGCTGCAATCCGCTATGATCCATTTTGCATCACCAGTGCCTGGCTCGTTATCTGGCACATAGTCGGGGTCAACAAATGGTGGTGAATTTAAAAACTGACAGTGAATTAGTGGTAGTGTCACAGATAGGGATAGGCTTGGGGAAAGGGAGATAGTGAGTTCTGAACTAGCCCCAGACCAGCCTCCTTTTTGATAAATTGGACTGACCCTGTGGTTAAAAGCAGGGTTCAAATCCTGCTTCTGTACCTACTGTCTGTGTGCTCTGAGCTTATTTTCTTCCCTATCAAATGGGAACAAGAATAGAACCCATGTCAGTGTTGCTGCAAAGAGCATGTTAACGCTTAGCACGGTGCCTGACATATTAGTTCTCATAAAAAATGAGCCGTTATCTTTACTATTGTCATCATCACCCTAGCACTGGTGTCCATCCTTGCCTCCCATCTCCCTACTGCTGCTCTCCACTATTTCCTCCCTTCTCACTTCCCAATCCATGCTTGACCCGCTGCAGTTGCCCTCTACACCCACCAGTGCCTGGAACTTTCCAGGCTGAGATCACCAGGGACCTCTTTCTTGCAGAACACTTTCCTCCCTTGACCTCTCAATGCCATGTGATCCTAGCATCACTTCCTCTGTAAATGTCCCTCTCCGATTTCCATGACGTGAACTGTCCTGTTTTTCAGGACAGCCTCTGGTTCCACCACTCTGGGTCTCTCTAGCCCAGACTCTCCGCTGATCCAGACCCAAACAATCGACTTTTTACTGGACATCACCAACCCGTGTGCCACAGACACCCGATGTCAGCATGTCCAAAGTGGTTCCTTCTCAGCTCCACCACCCCACTCTTACTCCTGGGTTCTACTGGTGAGTGGACGGATAAGCCATCCATTAAATCCCCCAAGTTTCCCTTCTGAGAGTCTTTCCCTCGGTTTTGCCTTGACAAGCAGTCCCAATTCTGGTCTTAACATCCCACCTACTTAACATCCTCATACCCAGCCCTCCTCTCATCCCCTCTGCTTCTGCCAGAGTCAAACCCTCATCTCTCAGCTGGACCCTACCACTTGCTATTCAAGTGGAGCTTGCGGAAAAAGGTGAATCACAGACCCCCAACCCAGACCTACTGAATCAGAATCTGCATTTTTAACAAGTCCCCTAGGGGATCCACATGTACCTTAAAGGTTGAGAATTGCTGTTCTAACCTCCCCCTCAACCCTAACCAATCCCAAACTTTGCCCAAGGTCACACAGCTGGCTAGGGACAGGGCTGAGACTAGATTCTGGGTAGCTCTGGAAAAAGTTTGTGTAGATGGCTACTTCATCCCATGAAACTCTTCCCTGCCTACTCATCTTAACTTCCTAAAGGGAATCCCTTTTGCCTTAACATGGGCAAAGAAACTACCTGGGCTCACAGCTCTTAAGGTGTCTGCTGGGACTTTGGCTGGTTGGAATTGCCAAAGCCCTGTAGATTGGAGGAAGGAATCTCATCATCCCCATTTTACAGATTGGAAACAAGGCAGTGAGACTCTGTCACACTGCTAGTTAATGGTAGAGGCAGGGTTTGGTGCTAAGTACTGTGCTCTTCTTGTACAAAGAGAAAAAATCCCACTCGTGCAGAGTCACTATTTACAATAAGCATAACGACTGGGGAATCCCCACACTCCCACCAGTTCCTCATTAAATCGAGCTTCCATCCCTCCTGAACAGGACGTCTGACTTAGGAAAGAACCAGTACACCCACCCTCGCACCCCCACCACGAGTCATAACCTTTGATGGGGAAATTACCCTTCCACCCTTCCCCGTGCCGTTGCTCACATCAACCATGAATTTGGTACTACCGTCCACATTCTGAGGTGTGGAAACTTAGGGTCCCAGATAAGGCATTACTAACCCATGGTCAAAGCCAGTAAGTGACGAGGCTGAATCTCGAACCGAGGTCTTTCTGACTCTAGCGCCCTCTTTTTCTTCGTCCACGCCAGACTCTCTCACCAAGCAGGTAAAGCACCTGAAGCCTCTTACTGGCTGGGTTACTTCGGGAAAGTAACATAACCTCTCTGGACATCCCCAAGGTCAGAAGCTTTGCTTTCGGGGAAGAAATCAGTATGCAAACGAGACGCAAGCGAAACGCAAACCCGCGGGCGCCGACGCCGGCGCAGTCCTTTCCCGGAGCCCGGGGCTTTCAAATGGGTGCGTCCCCGGTCCCTGGAACCTGCGAAACCAAGCGCCCGGCCAGCTAGCAGAAGCGAAACCTCAACACCCCAGAGCTTCCCCCACTCGCTTCTGAGAACCAGCGGGCCAGGCTTCGTTGAAGTGCGCCCCGCGGCAGCCGCCTGGGGCCCGGGAACCGCCCAGACCACAGC
>NW_006443570.1:3088471-3091257 GCF_000325575.1 Pteropus alecto | reverse complement strand
CGGGGCGGGGCGGGCCGAGTGAGCGGAAATAATTTTCTGTTTGGTCCTCTCTGCCCCAGTCCCTTAGCCGCGGGACGCGCGAGACGGGCGAGGAAGCCGGAGGCGGGAAGCGGGAGCGGGAACGTGCTGCCCTGGCATCCTTAGAGGAGTGGAGACGGGGCGAGCAAGGATTGAGAGCCTACTGTGTGTCTTAGCGTTTTACAAAAGGATTTTCGTTAAATCTTTCCTATAGCTCTGGCCAGAGAGAGTTAACGCCCCTTTTAAGAGAGACAAGCTGAGCCTCTGATAAGTGAAGACAGTCGCTGAAAACTGCACACCCAGGATCAGCGTGACACCCCAAATCAGCGCTAAGTTATGCCAAGGAGACCATGATAAACTTGAACCACTTGTTGGCCTAGTCCCGCTTTTGATCGTGTGTGTGGCGAGGTGGGGGTGGGGGGAATAAGCACATAGTAGGTGATCAAAAAAATACTAGAAGATGGAGAATGAGTTTGACAGCTCAGCCCTGGGAATATTCACCGCGAATCCAGCTTAGCTCGCGGGCCACCGGGTTTCTCGGGTCCTTGGAAAGGAACTTTCTTAGTGGGCGAGTGCACATCCCCGTTCAACACAGGCATTCGTCCAACAAGTGGCGGAGGAGCTCCAGCCCTAGCGAAGGACAGACAGAGTTAAAATCTCCGCTCTGCCTTTTTCCAGCTGTGACTTTGGGCAACTCATTTCCTCCACTGGAACCTCAGTTGCTCTATCTATAAAATGGGGATATTAACACCCATCCCAAAG
This sequence comes from Pteropus alecto, assembly GCF_000325575.1. Taxonomy (NCBI): domain Eukaryota; kingdom Metazoa; phylum Chordata; class Mammalia; order Chiroptera; family Pteropodidae; genus Pteropus; species Pteropus alecto. The sequence goes on along the minus strand of NW_006443570.1, from coordinate 3,090,477 downwards.
GGTTGTGGGAGGATTAAACAAAACAATGTTTCTAAATACACTTGCTAAATGCAAAAATATCGTAGCGCGTTCATCCCACAGGTTTCCGGCAGTGGACCCGCACCGGGTGAAGACCCAAGACAAAGACTTCTCGGTCCGAGTCACCAGGTCGCCCAGCCCTAGACGCAGGGACCATTGGGCCTTCGAGTAACCCTCGTCCCGCGAAACCCGAAACTGCGACCACCTTGGCCGCAGTCATTCCGAAAGCAAATATTCAAATATTGCGAAACTGGCGCATGGCTAGGGCTGACATTTTTTGCGTTTTTCTTTAAGTTTTATTCTTGTCAGTAAAAGTAATTCGTTAGACATTCCTAAGCAAGACTTCTAGTCTGTGTCGTGTTGAACTTTTCGTATGAACGAAGTTCACAAAGCGGACTACGATACCCGCGCGTGGCAATCCTCGCAGGGATCCTAACCTTCGGAGCCGCCCCCGACAATCCCCTGGCTCTTGGATCCCTCCTCAACACACGGAAGCGGCAGACAGGCCTTTCCCCGGCCCCGGTCGTTTAGATAGAGCCTCTTCATCCTGGCAGCCCTCCGAGATTCTCGAGTCCCTGCAGAAGCAAGGGGAGGTAGGGGCTACAGCCCAGAACTCAGCTTCTCAAATCTCCCCAAACTCCAGCCTTGCCGGGATTAAGGGAGTAAATCCCTGACGCCACGGACCAGGTCAAGGACAAGTTCTCCCCCGCCCTACTCCCCCGTCTTGGGCGAGGATTCAACCCCCTTCCCGGATGAAAGGTACTAAATAGACGCAAAGGGAGGGGTGGCGACGGGCCCGGGCCCCTTGATGTTCCGGTTGAACAGGTGCTGGTGAAAAGGAGGCGGTCCCGGCGGAAGAGTCAGCCAGGGGGGCAGTGCGACGAAGAGGGGGCAGCCTCCTCCACCCTCAGTCCCCTGCGGGTCTTCTCCTTTCCTCTCCGTCTGCCCCTCCCCCGCAGGAAGCGTTCCCGGCCGCGAGGTCTTTGAAGTGTAGCTGATGCCCCCAAGGCTGCCTTTTCCCCTCCACCACCCCACCTCCTGCTGAGGGAGTGTGACCTTTAGTCCCTGCGGGCGTCCACCCCTTTTTAGGAAGTAACGGGGAGGGGGGGAGGCGGGGGGCGGGTTTCGTACCCCTTGCCCACACTGGTCTTGGAGAATAAAGCCTTCGGGCTGACATCCTCACTTCTTTCCAGACCCAATTTCAGGGACTTTAATCCTTTGGATTGCTGTGTGTGTTTATGTTGTGTATTTGTGTGCGTGCCTAGAGGTCAAGTGTAACTTGTTTGTGAGCACTTCCGTAGTCGTGGGTCTCTAAATAGTGTAGGTCTCTAAGCTCGCCTGTGGACCTGGGGTTTGTGTCTCCCTGAGAGGTGCAGGTGGTGTGGCTGGATGTGGCTAGGAGTGAGTTTGTGTGACTGGGCGCCTCGGTGTGCCTGTAAGTTATGAGTCTCTGTGCGTGCGTGTGTATGTATGTTGTGTGCGTCTGTGAACTGGACCGGAAGCTCCCCGAGGGCAGGAATACCTGTTTTGTTCATTGCTCTATCCAGCAGCTGCACATAGTAAGCATTCAATAAATACTTGTTGAATAAACAAATGTCTGCGTGTGAGTAACCACCCTCCAGAAGGGCCTCCGAGGAACAAGCCCACAAGCGGCCATCTAAAGAGACCCCCGGACACCGAGGGCGAGAGACCCACGTTGCTCCTGCCCTTTCTAGGACCCTTTCCCCTACTCCCCACTTCCAAGTTTCCTGTCCAATAATAACACCCAAGACGAAGACCTGGGCGGAGGGGCTGGAGATTCGGAGACCCGGGGCCAAGACAGAAGGGTAGGCAGAGGGAGAGCTCGGGAGCGCCCACCGCGAACCACAGAAAGAAAAAGAGAGAAAATCAGCGCCGAGAACGAGCGAGGGAAAAGCTCCCTACCAAGCCAGGCTTTGTTCCCTGAACCTAAGACTTTACCCGGCGGCGGGCGCCCGGGAGCGGAGGAA